>NC_038050.1:35131555-35487603 GCF_002211085.1 Panicum hallii
GTAGACTATCATCCTTCTTCTTCACAAAGAGAGCCGGGCATCCCCAAGGAGAGGAGCTCGGACGAATAAAACCCTTATCCAAAAGGACCTTGAGTTGCTCTTTCAATTCTCTTAGCTCATTAGGTGGCATACGGTAGGGACGTTTGGAAATGGGAGCCGTCCCGGGCATTAATTCAATAACGAACTCCACCTCACGATCGGGAGGCATGCCCGGCAATTCTTCCGGAAAGACATCCGGATACTCGCAAACCACGGGAATATCTTCCAACGCCGTGGTTTCGGTACCCGCCAAGGAATAGAGACAAGCTTTCTTTGTGGCGAGAGAGAGGAGAACCCTATCCCCGGAGGGGTGCAAGAGATCGATGGTGCGTGGCCCACATTTGATAACCCCATCATGTTTTCCCAACCAATTCATCCCAAGAATTACATCTAAGCCTAGCTTATCTAGGATGAGAAGATTTGCTCGAAAAGTGGCTCCCTCAATAAGAATCGGGACTTTATCTACAAAGTGCTTAGAGATGATTTCCCCACCCGGTGATTCTATGTGGTAAGGTTGTGGTAGGGTTTGCATTTGGAGCTTGCTATGCATCATGAATTTCTTGTTAATGAAGGAAAGGGTTGCTCCGGAATCGAAAAGAACGAGGGCGGAATGGGAGTTTATAAGAAGCGTACCCATGAGCACTTCGGCATCGTCCGGAACTCTTCCGCGGTGGTGTAGTTGAGACGGCCACGCTTAGGAGCTTGCGATGGCTTGGCTCCTTGGCGTGGGGCTTGCGGTGGAGGGTTGTTCGGTCTTGGTGCATTGGAGGTGCCGCCTTGCCTTGGTGAAGGACAATACTTGGAGATGTGACCCGTGCCACCACAATTGTAGCACGGACCCCTTGGAGCGCCGCTTGGGTTGTTCCAAAAGGCGTTGGCCGGCCTTGGGGGTTGTCCTTGAGGTGGTTGAGGATGACGTACCACCCACATCGGGCGCGGTGGTTGCGCACCCGGCGCGCGCGGTGGGGGAGGTGGCCCCACACGTGGGCGAGATGAGCTACCACCCGCCGAGGTAGGAGCGGGACGCTTGTGCTTAGCTTCGAGTCTCTTCATCTTGTGCTCGGCGCGAATAGCAATGTTCACCAAGTCGTTGAAATCATCAAACTTGGTGGTGGATAGCTTGTCTTGTAGCTCTTCCGAGAGGCCGTCATAGAACCTCTCCCGCTTCTTGGCATCGGAGGACACTTCATCGGGTGCATATTGTGATAGAGTGTTGAAGGCATTGACATAGGCCATTACATCCCGATGGCCTTGGGTGAGATTGAGGAATTCCTTTTTCTTGATGTCGATGATACCTTTAGGAATATGGAAGGAGCGAAAAGCCGTCCGGAATCCTTCCCACGTGAAACGGTGATTGGCGGGTTGAGAAGCCTTCCAATTACGCCACCAAGCCCCCGGGGCATCATGGAGTTGGTGAGCGGCGAATAAGACCTTATCATGCTCATCACATTGGATGAGATTAAGCTTCTCCTCAATGACGTGAAGCCAAAAATCCGCGTCAAGAGGGTCCTTAGAGCCACGGAAGATTGGTGGGTTGGTGCGGAAGAAATCCCCAAACTTGTTTACTTGCGGCTCCTCCCTAGGAGCTTGGACTCCGATGTTGCCCAAGTTGCCGATGTGATTGACCAATTGCCCAAGTAGTTGAGTTTGTTGGGCAAGCACATCCGCGAAAGTGGGGTGGATGGGAGGTCCGGGAAGATCGTTGTTGTTGTTGTTGTTGTTGTTGTTGTTGTTGTTGTTGTTGTTATTGTTATTCCCACCGAACCGTTCCCGCGGTTCGCGCCGGTTCCCGAACGCAAATTCATCCTTGCAAGAATTTAAGATAAGTTAGCGGCCGAAGAAGAAATGATAATCTCAAGGAGAACAACGGAATGATAAGGCGTAGATAATGACTTGACTTAAGATCGAGATTCGAACGGTAACTTATCAAGAGAAAATATAATAAAGTGCCGAGTATCAAGATTTGATCATTACCATTCAAAGTCGCTAGGGCAGATTTAGAGAGCAAGAAAGACGGAAAACGGTCACCCACATGATTTATATTTGTTATTTGCGTATGCGTGCATGCATGCAACATATGAGTGCAATATGTCGTCACCTCACATCGTTTCCACATGATAATATGGGCTCATATATAACTTCTTAAGGGAGCACGTATGAAAACATTTAAATAACTCACATAATTAAAATACTAGTAACACATCGAGGCATAACCATAATCATGCAATTAACTTGTCCTTAACTCACAAGCATCCAAAAGAGTTTAACCATCACAAAATGAGCGCGTCTTAACGTTCTAGCGCTTAGCTCCACCTTACAACCACATTACCCCAAGTGCCACGTCCCTCCTACTAGCACTTGGACTAATGGGCGTCTTTCCCTCTCTCTAGTCGATAAGCCATCATGGGTCAAAAGGCTCCGGAAACCCCAAAAGACTCGCACGGGTGGCGGGCACCATGCGGAACCGACGCACGGGCAACCCCATCGTAATGGGATTGTAAGAACCCCGCGTCTCGGCCCAAGTACCCACCACATGCGGAAAGCGGTGCGACGGAGGAGCTTCCTCATGCGGTGTGTTCCGCGCCCAGCCGTCCATGATCTTCCTTGGCAACTTCATCGAACGAAGGTACGGCTCCACTTGGTATTGGAGGCGGATGAGACGACTCCTTGTCTCCTCCAACTCCCATACCAAACTCCGGTGCGCCATCTCGTAGGCGGAAATGGTGTCCGCCATGCATGTCTCCAAAGTGTACGGTCCCATCGGAGGCGAGACAACATGAGCAATGGGATCCTCTGGTCCCCTCACCGGAAGGTAGGTGAACGGAGCCTCCCAAAGCTCGCGGTGCTCGTGACGAAGACGGGCGATGGCTTCACGTGCCACCTCTTGAATCACCATCTGCACGGAGGTACCACAGGCGCGGAAGTTGTACCTCACAGCTCCCACCATCCACCTTGGCTCAAGGTGGAGGCTCGCCATGTAGTCCACCAAACCAACACCACAGCCGCGAGCATAGACCTCATACTCGGGCTGGAAAAAGTAGTGCGAGCTCCTCAACATCTCGTTGAGGATCGCCGGGAACCCGATCGTGTCCGGAGCGCGAGTCGCCATGATCAAAGTAGCCATCTATTCAATAAAACATAAGAAATTAAGCATATTTAATTGACAGGTGAAGCATTAGAGAGAATAATAGCTCTAAGACAAGGGAGAAAGTTAGCAATCAATCCTTAAGTTCAAATTTTAGAAAAATAAACATTAATGTAAGTATTCAATTTTATTTCGCTCTCAACCCCTTTTTAGCAAACTTTTAAGTTCACTTTGTGGAACCTGGCTCTGATACCCGCTGTGAGAACCGCCCAATTTAATATCATTTTAAGCGAAACCGTCGGTCTTTATCGTAAAGATGAGAGCTAACACGCACTCGCACCAATGGCGCGCTACGGGTTAACCCACATCTGAACTACTAAGAACCAACTTGGCCTTTCGCCGAAAATAACATTAAACCCGGTAGTCCCGGTATGCGCTCCAACATATGCCCAGAATCACGCATATGCACATACCGTCACAAGCTCGTACATCACCATTGATCCACAAAGAGCAATTTTAATACAAGGTTAAGCCATTAATCATTACAAATTTAACATAAAGAAAGGTTTCAAGCCTATTAAGGTGCGAAAGAGGGATACAAGCCTCGGGCTCACAAATAACATAGGAGATACAAAAACCATAAAGTTCAATGTTCAACATGATATCCCAAATACGATACGCAGCGGAAAGATAACGATAAGTAATAATATTAATGGCGTCTTGCTCAAGGACGCCATTGACCATATCGACCTATTCCTCGCCCGCGCCGGGTTCGGCGGGGTAGAAATGGCCAAACACCACTTCCGGCTCACCTGCAACTTAGTTAAGAAATATAGCAACATGAGTACAAAGGTACTCGCAAGACTTACGCGGTTAAATAAACAAGGAGCATGCAAATGAGGGCTCACAAGAAAGCTTTAGGGTTAAGTTGTTAGCATAGGCATGAACTTTCTAACCAAACCTATTCTAGCATCCTAGCATTTTTATTATCTTGCCCGACCCACCATAAAATTTTAGTTAAACATTGATCACCCATAAGAGGTGACATAAGCATCATAAACCACATGCGACCAAGATCGATACACTACGAAGAATTCGTCGAAACTTGAGCTTGCTCATAACCGAGAGCGCGGCAATTCGAATTGATTCATTAACCTTGCAAGGGTGTACAACTTTACCCACACGACACAAGGACCATGCGACTCACCCAACCGATCACGTGGGGTAAGGGGGTACTCGCGTCAACCTTTCCCGACGAGTTCTAACCGTTGAACATCACGCCTAACTTGCGCGGAGAGTTACCTAGGTCCACCGGGGACACCCCTAAGGCTCTCTACAAAGCCCCACGGCCACGCATCTAGGACCGTGCATCAACGATTAAAACTAGAGGGTAATTGGTTTATCCACCCCATGAATGGATATGTGGTAGTACGATAAGTGCTCAATTTCCAAGGTCATCCACGGACGGTCCTTAATCGGTTTAAGCGGACTAAGCCTCCGAGACTCCTTTCTCTAGGCCCTACCTTCCGCTCAAACCCCAAGAACCCACTTCCAACTAGATCGATCCAACCAACAACCCGACACCGGATAAAATGATCAAGATAAACAAAGGTGGTGAAACAAGTGATTCTATTCCAACTTTCCCTACAAGATATATACCAACTCTAAGCACAACTAAGCATTTAGTTAATTAAGTTGCATCTAGCTACGTGTGCCAAGGACATGGATATACAAATCAAGGGAGGACATTGCATGAAAATAGGACCAACGATGCAATAGATAAGTAATTATCATAAGCATAGATACCCAAGTGAAGTAACTAAATTTAAGCAAGTTAAATAGGTCAAGGAATCATGCTTAGCTGCTTGCCTTGGTTCTCTTCTTGCTCGACCACACACTCGGCTCCCGGCTCGGTCTCAACGAACTCGGCGGGCTCAACGGGTACGTCCTCCGGCGTCTCGGTCACTAAATGCATGAATGAAATGCGTGCATTAGGATGATGCCAATGATGTGAGAATGAGATGATATGCAATGACATAACAATAGAAGAGAAAAGTCACATCAACGCGCAAGCGATATCATTATGGAAATACAAGCTCGATTACTAATTTAAATACTAAGCCCGAAGGCAAACTCGCTCATGCAACAAATTAACAAGAACAATTCATGATTTAATTTCTGCACCCAGAGGATATCAAAATAAACTCATGAGAGTTGAGTTTGCATCAAAAACTTATTTGTAGAATTACTTATGATATTTACAATTTTCAGCAGCTAAACTCAAGATAAATCTTACAAGCCATGCAAAACATTTTCAAAAATCCTAATAAAATTACCAGAGGCACAAGGCATGATAACAAGGATAACAGAAGTGGTTTTACTATTTTATCAATTTTCTATCAAAAGATATTCATTTTATAAGATTGCAGGCAGCAAAACTAAAAACACATTAAAAACCTATCAAACAGTACTGGAACATATACACCACTTGCACCATGAGAAAGAGCATTTGACAGGGAATATAACAAACTTTAGTTTGGCATTTTTAGAGCACCACAAAATAAGATTAAGGATTAACTTGGTTTAACAAGAATAATTTATAACTTAAAATACAGAACTCTAACATGCATGAACTTAATTTATCTAAGTAGATCTATTGTAGAGGATTCAAACAAAACAAACTTCGCAATTTTTGGAGGCCTACAGAATTTTCTATGCAAATAACAAAATCACATGAAATGATAACGGGGGAAAACGAAGCGGCCGGCGCTAGATCCACCCGGATCTAGCACCCCTGGGCACCGACAGGTGGGCCCAGGCGGCCAGCGCGCGGCCCAGGCGGAGTCAAGGCCGGCCGCGGCCTTGACCCGCCACGAGGGGCGCCAGCACGCGCCCACGGCGCGACCCGCGCGCGAACGCGCGCGCACGCGGCGCGGCGCGGCGCGACGCGGCGCGACGCGACGGCGGCGCGGCGCGACGCGGCGACGGCCGGCACGGGACCGCGGCCCACGGGCGCGAACGCGCCCAGGCGGGGCGCGCACGGGCAGCGCAGCGGGGAGGGGGCGCTCACCCGCGGCGCGGACGAGCGAGGCGGGGCGGCGGAGCGCGGGACGGCGGAGAGCGGCGGCGGCGGGCGGAGGCGCTCGCGGGGAGGCTCGGGCGGCGGAGGAGAGGAGCGGTTGGGGGTCGGGGCTGAACGAGGAGGTGGCGGGGGAGCTCGGTGCGCGCGGGATTGGGCGGAGGTGGAGCGGCGGCGGCGGATTGCGGTGGCGGCGGCGGCTCGGAGTGGGGGGAGAGGAAGGGGCAGGGGGGGGGCGCGTGGTTTGAATGGGGAAGGGAAACGGGCGCCTTGAAGAGGGGAGCGGGGGAGGCGAGCGGGCGGCGCGGGAGACGAGGGGGCGGCGGCCACGCTGGACGGCACAGCGGCCGCCGGCGTGCCGCGCCGCGCGGACGCCCAACGGGCGGGCGCAGAGGCGCGGGCGGCGCGGAGGGGGTGGCTGACGTGCGGGCCCAGGCGCGCGGGGGAGAGGGGAGAGAGACAGACAGGTGGGGCCGGGAGGAAAGGGAGAGGAAACAAAGCAACGGTTCAACTTACAAAATCTAAAACAGGCACTTCCCGGGCTCCAAAAATCCCCAAAATTTTATGGAAGCTAGATTAAATCATCAAGAACACAATGCAACAACAAGAGTTCAAAAATCTGTTATGGATTGTTCACAAAAATTCAAACAACATTGCAGTTTTCAAACTTTCCAAGAATTTTATGGCTCGGGTTAGGCATTCAAAAATTGCACAAAAATATCCACAAATCACCATTTGAAATCTAGTATTTGAATAAAATATTTGGGGGCACAGTCATATAGCAAATTTTAAACTTACTTCACAACTTATACATAATTCACACAAGAAAATGAAGGGTCACATGTAATTAAGTGCATATGATGCTCCATAATGCTTGGATGATGCTCATGATGATTTGTTTAATTTTAAATCTCGTGCTTTAAATTTTTGGGTCGTGACACATTTGATCGATAGACGGTTGAAGCTTTTATTTGGTGAATCAAGCTTACATGGTCCTGCTTCGCAAGAAACTGGACGCCACATGGCGACATTCGGCCGATTAGCTTGATACACAGTTTTGCTAAACTGTTCACCAAGGTTTTGGCGCGGCGGCTTGCACCCTTCATGAACAACCTGGACAAGCACAATCAGTGTGCTTTTATTCAATCTCGGCTCATCCATGAAAACTATAGGGCTGTGCAGCTAACATCAAAACTCCTACACCGTAGCAAGATCCCGAGTTCTTTAATCAAGATTGATATTGCCAAGGCCTTTGACACTGTCAACTGGCGCTTCCTCCTATTATATCCGTGGATCGACTACCGCGTGAAAGGATCGGGTGAAGTCGTGTAGATCTAAACAATTAGAGATAGAGAGAGGGAGAGAGGAGACGGGGCACTGGTAATCATACCATCGTGTCCCTGCATCGCGGGAGCGGCAGATGATCCAGCCATCGCTTCAGGTGGTGGGGATGCTTGAGGTAGTCACAGCTCGGTGTAGGTCTCGGCATCCTTCGGGTCGCCACGGGGAAATGTGGGGACGAGGCGGCGGTGTCGATGACGGCCGTGGGTGAGTCTTCCCGCCGCTATTGTGTTTCCACTAGATCGGCTAGGGTTTAGGACTGTCGGTGGGGTGGCGGCGGCGGCGATCCTCGTTACATGTGCCGCTGGCCCCCACCTTCTCTTTATAGCGCGGTGCAACAGGGCCCACCAGCTACGAACGGGCTGGAGCACCCCCGATCAGGGCGCGTGTGAGAGGAGGCCCATCGGGCTCGTTGGGGACCGAGTGGGCTTAGGAAGATCAATCCAACAGTCTCCCCCTTGATGTCACCATGTACTTTTCTTTTCCTTTTCATTTACTTTTTCTCATTTCATCATAGATTTATACATAGAGCATGCCTCATCGTCACGGTCATCTGTCGATAGATTTAGCAGTTACAATACATGCCTCCATTCAGAAACAGATTCTTTAACCTTTTGGACCCTTATAGTCCGAAGATCACAGGCTATCCCTTAGCCCCATGCCGGCTACGTGTTCCTTGAACACGCTAGATGGTAAGCCTTTCGTTAACGGATCCGCAAGCATCTTTATTGTGCTTATATACTCGAGACTTATAATCTGATCTCGAACTTTATCTTTCACAACATAATACTTTATGTCAATGTGTTTGGCAGCGCCACTTGTCTTGTTGTTGTGTGCATATATTACTGCGGGCTCATTGTCGCAGTACAACTTTAGTAGTCTAGACATATCATCAACCATTTTTAGACCGGGTATGAACTTTTTAAGCCAGCTCACCTGCCCCGTAGCCTCATAACATGCAACAAACTCGGCATACATTGTGGATGATGTAGTGACGGTTTGTTTGCAACTCTTCCAGGATATTGCTCCCCTGGCGAGGGTGAACATATACCCAGATGTGGATTTTCTGTCATCTCCTGCATAATCGGAGTCTGAGTATCCTACGATACGTAGATATTCTGTTTTTCTGTATGTCAACATGAGACCTTTTGTTCCTTGCAAATACCGCAGAACTTTCTTTACTAACTTCCAATATTCTGGTCCTGGATTACTCTGGAATCTGCCAAGCAACCCGGTAACATAAGCTACATCAGGGCGTGTGCACACTTGTGCATACTGTAAGCTTCCCACAGCTGAAGCATATGGTACCATCTTCATCTGATCAATTTCATATTGATTCTTGGGATATTGAAATTCCCCATATCTGTCGCCCTTAACTATAGGTGCAGGTGAGGCACTGCATTTATGCATACTGAATTTCTTTAGAACCTTTTCTATGTATGCCTTTTGGGACAGTCCTAATACCCCTTTCACTCTGTCTCGATGAATCTCGATTCCTAAAATGAATCTTGCTTCACCAAGATCTTTCATCTCAAAATGTGAGGACAAGAACCTTTTCGTTTCTAGTAGTAGACTAACATCACTACTTGCCAGTAGGATGTCATCCACATACAGGATTAGAAAGATATACTTCCCATTCTTGAACTTTGCATAAACGCAATTATCCTTAACATTTTCTTTAAACCCGAACTCTTTTATTATTTTATCAAACTTCAAGTACCACTGTCTTGAAGCTTGCTTTAGCCCATAAATTGATTTCTTTAGACAGCATCCCAACTTTTCTTTACCTTTCATGACAAAATCTTTCGGCTCTGCCATGTAAACGGTTTCATCCAGATCCCCATTTAGGAATGTTGTCTTCACATCCATCTAATATAATTCTAGATCATAATGAGCCACAAGGGCTATTATAATTCTGAAGGAATCTTTACATGAGACTGGAGAAAAAGTCTCATTGTAATCAATCCCTTCTCTTTGTGTGTATCCTTTTGCCACGAGTCGTGCTTTAAATTTATCTATATTCCCTTGGGAGTCATATTTGGTTTTGTAGACCTATTTACAGCCTACTATCTTGGCTCCTTTACGAATTTCCTCTAAGTCCCAAACTTCGTTGGTACTCATCGATTTGATTTCATCTTCCATGGCATCAAGCCATTTGGATGAGTATTCACTTCTCACGGCTTCTTCAAATGAGGTGGGATCATCCTCCATTTGAACTTCTTCGCTAGTATAGACTTCATAATCGTCAGGAATAGCGGACTTCCTTGTTCTCTGAGGTCTCCCATAGGACTGAGCCTGCGGTGCCTCATCTATTTGGGGCTGCTATTGCTCCCCTCCTTGTGTGGCAACAGGTTCTTCAAGAGCCTGATGGATAGGTTCCACATCCTCATTCATTGTTACCACAGGAAGAGCCACTGCAGGTGTTGGCATCGCAGTGGCTTGCACTGGCGGTGTAGTTACAGCGGGCAACGAGAAGAAAGGTTCCTGAATCACGGGATTGGGTGTATACACCCGCTTCTCCTCAAGATCAATCTTCCTAACTGTTCCGCTCCCCCGGATCATTTCATCTTCAAGGAAGACTGCGTGTCTCATTTTTACAAATTTTGTGGATCTGTCTGGGCAGTAGAAATGAAAACCCTTTGATCTTTCTGGATAGCCAATGAAATGGCAAGATACTGTTTTAGGATCTAGTTTCACAATAGTCGGGTTAAATACTTTTGTCTCAGCAGGACTCCCCCACACCCGCAGGTGATTCAGTGAGGGTACTCTTCCTGTCCACATCTCATACGGTGTTTTCGGCACCGATTTACTGGGAACTCTGTTGAGAATATGAATGGCGGTTTTCAAAGCCTCCATCCATAAACTCACTGGCAATGTAGAATAGCTGATCATGCTTCGCACCATATCCATCAGGGTACGATTACGTCTTTCAGCCACTCCGTTCTGCTGAGGTTCGCCCGGCATTGAGTACTGGGCAACTACGCCTTGCTCCATCAGGAACTTTGCAAAAGGTGCTGGAACTTGGCCATATGGGGTATGTCTACCGTAGTATTTCCCTCCACGATCGGATCTTACGATTTTAATCTTTAAATCATGTTAATTTTCTACTTCAGCCTTCAATATTTTAAATTTATCCAAAGCTTCAGATCTTTCTTTAATCAGGTAAATGTATCCATAGCAGGAATAATCATCTGTGAATATTATGAACGAGTCATAACCATCCACACTTTTTACATTGAACGGACCACAAATGTTTGTGCGAATTATCTCTAATACACCTGTGCTCCTTTTGGCATTTTTCTTTATTTTCTTTACGAATTTTGCTTTTATGCATTCAATGCATTGTTCTAAGTAAGAAAACTCTAATGAAGGAAGAATCTCATTTTTACTAATCTTTCTATTCTCCCCCTCGAAATATGGCCTAAACGACAGTGCCATAATTTCGACGACGCATCATGAGTTCTTTTTCGTTTTCTATTCGCGAGTGTAGACGAGAATACATTCGCGTTGTTATCGCATACGGAATTCACACTTTCACGTAATGATATCAAACCAAGATCGTTTCTTCTGAATGCAATGGAAATAACTGTATCACTACATTTTATTAAACACCTGCCATCTCCAAAAAGACAGGTATAACCATCTTTGTCCAGGCAAGACACACTAATTAAGTTCCTTTGTAAAGAAGGTACATATAAAACATCTCTAAGAATCATGATAAAGCCAGTGTTGAGTTCCAAATGAACATCACCCACTGCTTCAACATCGGCCTGGGCTCCGTTGGCAACTTTAATTTGCCTTTCGCTTCTTTGAGTGGTTCTCGTTGAACGGAATCCCTGCAATGAATTTGCAACACGAATAGTTGCTCCTGAATCAATCCACCAAGTGGTTTTAGAATAATCTATATAGAGGAATTCATTTACAAACGAAATAATGTTCTCACCTTTCTTTTCCATGATCATCTTTAAGTACCTATGACAGTTTTTCTTGTAATGTCCCCTTTCTTTGCAGTAGAGACACTGGTCCTTCTTCTACACTAGAACCTGTCCTTCTTGAGGTCTGTGTTGAAGCTGATGAGAGCCTTTTTCTTTAGAGGAGGAAGAAGAAAAATTGCCTTTGAAGTTGGCATTCCTTTTCCTGTTCACATAGTTGAGAGATCCGCTATTGGCGGACTTTATCCTCTCCTCCTCCTGGACACACATCGCAATGGTCTTTTCTACATCCCAAGTGTGTGGTTGGGTGTTATAGTTGACAACAAAAGTATCAAACTCTTTAGGCAACGAGGCAAAAACTTAATGGACAATGTTATCCTCCTTGAAGGCAAGGTCCAATGATTTAACCTTGTTGTTCTGGTTGACCATACGATGAATGTGCTATCTGATGCCGCCTCCATTGTATCTTTCTGAAACTAGTTGTTTGATCAACTGGATAGCATAAGTCTTTGAAGAACCAATGTACTGGTTCTTTAACTTCTCAAGATACTCTGTGACAGTGGCACAATCTGGTATTGAGCCCATAATTGCAGGCTCAATAGTGTTCTTTACCACTGCTAAGCATTTCTTGTTGGCAGGGAACCATTTAGCATAAAGCTTCTCATAATCTGCTTTTGCTTTCTTATAAGAAAGCTCTGTTTGCTTCCAAGAAGCATCTGTGTCTGTGTCCTCCCTCACAGGAATCACAGGCTCCGTGGGAGCTGGTGTAGCTAGGACCCAATTCAATTCACCCATAATAAAATACAGATCTAGTTTTTTGTACCATTCATGGTAATTGTCTCCCTTTAAGACAGGAATATCATTTATGGAAAATATCATTGATAACCCTCCTAAAAATATTCATGAGTGGTGAGAACATTAAAATAAATTCAAATATGTTGTTGTTGCATATTTTAAAATCAACGTTGGTCAGAATTTAAAACATGCAATAACTTTTTGTATTAAGTCTAAAACACCGTTGGGCAGAATTAGAATTAATACATGAAAAATATCTATCAAAAACATAATAGCATAATAATTGCAATATTATCATTATCAACGTTGGTTAGAAAATAACAATATTAAATTCAAAATAATCTATTTGTCTTGAAATTTTAAATTCTCCCGTTGGTTCAAATTTAAATAACAAGACAAGCAATCATTAGAAAATTAATCTATTTAATCTTTGCAGCGGAAAAATTAAATTCTATCAAAAATTATGTCTAATTTTATCTTTTAGAAGCATTGCATCAAAGTTCAATCAAATTTGAATTTGAAATGCATCAAATTCATTGAAATTCTATTGAAAAAGGGCTTCTGAAAAAAGGAAAAAACGATTCACTGTGCTTCCCTTCAAATCAGCCCGCCCGGCCTTCCCTGTGCACGGCGGCCCAGCGGGAAGACTGGCCCACGCGCGCAGCGGCCCGCGGCAACGGCCCGTTAGGGGCCGGCTTGAAGCCCCTGCGTGCGCTCGCGGCAACGCGCAAAACAACCTGGGCCCGGGCCATGAAAGCGCCGTCTCGCCTGGGCTAAAAGAAGCCCGTGAGGCACGGGTCGATCTCGACCGTCGAATGGAGATGAACAGCCGTGCGTGCTTCTCGACCGATCAAAAACCCCGGTGACGACCGCTCGCTTTAACCCTAGTTCATTCTCCTCTCCAGCGCCTCCGTCTTCTCCACCCGAGCAAGCGAGAGCGGCGGCGACCAGCGGTGTACCGGCGCCACGGTGAGCCCCCTCGCCGGCGCGTGCATCCACCGCAAGGTGAGCGCGCCACCGTTGAGCGGCATCACCGTGTTGCCCAGATCCAGCGCGCAGCGAGCGGCACGGCGGCGGCTCGCGCAGCCTCTGTTCACACTCGGCCCATGGCCTCGCAAGGTCAGGTCGACGTGCTGGTGTCCCGAACACGTCGACGGTGGATGGCACAAGAAGAGAAGAGGTAAGTCATCCCCTTTTTCCGCCGTCCCCTTTTCTGTTTGGCTAGGGTTAGGGTTTCTGTGGGCTCTATTCTGTGGGTTTTTGTGGGTTTCTTGTGGGTTTCTGTGATCTTCCCAATCTCTAATCAACACGAGTAGGATTAGGCTCTGATACCATTGTTATATCCGTGGATCGACTACCACGTGAAAGGATCGGGTGAAGTCGTGTAGATCTAAACAATTAGAGATAGAGAGAGGGAGAGAGGAGACGGGGCACTGGTAATCATACCATCGTGTCCCTATATTACGGGAGTGGCAGATGATCCAGCCATCGCTTCAGGTGGTGGTGACGCTTGAGGTAGTCACAGCTCGGTGTAGGTCTCGGCGTCCTCCGGGTCGCCACGGGGAAATGCGGGGACGAGGCGGCGGTGTCGATGACGGCCGTGGGTGAGTCTTCCCGCCGCTACTACGCTTCCACTAGATCGGCTAGGGTTTAGGACTGTCGGTGGGGTGGCGGCGGCGGCGATCCTTGTTACATGTGCCGCTGGCCCCCACCTTCTCTTTATAGCGTAGTGCGACGGGGCCCACCAGCTACGAACGGGCTGGAGCACCCCCGATCAGGGCGCGTGTGAGAGGAGGCCCATCGGGCCCGTTGGGGACCGAGTGGGCTTAGGGAGATCAATCCAACACCTCCTAGCCTTGCTTCAGCATCTAAGCTTCACAAGATGGAGGCTTGACTGGATATCCCTCATGTTATCCTCTTCAAGCACAAAAGTAATACTGAATGGGTCGCCGGGTAGAAGAATATGTCATGCCAGAGGATTGTGCCAGGGTGATCCATTATCCCCCCTTCTATTTGTCCTAGTTATGGAAGGGCTAAATGCAATGTTGAAATTGGATGATGATAGGAGGCTTCTAAGGGTGCTACATCCTAGGATCAAAGAAAGTGTCTTCATGTACGTGGATGTCATTGTCATTTTTCTCTCCCCGAAGCAGCAGGACCTTGTTGAAAGTGCATCTAGGCCCCTAGTGGGTTTTGGTGAATTGAATGACACCGCGATTAAAGAACTAATGATCTTGTTGAGTATATGAGCAGGAATTGATTATTATATCAATGGAATATTTATGATAAAAAATATTGAAAGTAAAGATAAAAGGCTCATATGACAAGACGTGTGACTAAGCTATGATTGAAGTGATAATATTGACAAGCAATGAATACTATACGGATTGAGTTATGTGTTTGATAACAACTATTTATTCTTGAAAGATATCTAGGCCCCTTAGTAGGTTTTGGTGGTAGATGACAAAGCACATATATATATCTAATCATGTTATCGAGCATGTGTGCAGGGGCTAAGAATGATGAAGCAAAGCGTATTACAAAAACATGACCTCTCAAAAATAGAAATGAAAAGCGATGTTTCAAATTTACTTGAAGAATTAGATTTTATTTTGAAATTGAGTATAGGAACGCCGTACTATCAAGAGGGACTTTGATCCACATGTGTTGATGTGGTAGTTGTGCTCAAGAGAACTACAAAAGCCATAAGAATCAAACCTACCATGAAAAATAGCCTTCTTGTGAAATTCCATGTTTATCCGGACTGTCCGGTTCACTGTCCGGAATGTCCGGACATTGTGATCCAGAGTATCCGGACAGTCACCCGGAGTCTCCGGGTAACTGTTACTCAGCCGAAGTTTCTCTGTGACCGGAGTCTCCGGACCCCTCTGTCCGGAGTATCCGGACATATACCCGGAGTATCCGGGTACCCTTCATCCAACGGTTAGTTTTCTGTGTGAGGGGGTATAAATACCCCCCATACCCCTTCATTTATCTCTCTCTTGCTCATTTGAACTAGAACATGCCAGCAAGCGAAAGGAAAGCTCTCTCACTTCCCCTTTTTCATTTTTGAGTGATTTTCTTTGGGGATTCGAGTGAGATTGTTGCAAGAGCAAAGATTGGTGTTAGTAAGCTTCCATTCCATCTCTTGAGCACAACACCCTTAGCCGGTGGATTCAAGTTTATTACTCTTGGAGCTTCAAGCACCTAGACGGCTAGGCGTCGCTTGTGAGTGTTCAAGCAAATTGTGAGCACCACAAGAAGTTTGTAATCTTCATTCCTCTCAGAGGAACACATAGTAAGTAACCTTGGGTTTGAGCGTTGGTCTCACCCTTGGGAGAGGAGCATAGGGGTTCTTGAGCACCGTCTCTTGAATCCTTCCTTAACGGAGACTTAGCTCCTTTGGGAGTGAACTTCGGCAAACAAATTCTATCTCTCTTTTGTACTCCTTACTAGTTTTATTAGATATTTGCTTGTGAGACTGACTTTCTAGGGTTTGAGGTCGATCTGCAATTATATTAGTCTCTAGAGCAAGACAACTGGTTAGAAACACTCTTAAGGTACTACTAGCTTGCCTAAATTTACTCGATCTAAATTGCAACATCAATATTTTGTTAGTGTGCACATTGTTTCATACCCGGACTCTCTGGATAATATTTCCGGAAACTCCGGACATAAAACCCGGAATATCCGGATATATATTCGGAGTATCCGGACATCTGTGTTACTGACATTGTTTAAAGTGCTTTAAGTTTCAGATTTGCTTATTCACCCCCCTCTAGGCATCTTGAGATCCTTTCAATTGGTATCAGAGCGAGGTTCTCCATCTTTGAAGCTTAACCGCTTAGAGAATCGAGATCTCAAGTGATACTTCATCAAAGGCTCCTATCGATCCAACCGTTGAAGTTGATAAGGAAAAGTCATTTGAAAAACCTGAGGACAAGAAAAAGAATAGTCAACACGAAGAAGAAGATGAGTTGGAAACAACCGATGATGAGATGTCATTCCAAGAGTGGAAGGCATGGAAAAAGAAGAAGAAACTGCAAAGAAAGAAAGGGAAATTCAGCACCAAGATTATAATTGAGTCAAGTGATGACTCGGACATCGATTACAAGAAAGATCCTCAAGCTCATCAAAAGTGAAGAAAAGAGCCAACTATCGTCAAGTGGGTCATGACTACACCTTTCAAATTCCAAGTAAACACAATGCCTCAATTCACATGGGAAAGCCACCTCACTTTGATGGCACGGGCTATAATCAATGGAAGATAAAAATGTTTGGTTACTTGAGTGCTATTCATAAGAATCTTTAGAAGATTGTGGAAGTTGGTTGTGATATTCCGGATGATGATGAAACTCCTACACCGCTTCAAGCCTATATTTTGCAATGCAACTACCAAGCCTTGAACATCCTCCACTCCTCTGTAAGTGCCAAAGAGTTTGATAAGATTGAAGATGCTCTCACCGCCATGGATGCTTGGGATACACTCTAAATGAATCATCAAGGATCAAGAAAAGTTAGTGAGTCTAGAATCAAAACATTAGAAGATGAACTAAGTCTCTTCTCCATGAAGAAAGATGAAACCATCAAAGAAATATACAATCGAGTGAAGAAGATCACCAATCAAATCAAATCACTTGGTGGAGATAAATAGGGTGATCATGAGATAGTGGACAAACTCTTGATCGTCTATATGGCTAGGGATGTCACACTACCTAGCTTGATAAGAGCTGAAAGGGGTTTTAAACACTTCACCGCCGAGAATGTTCTTGGAAGAATAGAAGCTCACCATGATCAATTAAAGAGAGTCAAGATCAATCAAGATTTGGCCGACCTCCAAGAGCAAGTGGCAAAGAACAATGGGTTGGCTCTTCAAGCTAAGTTGAAGGGAAAGGAAAAGGCTACCCAATTCTCAAAGGATGATGACTTTAATGATAATGAAGATAATGAGCTTGATGATGAACAAATGGCTTTCTTCATCAAGAACTTTAGAAGGGTTCTAAGGAAAAGCAACTTCCGAAACCATCTCATATGTCAAGAAGAACAAGAAGGCTGCCTTAGGAGCAAATGGAGGTCTAGTGAACATGACTACTTCCATCCGCAAGGGAATTGATGAGACACAAGGTACAAGTCATATCAAGTTTGTCAAGAGAGGCACAACATGTGATGAAGGTGCTAAAATTGTCGCATCTTCATTAAACCAAGACAAGTTCCAAGCTCCTAAGACAAGAGTCATCCTCTCAAATATCTTTTTATGCGGATTATGTGTTAACTAGGAACCATCGTGGTAAAGTGGTTGCTATATTTGTGGGTCACCGCTCATAGAACACTAAGGTGAAAAGCCATGTGTGGGTACTCAAGGTGCTTGTGACTAACACTCAAGGACCCAAGTATTGTTGGGTACCTAAAAAGAGGGAATAATCTTGTTTTGTAGGAATACTTCTCCGGTGGATCCACATGGATAATTGATAGCGGATGTACAAATCATATGATTGGAGAAGGAAGTATGTTTGAAACTTTGAAAGAATCCGCTAGTGATCATTACATTACCTTTGCTGGAAATCAAAAGGCAAAAGTGCTTGGCACCGGTAACATTGATCTAAACTCAAAATTCTCTCTTTCAAAGGTTCTCTTAGTTGAATCACTTGGGCATAATTTGTTGTCCATATCACAACTTTGTGCGTCGGGCTTCAATTGTTTATTTACTGACGAAGATGTGACCGTCATTAGGAGAAGCGATGGCTCCGTTGCCTTCAAGGGCATACTCAAGGGAAATCTCTATCTAGTGGATTTTTCATAAGAAAAGGCACAACTTGATACATGCTTGTTGGCAAAGTCTAGCTTGGGTTGGTTATGGCATCGCCGACTAGCCCATGTTGAGATGAGAAGCCTCAACAAACTCCTAAAGGGGGGTCACATTCTAGGACTAACTAATGTCTCTTTTGAGAAAGATCGTATTTGTAGTGCTTGTCAAGCCAGAAAGCAAATTGATATTCCTCATCCATCAAAAAGCATTGTCACCACCGTCAAGCCATTGGAACTACTACACATGGACTTATTTGGCCCGGTGGCTTATATGAGTATTGGTGGTAATAAATATGGTCTTGTCATTGTTGATGATTATTCTCGTTTTACTTGGGTATTCGTTTTGCATGACAAAAGTGTAGTGCAAGATACACTCAAAAAATTTGCAAAGAGAGCTCAAAATGAATTCGACACCAAGATCAAGAAAGTGAGAAGTGACAATGGCACCGAATTCAAGAACACCAACATTGAGAAATTCCTAGATGAAGAGGGCATAGGTTATGAGTTCTCCGTTCCATATACTCCACAACAAAATAGAATTGTTGAAAGAAAAAATAGAACTCTCATTGAAGCTGCAAGGACAATGCTTGATGAATACAAGGTCTCGGATCAATTTTGGGCGGAAGCAACCAACACGGCATGCCATGCCATTAATCACCTTTATCTACACAAGATCTTAAATAAGACAGCCTACGAGCTCCTTGGTAAAAAGCCGAACGTGTCTTAATTTAGAGTTTTTGGAAGTAAGTGCTTCATTCTTAACAAGAAGCCCAAAATCTCTAAATTTGCACCTAAAGTTGATGAAGGGTTTCTTCTTGGTTATGCCTCAAATGCTCATGGCTATCGTGTCTTCAACAAAACCTCTAGTTATATTGAAGTTGCGTGTGACGTGACATTTGATGAATCAAATGGCTCTCAAGGGGAGCAAGTTGATGGTGTTGTAGGCATGGAGGAATCACCAAGCAAGGCAATCAAGAAGCTAGCCACTGGTGAAATAAAGGCTCAAGAATGAGGAGATCAAGATGATGATGATGATGATGATGATGATGATGATGATGATGATGATGATATGTTAATGTTGAGAGGGTCATCTACATCCACCTCTGCCGCGCAACCCGGAAACTCCGGCCAGACGTCCGGAGACTCCGGATCCCCTATCCGGAATATCCGGACTATAGACCGGACTATCCGGGTCACAGAAGTTGAACCCTCAACTCCACATCAAGATCAATCTCAGGCTGAACAAGAAGTTGAACCAATACAACATGAAACTCAAGTTCCTCATCGAAGAATCCATCAAAATATCCAAAAGGATCATCCCGTAGATAACATCCTTGGAAGCATAACTAAAGGGGTAACTACTCGTTCTCGTTTGGCAACTTTTTGTGAAAATTAATCGTTTGTTTCTTCCTTGGAACCACTTAAGGTAAAAGAAGTTCTAGATGATCCAGATTGGGTGATGGCTATGCAAGAAGAATTGAACAACTTTACACGGAATGAAGTCTGGTCCTTAGTAGAAAGACCTAAGCAAAATGTTATTGGAACGAAGTGGGTTTTTCAAAATAAACAAGATGAACATGGCATGGTGACAAGGAACAAAGTAAGGTTGGTTGCTCAAGGCTTCACACAAATCAAAGGTTTGGATTTTGGTGAGACTTATGCCCCCGTAGCTAGGCTTGAGTCAATTTGTATCTTGCTTGCCTTTGCAACTCACCATGATTTAAAACTATACCAAATGGATGTGAATAGTGCTTTTCTTAATGGACCAATTTCCGAATGTATATGTTGAGCAACCACCGGGTTTTGAAGATTCCAAGTTTCCTAATCATGTCTACAAGCTCCATAAGGCGCTCTATGGGCTTAAGCAAGCTCCTAGAGCATGGTATGAATGCCTTAAAAAATTTCTCTTAAGGAAAGGCTTTGAGATTGGCAAAGCCGATTCTACTCTTTTTACTCGTAAAGTTGATAAAGATATTTTTGTATGCCAAATATATGTCGATAACATTATATTTGGTTCTACTAATCAATCTTGGTGCGAGGACTTTAGTAGGATCATGACAAAGAGATTTGAGATGTCCATGATGGGCGAGTTAACTTTCTTACTTGGATTTCAAATCAAGCAACTCAAGGAAGGCACTTTCATTTGTCAAACCAAATATACTAAAGATATGTTGAAAAAGTTTGACATGGAAATGCCAATCCTATCAAGACACCCATACTAACTAATGGACATCTCGATCTAAATGAAGAGGGCAAGGCCGTAGATCAAAAGGTATATCGCTCCATGATTGGATCCCTTCTTTACCTTTGTGCATCTAAGTTCGATATCATACTTAGTGTGTGCATGTGTGTAAGGTTTCAAGCTAATCCTAAGGAATGTCATCTTATGGCTGTTAAGAGAATTCTAAGATATTTGGTTTACACTCCATACCTTGGCTTGTGGTATCCCAAGGGCTCCACTTTCAATCTACTTGGCTACTCCGATTTGGATTATGCTGGTTGCAAAATAGATAGGAAAAGTACTTCGGGGACTTGTCAATTCCCTGGTCGGTCCCTTGCGTCTTGGAGTTCTAAGAAATAAAATTTCGTTGCTTTATTCACTGCCGAAGCCGAGTATGTTGCTGCAGGTGCTTGTTGTGCGCAACTACTTTGGATGAAATTTACTTTGAACGACTTTGGTTGCAAGTTTAGTAAGATTTCACTCTTGTGTGACAAGGAGAGTGCAATCAAGCTAGCTAACAACCCAGTAAACCACTCAAGAACCAAACTCATTGATATAAGACACCATTTCTTGAGAGACCATGAGACCAAAGAAGATATTGTTTTGAGTCATGCAAGCACCGATAAACAACTAGCCGATATCTTCACTAAACCACTTGATGAGCAAAGGTTTTGTACCTTGAGAAGTGAGCTAAATATATTGGATTCTCGTAACTGAGTTTGAGATCATGCACATGTTTGATTGCTATAGAGTAATTTTCAAGAAAATTTGAATCTTTTCTTACTTACTTGAGACTATTGTTTCCATTGTTGATTGTTGGCTAGTCTCAAGCTAAGTGAGTCTCTCACATCACGAGATATCTCTATTAAAATTCAATCCTATCCTTCACAAAAATTTTGCTCGGGATGAGCCGGATACTCCGATCTTTTGTCCGGATACTCCGGATATTTGTCCGGATACTCCGGATGGTAAAACCATCCCATATATACCATGGAGGGGGTCGGTTAAAATGTTTCACTCAATTCATTTTCACCGCCGCCGCCTCCCTCTTCTTCTCCTCTTCCTCCCTCTCGCCCAAGGGGCGATTTCCACCATCCAAGCGCATAAATCTTGCAAATCTTTGAAGGAAGAGCATTCTCCCCTCCGGAAACTCCGGGGAAAGCATTGGATTTGAAGTTTCCCGCGCATTCAACTCCATTAAGGTATTCAAAATTCAAATCGCCCAATCTCTCAATGTAGTTGATGAAATTGAATATCCTTTAAGGCATTATCTTCACTCATGTCTAGTAACTCGTACCCCAAATTTCTCTCAAATCCCATGGTAGAGTCCTTCAATTTCTTGAACCTAGGATTTGGAACTCGATGCCCAGAGACTCCGGATACTCTGTCCAGATACTCCGGACAGTGTGGCCGGAGTATCCGGACATATACCCAGACTCTCCGGATTTCTAGAATTCCAGCCAGCACGTTTCTCCTCTATTGTTTCTAGATTGATCCTAATCGCTCAATCCTATGTCTAGGCTATGGGAAGAGACCGTGCGAATGCTCCTACAGGGCAGCGATGGAAAAACGTCGTCATGATCCACAACATCAAGTGGAAGAGGACTCCCCTCCGAGCCCTCCTCCAAGGGAGTTTCGACCTAACCGCCGCCCCGGCAAGGAACCACAAGCATCAGCCAAGCTCCATCTCGTGCAGCTCGACAAGCTCCCTACATGATGCCAAGCATGGCTGTACCTCCTCCTTCCCGGGCAAATCCAACAAGAAGGGGAATTGCTTGGAAAATCTGCCCTCGCACACCTCCACGTCTTCAAATAGAGTTTCAAGAAGATCAACGTCAATATCCCAGGTACCCGAAGCTCACTCGTCCTCAAATTCTACTCGGGTTTGCGGTTGAAATGGGAAGAAATTACTTCAAGCAAATCGTGGCATTGACCAATGCATGCAAGGAGGACGTGTATAAGTATGAGAAGGCAGAAAACTTGGAAAGAAGATTTTGGTGTCAGTTGCATCAGGATTTCTACTCCTCTGTCGTCATGCGCAAGGGCAAGGCTCCAATTGTCCCTTGCAAGTATGTGGATTGGGCATACCTTGAGAAGCTCAACGATCCATTCTTCAATCAAGCAATTGCAAAGTGCAAGGAATTCGGGCTTTATGACATCAAGGCTTTAGGTACAATTGGAATGAGGAGATCCTTGCTCAATTTCACTCCTCTCTCTTTTATGATGCAAGGAAGATTGCTTTCTTTTGGACAACCGAGGGAGTGAAGTATGGGATGGATTACATGATCTTCTCTAGGCTTCTTGGACTTGGCTCAGAGGATGAGAAGAGAGATCCCATTCATGTGGAAAATCAATTGAAGCCAAATCAGCTACCGGCCCTTTTCTACAATCCGATTCTAGACGCAGCCGGTAACGCAAGCACCCTTCAACCCTTCTACTACACAATGAATCAGTTCTTTCATGCCACCATTGATGCTAAGGATGGAGATGCTACGGCACTAAGATACTTTGCCTGCAACCTTCTTCCTCGTGTCATGCCCGGCGGGAGACCCTTCTCAATTATGGATTTCATTTGGAATGAGTTGAGGAGGACGATGAATGATCCTCAGAAATTTCTACCATCTGCTCCATATCTCATGTACATGATAGAGAGGGTTACCAAGGTCACTTTTCCTAAGGACTGCAAGCATGCAGCACTTCACCTTTGTCCTCGGTCTGGTGATGCACCGCACGCACCTCCCCTTCATGTCGGTGTTACAAGGAATCCGAGATTTGATCCCGCTCCATCCCATTCCGGTGTACCTTCTTCCTCTCACCATGGTCATCATGATTCATTCATCAAGCGGGCACTCAAGAGCATCTTTAGCATGTGCAAGACCGCTACTCATGAGATCAATGAAAATCGCCGTGATATCATTGAGATCAAGGGTCACTTAGGACTTCCTGCGGATTCTCACCATGAGTTGCCAGAGTTTGATGACCCGTTCGCCGTGTGGGATGCTGCGGATGAGGCTGCTGTTGCTGCTGCTCATGCCCCTCTTCCTTGCCCACGTCGACGCACTCGTGCCTCTACTCATTCTCATCGCTCTCCTCCTCGTGGCCAAGAGATTTTTGATGAAGAAGAGGAGACCGAGGAAGAAGAACCTCACAACTACCGTGAGATCCCCAACTCGGATGAGGATGAAGACACATCTGATGACGACGCCCAAGATGATGATGAGGAGTAGACCATTTTGCTCTTTTCATTCCCTTTTTGGCACTTGATGACAAAGGGGGAGTGAAGATGACCATTTATGTACTTTTGGGCTTGTACGTATTTGAAAACTTGTAATGTGTGCTACTCTATGTTTAAAACTGTTTTGATTGTCATATTTGAAACTGTTCTAAGGCTTGAATGATAGTGTGATGTTTTTTAAATTGTGATGACTTGCTGTTTTCTGTGTTCTGTGCAGAAGGTCCGGACACTCCGGGTACGTAGCCGGATACTCCGGACATCCTATCCGAAGTCTTCGGACATATACCCGGAGTCTCCAGGGTTCTTGCAGCCAACACAAATTTTCCTTGAGTGCATAACTTGTCATTTGCATCACGCATTGTTTTAGCACACACTTGCTCACCCCACTGTAAAATGTATAAAGAGTTTTTCATGTTTTCTTCATAATGTGCCAACTTTGACTTTTGAGAAGTCAATTTGAAATTCAAATTCATGGCATACATTAAGGGGGAGCTCTTTATATGCTTAAGCTTACATCTTTATGATTATTAAATGAAATACATGTGGGTTGTCATCAATCACCAAAAAGGGAGACATTGAAAGATATCTAGGCCCCTTAGTAGGTTTTGGTGGTAGATGACAAAGCACATATATATCTAATCATGTTATCGAGCATGTGTGCAGGGGCTAAGAATGATGAAGCAAAGCGTATTACAAAAACATGACCTCTCAAAAATGGAAATGAAAAGCGGTGTTTTAAATTTACTTGAAGAATTAGATTTTATTTTGAAATTGAGTATAGGAACGCACTATCAAGAGGGACTTTGATCCGCATGTGTTGATGTGGTAGTTGTGCTCAAGAGAACCTACAAAAGCCATGAGAATCAAACCTACCATGAAAAACAGCCTTTTTGTGAAAATCCATGTTTATCCGGATTGTCCGGTTCACTGTAAGGAATATCCGGACATTGTGATCCTGAGTATCCGGACAGAAACCCGGAGTCTCTGGGTAACTGTTACTCATCCGAAGTTAGGCCTGGGCATAAAAACCGAAAACCGAATGCCGAAACCGAAATAACCGAAACCGAAACCGAAAACACCGAAACCGATCTAACCAAAAGCTATTTCGGTTGTCATTCCTCAGAAACCGAAATAAATTTCGGTATTCGGTTTAAACCGAATAAACCGAAAAGCCCAGTATGTTACAGGCTTACAGCCCAGCGGGCAGCGGCGGCCCAGCCCATTACCAACAAACCCTATCCCTAGGCTAATCCCGTGACGGTCTCAGGCTCCCAGTCCCAGGCTCGAGTGCCCGTGCTGCTGTGCTGTTGTAGTGCTGTTTGTGTTGATTAAACTGTGTTTGTAATATTTTAAAACTGTTTGTGATGCCTTGTGAATTGTGATCAGTGTTGTCAACTTGTCATTGAGTTGAAATTTGTTGTTTGAATTTGGAAGCATTGGATTTGATTTGTTTGAACTTTGAACCATGTTTTTATTGAACTAATTGATATGTAGTTATGTACTGTTACATGCTGATATATCTGTTATATGCTGTTCGGTTTTTTCGATAAAACCGAAATACCGAACCGAATAAACCGAAAACCGAACGCTCGGTTTACAGTTTCCCATATACAATTTCGGTTTCTGTTTTTCATTAACCGAATTTCTGAAAAAACCAAAATACCGAACCGAATTAATTCGGTTAACCGAATGCCCAGGCCTATCCGAAGTTTCTCTGGGACCGGAGTCTCTGGACCCCTATGTCCGGAGTATCCGGACATATACCCGGAGTATCCGGGTACCCTTCACCCAACAGCTAGTTTTCTGTGTGAGGGGGTATAAATACCCCCCATACCCCTTCATTTATCTCTCTTTTGTTCATTTGAACCAGAACATACCAGCAAGCAAAAGGAAAGCTCTCTCACTTTCCCTTTTTCATTTGAGTGATTTTCTTTGGGGATTCAAGTGAGATTGTTGCAAGAGCAAAGATTGGTGTTAGTAAGCTTCCATTCCATCTCTTGAGCACAACACCCTTAGCCGGTGGATTCAAGTTTATTACTCTTAGAGCTTCAAGCTCCTAGACGGCAAGGCATCGCTTGTGAGTGTTCAAGCAAGTTGTGAGCACCACAAGAAGTTTGTAATCTTCATTCCTCTCGAAGGAACACATAGTAAGTAACCTTGGGTTTGAGCGTTGGCCTCACCCTTGGGAGAGGAGCATAGGGGTTCTTGAGCACCATCTCTTGAATCCTTCCTCAACGGAGACGTAGCTCCTTTGGGAGTGAACTTTGGGAAACAACTTATGTCTCTCTTTTGTGCTCCTTACTAGTTTTATTAGATATTTGCTTGTGAGACTAACTTTCTAGGGTTTGAGGTCGATCTACAATTATATTAGTCTCTAGAGCAAGACAACTGGTTAGAAACACTCCTAAGGTACTACTAGCTTGCCTAAATTTACTCGATCTAAATTGCAGCATCAATATCTTGTTAGTGTGCACATTGTTTCATACCCAGACTCTCTGGACAATATTTTCGGAAACTCCGGACATAAAACCCGGAGTATCCGGACATCTGTGTTAGTGATATTGTTTAAAGTGCTTTAAGTTTCAGATTTGCCTATTCACCCCCCTCTAGGCATCTTGAGATCCTTTCAATTCTCATATCCAAATAAAACTTGTTGATAAAGTCATAGCACTAGAAGGAAATTTCTTGTGAAGAAATGGACAATCTATTAATAGAAGATATAAGTTGCAAAGAATTGTGAAGAATGGATTTTATTGATAATTTAATTATGATACAAACCTATATGGAACTCTATGTGATGCAAGGATAAAGAGTTAGAATTCGGAATAGTATTTCGAGGGACTAAGGTTAGCGAAGGGTAATTAGTTTGTGCCGAGGTACCAACGCTAGGGTGAACAAACTTTCTTTGGATTCAACTTGAAGAATCTTGGTCATGTATGGTATTCATATTAGCAAGTATCAATCTTTCTAAAATCTTATTGTGAAGATGGTGGTTTGAACTAGAAGTGGATTTCATTCAAAGATAATGGTTCAAGTCATTAGCTCAAGGAAATTGTGCTAAGTTATACAAACCAAGTTGGATGCACTTCTCAGATTGAAAATGATGAAGGCACGACATGGTACACTTTTGAGAAACTTAAATGGTTGAAATGTAATCTATCTTTGGTCGTGAGTATAGGTATGCCGTACTATCAAGAGGAATGCATCATATTATGTTTTGGTTTAGTCTCAGTGCTCAAGTAACCCAAGTAAGTTGAGAGAGATAAAAAAAACCTCAAGTGCACATTGGGTGAAATTAATAGGGGCAACCCGAAATTCCAAGTTTTGCATACGTAGCACTAACGGCTAGTAGGTTTGAAAACCCGGAAGTTCCACGTATAAGAATTCAAAAGTTCTGGGTTCTAATTATCACATAATGGCTAGTTTCTTTGGACCTAACTATTTATACCCTTGAGCCCCCTCCTTGGTGGGCTGCTGTTCCAGACATTACTCTGCTACTTGCTGGTCATCCTAAGAAAGCTTGGTAGCCTTGTCGAACTCTCCTCAACCTCTCTTTGTGAGATTATGTGATTCGTATAATATCTTTGAGATGGGTTTGAGAGAGTGAAAGCTTGAGAGCACTAGAGAGCATAGCAAACCTTGAGCACAGCAAATTGTGTGTTGCGCATGAGATGGCTATGGCTAAAAAGAACTGATAAGGCCAGGTCGTGGCGGGATTTTGTAACACCCTGATTTTGAAAAAAAAAAGAAGAAAACCCCCAGCCGGCCCATCTCTACCTCACTCTCTCTTTCTCATCGCTCGGCCCAAAACCGCCTAGCTCAGCTCTCTCTCTCTCCCTCTCTTTCTTTTTCTCCTGCGCAGCCTAGCCCGGCCCATCTACTCTCAGGCTCGGTCCGCCACCCCCTCTCCCTCTCTTTCTCCCGCTGTCAGACCCGGGGCCACGGGGCTGCGTACATCAAGGAGTCTGTATTGGGCTAAGGGGATAGGACGTGTCCTGTACCTTATTTATGTTGTATTCTACCCGCATGCGGAGTAGGACTAGTCGATATAGAAGGAAACTACTCGAGTTGTACTTGAGTACGATTCCTAAGTGTAACACCCTAAATTTTGCAAAGTAAAAGAATAATTTGAATGGCATGATAGGTTAAAGGGTTACATGATTTTTGATAAGCAATTTTCTTAAAGTATAAAATAAATATAGGGAAAACCATATGTTTGTGCATCCCATGCTCTTTGCATTATTTCATTGGTTGCAGTGTTTGGCAGTTATTTGGTTTAAATTTGAATTCGAATCTCAGTTGCAATTTCTAAAGCATTTGTCTTTCTTCTTTCTCTTTCCCTCTCCCTCTCTTCTCCTTTGGGCCCAGCCCAACCGGCCACCTCCCTCCTCTCCCTTTCTTCCTTTTCCCCCTGGCGGCCCAGCCGCGGCCCCTCTCCTTCCTCCTCTCTCCCCTCGCGCAGCCCGCCAACTCCCCGGCCCAGCCGTTCACGGCTTTTCCCTCTCTTCTTTCCTTCCCTCGCGCGCGCGGCCCATTCTTTATCCTCGCCCCGGCCCAACCCGCTCTCTCCCCCACGGCCTCGCTCCCGCCTCCGCTCTCTCTCTCTCTCTCTTCGCTCCCCATCGCGCTGACAGGCGGGGCCCGCCTGTCAGGCCCTTCCCCTCCCCCGCGCCCGAGCCGGATCCAAGCTCGGTCCGCCCCTCCGCGCCGCCTCCGTCCCGGGCCCGCACGCCCAGGCGCCCCGCGACCGCCCCTATTTAAGCGCCGCCAGCCCCCCCGCCCGCTCTAAACCCTAGCCGCAGCCGCCGCCCGCTCTAACCCTAGCCGCCGCCGCCGCTGTGCCGTCCTCGCTTCGGGCCGCCGCCGCACCGACGATCTGCTGCCGCCCGCCGTTGATTGACCGCCCCCGAAGCATCGCGTGGTGGTGAGGATCTCCGGCCGCCCTTCCTTTTTCTTCCCCGTGGCTTCCCCGTGGCCGCGCGACGTGCACCGAGGCTCTCCGCCGCCTCTCGCCGCCGGCCGTCGCCTCCCCTTCTCTACCCCCTAAACGGTTTCCCCGTGTCTCCCTCGACCTTCTCGTCCAAACCCCGCTCGAAACCGAGGCCGGCAACGCGTTATCGCGTTTCCCGGCGAAGTCCGGCCGAGCGCCGCCGCTCAGGCCGCCGGCGACGAGCCCCGCCGCCGCCCTGTCTGTTTCCCTCGCGTCCCCACCGCAGGATTGGCATCCGATGGCCCAGAACAGATCTAACTGCGAGTCAATCAGATCGGGTACCGGTCAACCGTGCCGTTTTTGCAAATGAGCCCTTATGTTTTTCCAGAATCAACCCGCGCTCCATCTCAGTTCAAAAGTATTTGCGTTTCAGCCCTTTTTCTTCTGTTTAGGCCCCTGTAGTTTTCCAAAATAGAACCCGCCATCCTTTAACCCTCGGTTTTGCGTTCTAACCCCTCTGTCTAGGGTTTAATTACGATCTAGCCCCTGGTTTCTCTGTTTTAGGTCCTTTTAGATCTAAATTGTCACACCCTAAAATATTTAATTTTAGGATGTGACTATCTCTTACAATGTGTTCATCTATCAAAAGGATTTTCCAAGAATTTTAAAGATTTTTCTGGCAATTATTCTATTTATCCAAGAGCTAGATCCATTTTTTTTTCTTGGAAAGCTCTAAAAATTCTTTTTCATGAGTCCCAAATATTTTATTTGGAATTCTCGTGACCCAAATTAACTCCCGAGATTTTTCTCGGAAAATTCTGGGATTCTTCCGGATATATTTTTTCGTGGTTTGAAATATTTATCTGGACTTTTCTAGATTTATTTTAACCTTGAAAATGTGTTCTGGAAAATATTTATATTTTTGATTCTCATCATAGTCGGACCGAGCCGTATCTTATTGTACATCCTTTTAATCTTGTCTCTTCGAATCTTTAAGAGGTTCCATCGAGCTCCTGATCCTCTAACCTTTCTCCTCGATCAGGTCATGCTCGAAAACGACGCCTCGTGGCTCGTCTTCAGTGTTTTTCCGACGATGTTCGATCACCGTCAGCCCCAACGACTCGGCCTGATCCTTTCCTTCTCTTTTCGCGCTCCCGAATAAATGGTTCACGTTCAATCAGCTCTGTCAGCTCGTTTTCGTGTTCAGCCCTCTCACCCGATCAAGTTTCGGCCCATCACCGAATCCCTCGACCTCGCATCGGTCCCCTGCTCGCTAAATCCTCGACCCCGCACCCCCTCCAGCCAGGCTCGATCGAGTCCAGGTGCTGCACGATGGTCCCTTTTTCCTTAGCGTATCTATCATGCCAAGCCAGGACGTTTCGCTCTATAAAAATCCGCAAGTCGAACCCCGTTCCAGTCTGCTTCTTCTGCACACCGCCTTCCCCCTGAACCCTAGCCCCTGTGCCCATATAAAACCCACCTGAGATCGTCGTGCGCAGCCCTACATCGCTGCTCCTCCTTTTTCCTGCGTAGCGCTGGCCCTAGTTTTTCCTCGTCGCCTTGCTCCTCCTGCAGCGCCCAGCGCCGCCCCAGCTCCGTTCTCCCTCTCCCGTGAGCCCCTGTGCGCTTGCACCCCTGCCCATCGCTCCTGCCGTCGCGCCCTCCTCCTCCCCAGGCGCCCAAGCCCCTACCCTGCTACAGCCAGCGCTGCCCCTTCCTCCTGCATCCTCCTGCGTCTCTGCAACACGGCCACCACCAGGATGTCGTCCTTCTGCATCTTGTGCGCCCAGACCCGCCTAGCGCCGCCCCTCCCTCTCCTGCATGCTCCTGTGCCCGTGCGCGTCACCTGAGCGCCCTACCTTGCCCTGCGCACTGTCCTTGCCCCGCCCCCTGTCGCCCAGGTGCTGCCACGAGCAGGAACAGAAACCGCTCAGAACAGACCCAACCTTGCTGTTTTCTCTCGCGAAATTCGATCGTCTCGGTGCATCTCCGCTGCGGGTAAGGCATGGAATCGAACCCCCTCCCTCTCCTCTTTCTTTTCCCCCACTTCCCGTGCTCTCCCATGGTCTAAATCGCTCCAATTTTGGCCAACAGGAAGCTTCCGTGCAGCAGCCATGGAGGAAACTCGAGCTTTTGCAATCCAGTCCCCGGAGAAAGATGTAATTTTCCTGTTCTCTCCTGTGTCTTGCAGATTTTGTAGGAAACCCCCTATATCTTTTCCATCTTTTCAATCCAGCCCCACCATGGAATTTTTCAAATCTAACCCTAATCTTTTCCTATTTTGCAAGCACTATTTTCTGTGTCTTGTATTTCTTTTCAGCTAACCCTTGAAGTCTATAGTTAATTGCGTATAGGTCCCTGCAGCGCTGTTTTATGCGTAGTTTCCGCGTTTTATATCCGTTTCGATCCGTTCTTTTTGCGTTAGTCTTCTAAAATCCTAAGCTATCGTTTAGTAGCGTTGTTGTGCCGTAATTCCTGTTTTTAAAATTAAATATTAATTTAACTTGAATAATATCCTCTCATCTAGTTTTCCGAAATAAAATCCAATTAAGTCTTTTCTCTGGTTTTCATAATTAATGTTAATTTGATTAATATCAACTCAAATGTGTTTGTAAATTAATTTGTTTAGTTCAACACGAATCATAAAGTTTGACGTTTAGATGTTCTCACCAGTTTCTTTTCTAATTAATTATTTAATTAGTGTAATTTATACACAGAGAATTGTATATAAAATTTGACTAAGTTCTACTTCGTCTTTATAAATACAAATATAATATGAGTTAATTATAATTAGGGATATTCTCTTTTGAATATCTTTTTCATTAGTTTTCTAAATTAAAATAAATGAAAGCCTATAGTTCTTTTATTTCTTTTATAACATAAATCTCCCGATAGCTGTATCTTTTCAACCCTAGCTCCGTTTTCCGCGTTTCTTTCTTTCTCGTGACCGTAGCAGCGAGCCTTATCCTTTAGTTCGCTCTTTTAAAGCTTTCCTTTTGTTTGTTGTATCTGTTCTTAGTCGTTCTTGTTTGTTTGCTTGCTTGTATGTTTTGGGCCCGTTGCTTGTGTGACGTTAGAAGGAGTGCGATCGAAGAGCTTTGAAGATTTAGAGATTCAAGAACAAGAATTGAAGACTCTGAGCAGCTATTCTCTAAAAGAAAGGCAAGTGTTTCCTTGATCATACTTTTATCCTAATAATCACAATAAATACAACTTTTTCTTTATGCATGCATGTGTCCTAATTTTGATGGATCCTAATTAAGGATATGCCTAGTCTTTATGATCATTCCTTGTCAACCTGGGTTTTATCTTTATTGTTGGGTAGCTATTGCTTAGTTGCTTCAACTGGTTATGGTTTGGGAATAATATATAATCATGATGACAACAATGATGATGTTATACCTGTTTTATCCATGTTCATGCTCTTGGTGATGTTAATCACAAGATTATATATTTTAATCGGAACATGGAGAACCACCCAGGAAAATAGTGCAACCACAATACTATATGGCTCTGGTCTTGGCTAATTAATTAGAAACTCTAGCTTGTGATGATCTTACCGAAAGGGCAAGAGGGGAGTGCGTTGATGGGGTATAGCCCGGTCCTCTTGAGGTGTAGATATGTTCCTGGGTAAGGCGTCTACCTCATTAGGGAGGGTTATGACCACTACGGCCTGAAACCTTAGCGGATTATCATAAGTTAGGGAATCTTTGTAAAGGCCTCGTAGTGAATCCCTTGCCACTCACCTCGGAAGTGTTTAAGAGGCTAGCTACCTCGGGCAAATCGGGAGACACGAATTGTGGGTAAAGTGTACAACCTCTGCAGAGTGAAAACTGATATATCAGCCGTGCTCACGGTTAAGAGCGGCTTGGACCCTCACATGATTAATTGAACTTGAAGATAAATTAAATCGTGGACCATGGCTATGGTTATGGTTATTGTGGACCATGTTTATGGTTGTGGTTATGCTTATGCTGTATATCTTCTCTCTTTTAATGTGGGTTTTTGGTATGAACTTATACCATAGTAATCAGGTGCTAATAAAATTTGATCAACTAAAATTGCTTATCGCAGTAAGCCAGTCAGCCTTTCCTTGATTTTAGCCTTCATGTCATATAATTCCCAACACTTGCTGAGTACCAACCATAAGTGTACTCACGCTTGTTATAATTGCTGCTCAGAGGAGAAAGTGATCTGAAGTCTTTTGAAGATGATGCTGAGTTCTAGGCCAGCGCAACCCCCGGTCGATTGCCTGTGAAGTTTGGAGTCTTCGTTTCCAGGATAAGCTGTATAACTCTGATAATCTTTATAGTGTTTAAATTCTCTTTTCGTGATACTGTTGCTGATTATTCACTGATGAAGTCACTATATGTATGGAACTTGATCCTGGCATACATATAGTTATGCATTCGGTTTTGTTCTTAAAACCGGGTGTGACATAAATCTTCGCAGATAAGCCCCTGAAACCCTGTTTTAGCCCTAACTTCTTCGTTCTAACTCCGATTTCTTCGATTCTTGCGCTCACGCGATACTTACGACTTGTACAATGTTTTTGAAATATTATTTTGTTCTGTTTTCATTGATTGGTGTACTGTTCTTATTTTATTTTCTTTGTTGTTTGTATGTGCTTGTGTGCGACGGTAGACGGTGCGCAGTTCGAGGATCCGCAGGGGCAAGACTTTGAAGAATTTCCTGAGTAGCAGCAGTTTGCTAACGAAGGCAAGTGGTCCTTGATCATGTTTCAGTCCTATTAATCTCATAAATACATATTTTCTTTATATGCATGCATGTGTCTAGAATATGATGGAACCCAAGTTAAGGACATGCCTAGTTTCAATTTATCTTCCTTGATTAAACCTGGGTGTTTTCATTTATGTTGTAGTTACGCTTATTGCTTCTGTATAGATTTAGGTTGGATAACTTGGATATCAATGATGATGTTTTACCTTTTCTGGAATGCTGTTTGGAGATAATTAAGAATATTGAATCAATTGGAACATGGAGAACCACCCAGGAAAACAGTACAACCACAGTACTATATGGCTCTGGTCTTGGCTAATTAATTAGAAACTTTGGCTTATGATGATCTTACCGAAAGGGCAAGAGGGGTTGCATTGACGGGGTATAGCTCGGTCCTTTTGAGGCACATAGCTATGTGGACCTTGGCTAAGGTATTTCCTCACCAGGGAGAGTTATGACCGCTTTGACTTGAAACCTTAGCGGATTGTCATAAGTTAGGGAATCTTTGTAAAGGCCTCGTAGTGAATCCCTGCCACTCACCTTGGAAGTGTTTAAGGGCCTTGCAAACCCGGGCGTAAAGGGAAACACGAGCTGTGGGTAAAGTGTACGACCTCTGCAGAGTGAAAACTGATATATCAGCCGTGCTCACGGTTAAGAGCGGCTTGGACCCTCACATGATAATTGAACTTGAAGATGACTTAAGCTGATGTTCTTTATTGTTGTTGTTGTTTGCTTACTCAGTCTTTTATATAAGGGTTGGTATAAACTTAAACCTAGTTAATGCTTGCTAAATAAAACTTGGCCAACTAAAATGCTTATCGCAGTCAAACCATGTCAGCTTATCCTTGATTTGGCCTTGCATGTCATATAATTTACTCCACTTGCTGAGTACCAACCATAAGTGTACTCACGCTTGCTTTATTAAAAACAATGCTGCTCAGAACAAGATAACTTTCCGGAGTTTCCTGAAGATATTGGAGAATTCTAGGCGAGTGTCTCCCAGTCAACTGCCTGTGAAGTTGAAGTCCGCTGCTATTTATCGACGTTTGATTATTCGTTTAAGATTAAGACTGTCGGTCATGTAATAAAGTACTATTATACTTTTATTCGTTAATGCATTGCTTCGGATATTCGCTTGTGACGTCTACTGTATGTGCGGAACTTGATCCTGGCGCACATATGGGATGCATTCGGTTACCTTTTCTAAACCGGGTGTGACAGGAGTGGTATCAGAGCCGTGTTGACTGTAGGACGTTAGCCTAGTTAGTAATGGTCGAATTTTAAGTCTTATCTTGCTTAGCAGCCAAGCTTCTGCCTGCTTGTTTTTGAAAACTGCTTATTTCTTGGTTATATCATTATTTCTATCTTTTTCTCCTTGAACTCATGCTTGTCTCTCAAGTGTGTTGATGTTTACAAAAATGCCATCTTGTTTTAAGGTCACTCATAGCACTCTTTTAAATGTCCTCTATCTTGCGTTGTCCTCACTTCTGTTGCAGATGGTCAGAACTAGGCAGACTGCCCGTAAGAGCACCCGTGGACCACCGCATCCAATTCATCACTCGCAGGGAGTGTCTGACCCACATGATGACCACCACTACGGCCATTCCAATGGAGGATGGGTGGACACCGACACTGAGGAGGAACCCATGGAGTTGCCAGACGACCATCCAGAGGTCTCTAGTGGCAGCAATGAGGGCCCTGCAGGAGGAGATGGTGGTGATTCAGGCGCCGCAGACGGAGACAAGGATGAGGGTGGTGATGATGACTCCGATGCACCAGGAGATGACGACGACGATCCAGATGATGATCCAGAGCCAGCTGTCGCCACAAACCCATCACCACCTGAGCCTCGCTATGAGAAGCAGATACTTCACTTGGACTCAGTTGAGGGTCCATTCCCCGCGCTTCTCTGGAAGGCTATGCAGAGGATTGGTTTTCCGCGGCAGCCGCATTACGAGGCTCACTTGTTCAGGAATGCCCAGCAGGAGGAAGAGTGGTTGGTGTCAGTATTAATCTGTGTCCCAGATGAGAGACCTGGCTGCTGGGTGGAGTACTCCAAGCACTTGGACGCGGTGCCCAGGAAGACCTTGGAGGTAGGGACTAGTGAAGCCGCCAGGAGGGCACTCTACTATCTCTGTCACGCTTACAAGCATGATCTTCAGGGCACGGAGTTTCAGCAGTTCCCACGGCGCAAGAGAGGAGCTACTTGTGCGCAGATTCCTGCCCCACCCTCTGGGGAAGGGAGCCTGCTCATGGATACTACGCAGGAGCTGGTCGCTGCACTCAGCACGGATCTAGACGCAGCTGGGATAGAGATCCTGGAGGTCAAGGAAAAGCTGCTGAAGACTATCAGAGAGAAGGCAATTCTGGAGGCTCGGCTGAGAGGAGATCCAGTGTTACCTCCCTTTTACGACAGTGACGAGCCGAAGGAGTACCTTCCTGAGTCACCTCCTCGCAAGCGCGTGCACTACGGAGAGCCCGGCTATCGCACCAGCTATCGTTAGAGGATAGATTTAGGAATTAAGATAGGAGTGTGTTTCTTTCTAGGAAGGAGTTTCTAAGAGTCTTTTGTAATCGCTAGTACGAACGATCTTAATAGTGTGCTAAATTAGAGGTGTGCTTGGTTTTGTGACAATGATATGATTTGGATCTTTGTAATGATTGCGATAGATTGTGGAGTGATGACCACAACCATATCAAGCTATTAATACAAATATATAGTTTAGTAAAAATTTTGGGGATGTCTATTTCCTTGCTATCTTTATCTTACCCATGTTCCTGTCCTTTTTCCATGATAGAATTCATGAGTCTCCTTTTTTCTAACCCAATCAGATGGTGAACACCAGGTCCGGATCAGGAGTTGATCAGCCTGCAGTGCCGCGTCAGAGGGCACGCAACAACACCAACCCCGACCCGCAACCAAGTCAACCACACCAGACGCCACCCGCAGGGATGGAACAGTTTCTAGCTGCCCAGACTCAACTGCTGACCAACATGGCGAACACTATCGCCAACATGCAGGCTCAGATGAACCAAGCTCCACCACCTCCACCACCGCCAACAAGGGACAGACACAGGGAGTTCATGAGTCACAAGCCTCCCACATTCTCTCATTCACCGGATCCACTTCAAGCTGATGACTGGATCAAGACTGTGGAGAAGATGCTCAACCTCGCCCAGTGCACCGATAGGGAGAAGGTCCTTTACGCCTCAGGCAGACTGGAAGGGACTGCCGTAGATTGGTGGGATGCTTACACCGCAGCACATGACAATCCCGACACCATCAACTGGCAGGAGTTCAGAAGCAGGTTCAGGGAGCAACACATACCCAAGGGCCTGATGAAGCTCAAGAAACAAGAGTTCCTTGCACTAAAACAAGGGACAATGTCCGTGAGTGAATATCGGGACAAGTTCATCCAATTGTCTCGTTACGCCCCTGCAGATGTTGCAGATGATGAGGAGAAGCAGGATCACTTCAGAGAGGGTCTGATTGGTCCTATCAAGTATCAACTAATGGTGCACACTTTTGATAGTTTCCAGAAGATGGTGGACAAGGCCATCATGGTGGAGCATGCTCGCAAGGAGATGGGTGAGCAGAAAAGAAAATACGAGTCATCAACGCAATCCAGCAGCAATGCACGTCCTCGCTTCAACGCTCCGCAGGGGACACCCTTCCGCCCGGGAGGACAAAATGTCAACTTTGGGCAAAGTCAGTACCAGCGCTTCAACCATCAGGGTCAACAGCAACAGCAAGGTCAGTACGCAGGTCAGTCAGTGCAGCGCTCCAACTTTCAGCAGAATCGCCAAGGTACTCCTGCGGGCACACCGGTGAGAAACAACGCCACTGCTCCCGCCAGTGGTAATACTTGCTTCAGATGTGGTGAAGCGGGACATTATGCCAATGGGTGTCCCAAGAAAAATACTCAGCACACTCCAGGCCAGTTCAACAACAGCGGACAGAGGCAAACACCGCAGCAGCCGCAGCAGCCCCGAAACAGCATGCAGACGCCCCAGAGCAACAAGGGTCAGCAAAACTACGTCCGCGGGCGTGTGAATCATGTCGCTGCGGAGACCGCTCAGGAAGCTCAGGACGTTGTGTTCGGTATGTTCCTAGTCAACTCTGCCCCTGCATCGGTTTTGTTTGATTCCGGCGCATCGCATTCTTTTATTTCCACTCAGTTAGTTGCAAAACATGGCATTCCTGTGCATTCTATGTCAACCCACATGCTAGTTAGTTCACCTGGGGGAAATATGAGGGCCATGTATCAATGTCTTGGAGTCAGTTTCAAGATTGTGGGCAGAGAGTTCCGTGCAAACTTTATGGTGCTGGATTCCAAGGGAATCGATGTTATACTCGGAATGGGATGGCTGAGCAAAGTTGACGCGGTAATTCAGTGTGCCAAAAGATCGGTACTTCTCACTAGTCCAGAAGGTGAAAGATTCGAGTTTGTTGCAACACTCCCGGCGGCAGCAGATTGTGCAGTAAATCAGTTGAAGGCAAGTTCGATGGAGGATATCAGAGTTGTCAGCGAGTACCCGGATGTCTTCCCGGATGATTTGCCAGGTATGCCACCTGAACGTGATATTGAATTTATCATAGATCTTTTACCTGGTACTGCACCTATTGCCAAGCGGCCATATAGAATGTCAGTTGGTGAGTTAGAGGAACTTAAGAAACAACTGAAAGAATTGCTAGGTAAGGGTTACATTCGTCCTAGCTCTTCACCTTGGGGAGCACCCGTAATATTCGTTGAAAAGAAAGATGGTACACAGCGGATGTGTGTTGATTACAGGGCCTTGAATGAGGTAACTATCAAGAACAAGTATCCATTGCCGCGTATAGAAGACTTGTTTGATCAGTTGAAGGGAGCCAAGGTATTCTCAAAGATTGATTTGAGGTCAGGTTATCATCAGCTGAGGATACGACCTTCAGATATAGTCAAGACAGCATTCACTACCAGGTACGGGTTATATGAATATACGGTGATGTCGTTCGGGTTGACTAATGCTCCGGCTTACTTCATGTACCTGATGAACAAAGTGTTCATGGAGTATCTCGACAAGTTTGTGGTGGTATTCATTGATGATATTCTGGTATACTCCAAGGATGAGGAGGAACATGACGAGCACTTGAGACTCGTTTTGCAGAAGCTCAGGGATAATCAGTTGTATGCTAAGCTCAGCAAGTGTGAATTTTGGCTGAATGAGGTCTCATTTCTGGGTCATGTCATTATAGGCGGAGGTATTGCAGTGGATCTAGGGAAAGTAAAAGATGTGTTGAAATGGGAGCCACCCATGACAGTTTCAGAAATCCGGAGTTTCCTAGGACTTGCGGGATACTACAGGAGATTTATTGAAGGCTTCTCTAAGATAGTGAAACCCCTTACGTCACTGCTAGAGAAGGACAAGAAATTTATATGGTCTGCGGCATGTCAGGACAGTTTCGAGGAGCTGAAAAAGAGGTTGACTACTGCACCAGTGTTGGCTATGCCTGATATTTACAAAAGCTTCGATATCTACTGTGACGCATCTAAGCAGGGTCTTGGTTGTGTATTAATGCAAGAGGGACACGTGATTGCATATGCATCCCATCAATTGAGAAAGCATGAACAGAACTACCCCACGCACGATCTGGAGTTGGCAGCAGTGGTACATGCTCTGAAAATATGGAGGCACTACTTGTTGGGTCACTGATGCCAGATATATACCGATCATAAGAGTTTGAAGTATATTTTCACTCAGAATGATCTCAATTTAAGGCAGCGAAGGTGGTTAGAGCTTATCAAGGATTATGATCTGGAGATACACTATCACCCAGGGAAGGCAAATGTGGTTGCTGATGCCTTGAGTCGCAAGAGCTATGTGAACGCGACGATGATTAGCCAGATGCCTCGGGAATTATACAAGGAATTTGAATGACTCAACCTGGGATTCGTTGCTCATACGGAAGGAATCACTATAGAGGTGGAGCCGACCCTCGACCAAGACATACGAAAGGGTCAGCTTGAGGATCCTAAGATTCAGGAGATAAAGGAAATGATAAAAGCAGGCAAGGCACCAGATTTTACCGAAGATGAACATGGAACAGTATGGTTCAGAAAGAGGGTATGTGTGCCAGATGTGGATCACCTCCGAGAGAAAATTCTGCAGGAAGCTCATGACTCAGCTTATTCTATACATCCTGGCAGTACTAAGATGTATCAGGATTTGAAGGAAAGGTATTGGTGGTATGGCATGAAACGTGACGTTGCAGCTCATGTGGCATTGTGTGATGTGTGTCAGAGAGTTAAGGCAGAGCATCAGAGACCAGCCGGATTGTTACAGCCCTGGAAGGTGCCAGAGTGGAAATGGGAAGAAATCGGTATGGATTTCATTGTGGGGTAGCCACGAACACGAGATGGTTACGATTCTATATGGGTCATAGTGGACCGACTGACCAAGGTGGCTCACTTTATACCGGTAAAGACTACATATACAGGTGCACGATTGGCAGAGTTGTACATCTCGCGAATTGTGTGCTTGCATGGGGTACCTAAGAAGATAGTATCAGACAGGGGTACTCAGTTTACGTCTCGATTCTAGCAAAAGTTGCATGAGTCAATGGATACGAAGTTGAACTTCAGCTCCGCTTATCATCCGCAGACAGATGGGCAGACCGAAAGGACAAATCAGGTGTTAGAGGATATGCTCAGAGCTTGTGCGTTGAAACACGGAGGCAGTTGGGATAAGAGTTTGCCGTTCGCAGAGTTCTCTTATAACAACAGTTATCAGGCCAGTCTAAGGATGGCACCGTTTGAGGCACTGTATGGCAGGAGGTGTAGGACTCCGTTGTATTGGAGTGAGACAGGCGAAAGTCAGTTATTTGGGCCTGAGATTATAAAAGAGGCTGAAAGGCAGGTACAGGTCGTTCGTGAGAACCTGAAGGTGGCTCAGTCAAGACAGAAAAGCTATGCAGATACTCGACGACGAGAGTTGACCTTCGAGGAAGGTGACTACGTATATCTGAAGGTGTCACCTATCAGAGGTTTGCGCAGATTCAAGGTCAAAGGGAAATTGTCGCCTCGTTACATTGGTCCGTTCAAGATTCTAGAACGGAAAGGCGAGGTGGCTTACCAACTAGAGTTACCTGCACGGTTGTCAGACGTGCACAATGTGTTTCATATCTCTTAGTTGAAGAAATGCTTGAGGGTACCCGAGGAGCAATTACCGCTGGAAGAACTGGATGTGCAGGAGGACTTGACTTATGAGGAGCACCCGATCAAAATACTGGATACAGCAGAGAGAGTTACCCGGAGTAAGAGGATACGAATGTGCAGAGTTCAGTGGAGTCACCATTCAGAGCATGAGGCTACCTGGGAACGAGAGGATGAGTTACAAGCAGAATTTCCCCAGCTATTTGCTAGCTCGGCCGAATCTCGAGGACGAGATTCCTTTTAAGGGGGGTAGGTTTGTAACACCCTAAATTTTGCAAAGTAAAAGAATAATTTGAATGGCATGATAGGTTAAAGGGTTACATGATTTTTGATAAGCAATTTTCTTAAAGAATAAAATAAATATAGGGAAAACCATATGTTTGTGCATCCCATGCTCTTTGCATTATTTCATTGGTTGCAGTGTTTGGTAGTTATTTGGTTTAAATTTGAATTCGAATCTCAGTTGCAATTTCTAAAGCATTTGTCTTTCTTCTTTCTCTTTCCCTCTCCCTCTCTTCTCCTTTGGGCCCAGCCCAACCGGCCACCTCCCTCCTCTCCCTTTCTTCCTTTTCCCCCTGGCGGCCCAGCCGCGGCCCCTCTCCTTCCTCCTCTCTCCCCTCGCGCAGCCCGCCAACTCCCCGGCCCAGCCGTTCGCGGCTTTTCCCTCTCTTCTTTCCTTCCCTCGCGCGCGCGGCCCATTCTTTATCCTCGCCCCGGCCCAACCCGCTCTCTCCCCCACGGCCTCGCTCCCGCCTCCGCTCTCTCTCTCTCTCTCTCTCTCTTCGCTCCCCATCGCGCTGACAGGCGGGGCCCGCCTGTCAGGCCCTTCCCCTCCCCCGCGCCCGAGCCGGATCCAAGCTCGGTCCGCCCCTCCGCGCCGCCTCCGTCCCGGGCCCGCACGCCCAGGCGCCCCGCGACTGTGGCAGAACCAACCTGAATTATACTGGCTCAAGTACGCTAGTCCTCCCTGGAGGGCTAACTCGTACTTCAAACAGTATAATACTATTGGTCTGTCGGGTAACGTCCCGATAAACCACCGAACTCAGGATCCAACAAGGTACCTCACACGAAGGTGAGTCCAGAGATATAATACCAAAATAACTTACACCACAGGCAGTTTATATTACAAAAATGTACAAAATAACATTTGTCCTCACTAAGGAGAATTTATTACAACACAAGTTCAAGTTTCTAGTTAAAGCAGCGGAATTTGAAAAGTAGAGTCGATATACACGGCGTCATTACAGATATTATGCTAGCCCTGGCATAATATCACTCGACGGGGTCTGCATTGGCCGGGGACGGATCCCATTCCACGGACCAACCATCAGGCAAAGGGTAAGGCCATGGTGTAATGAACGCTGGCTCATCAGAGGGGTTACCTGAAGTAAATCAACAAAGCAAGGCTGAGTATACTAATACTCAGCAAGACTTACCCGGAATTGGGTATATCTTAGCCCATAACTAGACTCATGCTGGCTTTTAGCTTTGGGTAGGGTTTTCAGCTGAAAAGCAACAAAGAGTAGATCCTTATTTTCAACTTTTAGCTTTCGGGTTCTAGTTGAATTAACCATTCTAGGTAAGCACCTATAACTATCCAATCAAGGTAGAATCTTTACTCAAACATCATCTTTGATAATCACATGATTGCTCTTGTTACTCTATGTGATAAAGGGGATAAGCAGTCTCATACATCGTGAGAGGCGGACGATTCTGAATCGAAATTCAACCCTTGCAAGGTAAACCTAATGCACACGCTTGGAATACCACAGGGTAATTCCGAAGCAACCGTTTGCCTTTCATTCCGACTCGTGGATCAGGGCCACCACAAGCGACTGCAGGTCATATGCACTACAAAAGTGCAGGACGTACGTCTGTAGCGCGACTACAAAACCCGTACTCCTGGTTGCCCAGCAACACATACGCCTACACGTCGAACAAAGTAACCAAAAGAAGCAAATACATGTGGTGGGAGGTATGTCCACTCCTCGGGCCGATCGGTTACTAGGCTTACCGCTTACCATATTTCACGGCATGTGGCTAGTACTTTCAAACGCTTAACCACCGCTACCACACACTGCGACCTTAACAAATTCATCAACACAGACGGGGTATCATCTTGACCATGATACCTCATAAAACTCCCGTCCGGCATCCTTATAGTGATAACAGGAATGTAATTCATTACAATTCCTAAGTCGCGCGAGTGACAGGAAATCACTCGACTTCTACCGGTCCTATAAACAGAGCAGCTAGTCGAACTCAAGTTCTAGTGTTCAATACATTGGTTTCTAGAACAATGCAACTAAGGTTTCCAAACAACTCCTAAGAACCTAATGCATAAAGGGATATATATATATAAATAATATAAGTTGCAGTGTAATAAGGTAGGGGTTATGTCCGGGGCTTGCCTTCGCTAGCAGGGTTGGGGTTAGTCAAAATATTTTCTTCCGAACCTTGGTTCGGGGCTTCTGAGAAATCTGCAACGATATTTCCGGGGTCTTCAGAATGTCCTCCTTCTTGTTCCGGAATCAGTTGGTAATCTCCGTCCGCGAGAGTGGTTGATTCTACATGATGTGCAAGGTTATAACTTATGTAATGCATATACTTTTATTTCAATTCACGATAAAGTTGCAATCCGATAATCAGAGTATTACATTATCACAATTATTCTAACTACCCGGTACTGGGCAGTCATTTATCGAGTACTAATTAAACTAACTAGTCTCATTAGGCAACAGGGTGGTTTACCCTAAACATCCAATTTAACTATATTAGGTAGTGTATCTAATTACCTTAAGTAACACTACACACACTTAGCAATTCCCATTTATTAATTAAACATTGTAATTAACTTTAGGTTATTACTTAATTATGGGTAACTTGAATTAATTAACCGAATCTTAAATTAAGATAAATAATTAATATTTATGAAAATTATCATGGGTGGGTTTTATTGTAATTTTACTCTAAAGGTTCTAAGCCACAAAACTAATTAAGGTTAACATTAAAATTTCAAGACATAATTGTAATTGGAATTTTATACTAAAACTAGGGTTTTTATACAACAATTAGGGTTCACAATTTAAGAACATCATCAACTACTTATGTCTAGTATTCTAGAAAAGTTTCATAAATTTTCATGCATTCCTATTATTATTTATGACTTATCTTGCAATCTAAGTTTAAAACTTATAACTTAAGTTATATTAGGTTTCTGCTTCTCAAATTTTTATGTTATATCACACTCATAAAGACCAGACTATAGTAAAAATTTCATCCTTAAATATGTATAGATACTTCTGAAATTAAATTGTCAAGCTTTTACTAGCTTATAACAAAAGTAATCAATTACTTTAGCTAGAGAGCTGATTTAGGCCTCAAAAATTTACACAGAGCTACTTACATTACCTACAATACATGCTCCAAAAACCAACAGCAACAGGGCTAAGGATCACAAGATTCAATTAATGCATCCTTTTACTAGCATTTAAAATACAGAACAAACTATGTACTTTCATGGTATGGTGATAAAATAAAAGTTGTAGAGCTTATCATAAGGTTTCTAACCCAACCAATTTCACATTTTTCTGATTTTTCTACTATTTTCTATGCATTTTCAAAGTTCACAGCAAAGATCTCAAATAAGATTTACAAAACAGCCCTTAGCTTTAGCACAAAACCCCCTGAAACTTTACTGTCTTCTCCATTGGAGTCCCTGGCCGCAGTCAAAGAGGGGCGGCGGCATTTGACCGGCCCAATCCGTGATGCTCGGGTCGCAATAGTGGGGGAGAAGAGGGGGATTAGTGAGAGGAGATCGGGGGCTACCTCGGGAGGGGCTCGATTAGGCTTCTAGGGGCGTGTAGAGGTTTGCCCGCGGAGAACAGATGGCCGGCGGCGGGGAAAAGCTCGACGGCGGCGCTCCGGGCAAGTGGGGCGGCACGTGTTTGGTCCAATAGCTTCAGGGGACTAAGGGGCAGCTTCTCGGAGTGGTGGTTCGGGCGGAGGAGGGTTGCAGGAGCGGGCCCGCGGTGGCGCCGAGCTCGCCGGGATTGGGGAAGAACGGCGACGGTGTACCGGTGTCTAGGAGCAAGGAAACAACTAACTAAGGGAAGGAATGGGTTGCGGAGATTCTTGCGGTACTAATGCGCCCACAAGATAGAGCTCCGGGGGTCTCTATTGCTCCCTCCACGCGGCGGGGCGGCGAGCAGGGAAATGCCGGCGCCCAGGTGGTGCTGGCAGTACCAACACGCCGTGGCACACGGTAGAAGTGCCAGCGCCGGGGATTAGGAACGGTGGTAGAGCTGTAAAGCGACGCGTGGGAGCAAATTTAGCAGGAGGTGGTGCTCGGGCTGTTGTGCCGGCGAGGAGCGGCGGGAGCAGAGGCAGAACAGAGAGAAACAGAGAGGAAGCATGCGTGACAGAGGAGGAAGAAGGCTGCCAGGGTCAGAAGGACTGATTTGCGAATCTGGAAACTTCCAGGGACTCCTCTGTAAAGGAAAAATTCCCGTTGATACAAAAGCCTAATGAGAAAAGTGCCTAAAGCAAAATTGTAGAGAATCTCAAATCCTACCAGATTGCTTTAAGGTTCAAGTTCAAAATCTCAATGATTATAGTTTTATTTTAAACTTTACAACACAATTCAAATTATAAACTTTGCCTTGTAATTCAAACAAATTGCTTTAATGCTTAGGGTCTTTTTGCAAGTTTTCCTGCAGTCATCATTACTAGTTCTTTTTGCATTTTAGTCCTTAAGTAAAACTGAGTTTTACTTTTACCTTTTAACCATTTCACATGTAAGTCTTAATGTTTGTATTAATTACACAAAGGTCCTTAATTTCATATAAAGTCTATTTTCTTTAGTGTTTATTTAACTTTTGCTCTTTTCTTTTCTATAGCCATCTGAAATTTAACATTTAAGAATATTTTCACACATTTGCACATGAGAAATTATAAAACTTATAATTCACAAATATACCCTTATTGCTTGGTACAACTTGTATACACTATCCTGCTTACATATAATTTATCCAAACTTAGTATCTAGTTGTCTGACTACCTGGATATCACAGCCACCGCCCCTATTTAAGCGCCGCCAGCCCCCCCGCCCGCTCTAAACCCTAGCCGCAGCCGCCGCCCGCTCTAACCCTAGCCGTCGCCGCCGCTGTGCCGTCCTCGCTTCGGGCCGCCGCCGCACCGACGATCCGCTGCCGCCCGCCGTTGATTGACCGCCCCCGAAGCATCGCGTGGTGGTGAGGATCTCCGGCCGCCCTTCCTTTTTCTTCCCCGTGGCTTCCCCGTGGCCGCGCGACGTGCACCGAGGCTCTCCGCCGCCTCTCGCCGCCGGCCGTCGCCTCCCCTTCTCTACCCCCTAAACGGTTTCCCCGTGTCTCCCTCGACCTTCTCGTCCAAACCCCGCTCGAAACCGAGGCCGGCAACGCGTTATCGCGTTTCCCGGCGAAGTCCGGCCGAGCGCCGCCGCTCAGGCCGCCGGCGACGAGCCCCGCCGCCGCCCTGTCTGTTTCCCTCGCGTCCCCACCGCAGGATTGGCATCCGATGGCCCAGAACAGATCTAACTGCGAGTCAATCAGATCGGGTACCGGTCAACCGTGCCGTTTTTGCAAATGAGCCCTTATGTTTTTCCAGAATCAACCCGCGCTCCATCTCAGTTCAAAAGTATTTGCGTTTCAGCCCTTTTTCTTCTGTTTAGGCCCCTGTAGTTTTCCAAAATAGAACCCGCCATCCTTTAACCCTCGGTTTTGCGTTCTAACCCCTCTGTCTAGGGTTTAATTACGATCTAGCCCCTGGTTTCTCTGTTTTAGGTCCTTTTAGATCTAAATCTTCGCAGATAAGCCCCTGAAACCCTGTTTTAGCCCTAACTTCTTCGTTCTAACTCCGATTTCTTCAATTCTTGCGCTCACGCGATACTTACGACTTGTACAATGTTTTTGAAATATTATTTTGTTCTGTTTTCATTGATTGGTGTACTGTTCTTATTTTATTTTCTTTGTTGTTTGTATGTGCTTGTGTGCGACGGTAGACGGTGCGCAGTTCGAGGATCCGCAGGGGCAAGACTTTGAAGAATTTCCTGAGCAGCAGCAGTTTGCTAACGAAGGCAAGTGGTCCTTGATCATGTTTCAGTCCTATTAATCTCACAAATACATATTTTCTTTATATGCATGCATGTGTCTAGAATATGATGGAACCCAAGTTAAGGACATGCCTAGTTTCAATTTATCTTCCTTGATTAAACCTGGGTGTTTTCATTTATGTTGTAGTTACGCTTATTGCTTCTGTATAGATTTAGGTTGGATAACTTGGATATCAATGATGATGTTTTACCTTTTCTGGAATGCTGTTTGGAGATAGTTAAGAATATTGAATCAATTGGAACATGGAGAACCACCCAGGAAAACAGTACAACCACAGTACTATATGGCTCTGGTCTTGGCTAATTAATTAGAAACTTTGGCTTATGATGATCTTACTGAAAGGGCAAGAGGGGTTGCATTGACGGGGTATAGCTCGGTCCTTTTGAGGCACATAGCTATGTGGACCTTGGCTAAGGTATTTCCTCACCAGGGAGAGTTATGACCGCTTTGACTTGAAACCTTAGCGGATTGTCATAAGTTAGGGAATCTTTGTAAAGGCCTCGTAGTGAATCCCTGCCACTCACCTTGGAAGTGTTTAAGGGCCTTGCAAACCCGGGCGTAAAGGGAAACACGAGCTGTGGGTAAAGTGTACGACCTCTGCAGAGTGAAAACTGATATATCAGCCGTGCTCACGGTTAAGAGCGGCTTGGACCCTCACATGATAATTGAACTTGAAGATGACTTAAGCTGATGTTCTTTATTGTTGTTGTTGTTTGCTTACTCAGTCTTTTATATAAGGGTTGGTATAAACTTAAATCTAGTTAATGCTTGCTAAATAAAACTTGGCCAACTAAAATGCTTATCGCAGTCAAACCATGTCAGCTTATCCTTGATTTGGCCTTGCATGTCATATAATTTACTCCACTTGCTGAGTACCAACCATAAGTGTACTCACGCTTGCTTTATTAAAAACAATGCTGCTCAGAACAAGATAACTTTCCGGAGTTTCCTGAAGATATTGGAGAATTCTAGGCGAGTGTCTCCCAGTCAACTGACTGTGAAGTTGAAGTCCGCTGCTATTTATCAACGTTTGATTATTCGTTTAAGATTAAGACTGTCGGTCATGTAATAAAGTACTATTATACTTTTATTCGTTAATGCATTGCTTCGGATATTCGCTTGTGACGTCTACTGTATGTGCGGAACTTGATCCTGGCGCACATATGGGATGCATTCGGTTACCTTTTCTAAACCGGATGTGACACTAAGCTAGTATCGGACTAGGATTCATGTAACCCTGTCCCCTCGGATATATAAGGGCGGGCAGGGACCCCCTCAAAACATAAGATCACCCGATCAACATCAAGGCAATACAAACCATCATACAGGACGTAGGGCATTACGCATATTGTGGCCTGAACCTGTCTAAATCTTGTGTTGTCCACACCTTCGAGTTCCTAATCTCGGCGCATCCCAACCCAAAACCTACCACCTTGGGTATACCCCTTGGTGGGCAGCCGGATAAAACCCGACAGCTGGCGCGCCAGGTAGGGGTGCGCATCAGAGATCCGCTGGAGAACTCGATGGCAATTTTCAAGTTCCCCAGTCCCGTGCTCCCTGAGGGCACAACCTTTGTTTTTGGCTCGTGGGTCTGCGTTGCTAATGGCGCAGGCGGTTTCCGTCGGCACATCGTCGACGACACCATCAAGCTAAAAACACTCGCCTCAAGGCTCGATGACTTCATCGATAGTCTCGACGAGTTGCCGTTTTTTGATTCTGCCAGGGAAACCGAGGCAGAGTCTGTCACTACTGTTCCTTTTTCTGAGTTGGAAAAGGACTTGGACTCTTCGCTCCAGGCTGGAGGCTCCGAGGCCACCGCATGTCGGGGGGCTGAGGATCACCTGGCCACTTGTGGGCTGATGATCATCACCACCTCCGAAGGACGAATTGTTCATTGGAGGGGGATGAATCTGTCCGATCTACTCGGACACGAAGACCGCTTGGTAGCCCACCTTGAGCCTTTGCCTTTCCAGGAGGGCAGGGCGTTGGCTACCATAACAGAGGGCTCGACTGAATTAGTCGAAGCCCCCTCTGAAGAACTCGCAAGTCGCCAAGTTCTGATGGCGGAAGAGGGGGACGATGATGCTCTCATCCCCATCGACGCACTTGACGGGATATCAGAAGATGAAGACACCGCTAAAGCTGTGGACGAAAACGACGCCGAGCGCGACGCGCGACGTGCACGGAACAGAGCTCGTGCGGTTCGTAGAAGGCGGGCCAATGAACGTATACGTTCTACACAGCGCGAACTCGACGCTGAATTCGCCGCGGCAGACGAGCGAGGCTTCAGGACTCTTGTGGCCAACATTGCTCGGGTAACAGCACTACTCGAGCGAAGCAACGACCCCAACGTTCGACAAGAGCTCCTCTACGCCCAACGGGCGTGGGTCCAGCTGGACCAGTAGTCTCCGGCATCACTCGTCAGGGACGAACACGTCAGAGACAGCCGAAGCCAGGCCCCAAGTCGAGCAACAGGTAGTCGCCCGCGACCCCAACGCAGCAATAACAATGACGGTGTGGGTGGGAGCCAGTTCACCGGTGGGAGGCGGCAGCCACCTTCGGCAAACAACCCGAGGCAGCCCAACCCTCCACGTCAACAACCAAACCTTCACCAGAAGATCAATGAGGGGTGCGATGCCCGGTCAGTCCTCGACTCGAGGCGACGGGAACGCGAGGTAGCCGAGCGAGATGATGCTGACTGCAGTGATCGTTTTCCTGCGTTCACTGCGAGATTCAACAACTATAAGTACCCGGAGGGTTTTAAGCCAATTGGTATTACCAAGTATGACGGCAAGCAGGCCCCCCAACAATGGCTCCGCTATTACTCCACTGCCATTGAGGTGGCTGGAAGCTCCAACACTACCAAAGTCGTCTACTTTCCGATGGCTTTGGAGCCTGCACCGTTGACTTGGCTGGAAAGCCTCCCCAACGACTCCATCAACTCCTGGGAAGGCCTCAAGAAGGTTTTCATCGACAACTTCCGGGGGCGATATCCCGAGCAGGAACCCGGCACGACCTCGCCCAGTGCAAGCAAGAGCGTAATGAACTCCTCCGGTCCTACACCCGCCGTTTCTTCGATGTGAGGGCCACCATCACCAACATCTCGGAGGAGGACATCATCGACTGCTTCTACAATGGCCTCACAGACCCAGGTATATATCGTGATTTTGGGCGTAACAGGCCGAAGACAGTTGCAGGTTTACGCGACATGATGCACGACTGGTCTGAACAAGAAGAAAAGATGCGCGAGAGGTTTCCAAGGCGCACCGACCTCAACCAGAAGCGCAACAACGACAACCGGGCCGACAAAGGCCAGCGGGACTTTTCGGGTTCTCACCCAAAACGCAAGCCAGACGATCTCGTCGCGGCTGTGGAACGTCCGTCGCGGGGCAAGAAGTCGACCACGCAGGAGTAGTTTGAGAAACTCTTGCAGAAGAAGTGCCCGTGGTGTGTTAACTCCAAACACGCAGCGATCGACTGCTTTCAGCTCAAGCGCACCTTTGGCTCTCCTGAAACCGGCAAGAAGAACAAGTCGACGGGCAAAGAGCCCGAAGATGAGGAACAAGAAGACAAATCTGAGACGCCCAAGTTCCAGGATGCCTCCAAGACCGTCAATGTTATCTTTGGCGGTGACGAAGACTTTTGCTCCAAGCAGGAACAAAAGTTGCTGCTACGGGAGATTCTATCAGTTGAATCGGCGGTACCGCGACCACTCCGATGGTCAGAGGTCCCCATATCATTTTCCCGTGATGATCAATGGACCAGCTTTTCCGAGCGTGGGAAGTTCCCACTGGTGCTGGATCCCGTGGTCGCAGAAGTCAAGCTTACTCGGGTTCTTATCGATGGTGCGAGCGGACTTAATCTTATCTTCGCCAGTACGCTGAAGAAGATGGATCTGGACCTTACCAACAAGCTCACTCCGAGCAAAGCTCCTTTTTACGGTATTGTCCCTGGCAATGCCGCGCATCCGCTTGGAACAGTCGTTCTCCCAGTCACTTTCGGGACGAGGGAGAACTATCGAACCGAGTTTATCAAGTTCGAGGTGGCCAACTTCGAATCTTCTTACCACGCTATACTGGGGAGGCCGGCGCTCGCCAAGTTCATGGCGGTGCCGCATTATGTCTATTTGCTTCTCAAGATGCCAGGACGCAGCGGTGTGCTCACGCTCCGAGGTGACTTGAAGAAGTCCTATGATTGCAACCAAGAGGCCATCCAGTATGCATCGACTTCCCGCGTGTCAGATGCTTCCGCTGAAGTACTCGCGGCCGCCCAGCCACTCTCTCAAGCCGAGCTAGACATCCCGACGAAGAAGGCGAGCCAATCAGGCGTCAAGTCGACAGGCGAGATGGCTCTCAAGATGATCCAGCTCCAAGAAGGTGACTCATCCAAGACAGCCATCATCGGCGCGGGCTTGGGTGACAAATAGGAACTCGCGCTCGTCAGCTTCTTGCGGGCTAACCGAGACATATTCGCATGGAAGCCATCGGATATGCCAGGGGTGCCCAAGGAGCTGATCGAGCATAGTCTCAATGTGTACCCACAAGCTGTACCAAAGAAGCAACGACTTCGTCGTTTTGCCCCTGATAAACGGGAGGCTATCAAACGGGAAATAGCCAAACTCCTCGCGGCTGGATTCATTAAAGAAGTAATCCACCCAGAGTGGGTAGCTAACCCTGTCCTTGTATTAAAAAAGAATAAAGAATGGAGAATGTGTGTCGATTATACCGATCTCAACAAGCATTGCCCAAAGGATCACTTTGGGCTCCCTCGCATCAATCAGATAGTCGACTCGACCGCAGGTTGTGTACTGTTATGTTTCCTTGATTGTTATTCAGGCTACCACCAGATCGCTCTCAAGGAAGAAGACCAGATCAAGACCGCGTTCATCACCCCGTTTGGGACTTATGCCTACAAGACGATGTCCTTCGGGTTGAAGAACGCTGGCGCCACCTATCAGCGGGCAATACAGATGTGCTTTGCTGATTAGTTACACCGGAACGTGGAGGCCTACGTGGATGACGTGGTCATGAAAACCCGGAGTCCCGAGGGCCTGATCACGGATCTGGAGGAAACTTTCGCCAGCCTCAGGAAGTACCGATGGAAGATTAATCCGACCAAGTGCGTTTTCGGTGTTCCATCAGGCAAATTGCTCGGGTTCATAGTTAGTAACCGGGGCATCGAGGCCAACCCTGAAAAGATTACCGCCATCACTGATATGGAGCCACCTGCCACAATCAAAGATGTGCAGAAACTTACAGGGTGCATGGCAGCTCTCAATAGGTTCATCTCCCGGCTCGGGGAGAGAGGACTACCTTTTTTCAAACTCTTAAAGTGTCAAGACAAGTTTCACTGGACAGAGGAAGCTGAGCGGGCTCTGCAGGATCTCAAGCAACACCTATAGTCGCCCCCAATCCTCACAGCACCATTGCCGGGTGAGACCCTTTTACTTTATATTGCGGCAACTACCCACGTTATTAGCAGTGCTATTGTTGTCGAACGCTCCGAGGAAGGCCATGCTTTTGGCGTGCAGCGGCCCGTGTACTTTGTCACTGAAGTACTCTCGGAGTCTAAGGTGCGGTACCCGGCGGTCCAAAAGCTTCTCTATGGCATACTGATCACCTCAAGGAAACTACGCCACTATTTTGAAGAGTACCAGATCACCGTGATCACAGACTACCCGTTGGCGGATATCCTACACAACCAAGACGCCACGGGTTGTATTTCAAAATGGGGAGTGGAACTGGGGGCTTTGACGATCGACTTCAAGCCACGCACTGCAATCAAGTCCCAAGCTCTAGTCGACTTCATGGCAGAGTGGAGGGAAAATCAAGTTCCAAATCCAGTTGACAAGCCAGAGCATTGGACCATGTACTTCGATGGTTCTCTCAAGCTCGATGGTGGCGGCGCTGGAGTTTTATTCATTTCCCCAAGAGGCGAACAACTCAAGTACGTCCTCCAAATTCTCTGGGAGGTATCCAACAATGAAGCCGAGTACGAAGCCTTGCTTCACGGGCTTCGTTTGGCGATATCACTAGGGATCAAGCGACTACTTGTATACGGCGATTCACTTTTGGTCGTTCAGCAAGTCAACAAGGAGTGGGACTGCAACAAGGAGACCATGGAAGCCTATGTACAAGAAGTACGCAAGCTAGAAAACAAATTTTCTGGCCTAGAAGTTCATCATGTGCTGCGGGAACACAATGTCGCTGCCGATGCCTTATCTAAGCTAGGATCAACCCGAGCACAAGTCCTAGCAGGGGTATTCGTTCAGGAGTTGCAGCACCCGTCCATCAGCCCTTCACCGCAGGTCTCCACCGCCACTGGCTCCGTACAGCCAGAACGGGAGGTTATGCTGGTCGGTGAGGACTGGAGAAGACCTTTCATCGACTTCATCCGAGATCTCGTATTACCGGCAGGGATGGACCCCAAGAGCGCTGTTGTCGCCCGCCTCATGCGATGGAGCAAGGGGTTTGCCCTAGTCGAAGACAAACTTTATTGGCGCGGCGCATGATCTGGAGTACTCATGAAGTGCGTCACAACAGAAGACGGTCTGGACATATTGAGGGAGATACACAAGGGCGTGTGCGCTAACACGCCGCGTCAAAGTCACTGGTCGGCAAAGCATACAGAGCCAGTTTCTGGTGGCCTACCGCCGTGTCCGACGCCGAAGATCTGGTGCGAAGATGTCAGAACTGCCAGTTCTTCGGTAAGCAAACTCATGTCCCGGCCCACACCCTCATTACTATACCTCCTTCCTGGCCATTCGCTTGCTGGAGCCTCCACATGATTGGGCCCTTCGCAACGGCGCCAGGAGGTTTTACTCATGTTTTGGTGGCTATCGATAAGTTCACCAAGTGGATCGAGTTCAAGCCGATCGTCAAGCTTACTCCAGAAGGGTGGTCGACTTCATCTCTGACATCTTGCATCGTTTCGGCTTCCCCAACACTATTATCACTGATTTGGGTTCAAATTTCACGGCCAACCAATTCTGGGAATTCTGTGAAAACTCATCCATCGAAGTCAAATATGTTTCAGTGGCTCACCCAAGGGCAAATGGGCAAGTCGAGCGGGCAAATGGCTTGATCATTGACGGCCTTAAGAAGAGACTTTACGATGCCAATAGCAAAAAGGGTGGGAAGTGGATTCACGAGTTTGCACATGTCGTCTGGGGGCTCAGGACTCAACCCTCAAAAGCCACAGGGCAGACCCCGTTCTTTCTTGTCTACGGCTCCGAGGCGATTCTCCCAGCAGACATCATGTGGAAATCCCCAAGGGTCGAGATGTATAAAGAAGGCGAGACGGACGAAGCACGACAGCTGGAGCTGGACTCTGTCGAAGAGGCTCGCTGCTCTGCTCTCGTTCAGTCAGCCCGTTACCTACAGGGAATTCGGCGATATCATGATCGCAACATTAAGGAACGGTCGTTTAGCATAGGCGACCTCGTCCTTCGTCGCGTTCAGGATGAGTCAAGTTTGCACAAGCTTAACTCAAGATGGGAGGGACCGTTCATCATCAAGAAGGTTACAAGACCAGGATCTTACCGACTTCAACACCCCGATGGTCAAGATGTACCCAATTCCTGGAACATCCAACACCTGCGACAGTTCTACCCCTAAGCAGACTCGTTTTCAATTCCTGTATGCGTCAAGGGCAAGTTTTTCTTTTCTGGGTCAACATGGCGGCTTTGTGCCACATGACTCGAAATGTAAATTCTTGAATACAATGCGGCGGCTTTGGCCACGCCCTAACTTACTACAAATCCACTACTTGCTAAGTGGCACATGGGTCGTCGCGATGATAATCGTGTTTTTTCCAAACTGGTTAGGCCCGTCTGGCTCGGGCTTTATCTAACTTGTTTGACGTGTCCGCATGATTGGCTACTCCTGCGGTTGTTACACCTCAGGGTAGTTTTCGACTGTTTGCCATGGGCATCCTAGTCGTCGCGCCACAGACCGCGTGTTCCGGGCACGAGTGGATCCCTTCGGATGGATCTTATCTAGCTCACCCGATGAGCTCACGTGAAGGGCTAAATCGACTACTCTCTAAGTCGTTGCACTCAGAGGTAGCATGTTCCCACTACAGAGCAGACGGAGCTCCTAAACTTCATACAAGGCTACAAGAGAACAAAGGTAGTTCCTTATATTACAAAGTCATGTACACTAACGGTTCAACCTTGGACCATGTCTCCCACAATTTTTTCAGCCATCGGCCGGACCTCTAGCAAATACTCGCGGAAGTTTTCGTCAGTGCACTCAGCAGCCGCACCCTCCGCGAGTACTTCTAGCCGAGCCTTTGGCCAGAAGGACTTCAAAAGGCCTAGGGCATGACCCACGTATGATGTGGCCGCCTCAGTGACAAAATTGAGGATTTTTTGTGGCGCCCCGCGAAGTCGATCAAGTAGTGGTGGCCCATCTTCAGCGCCGTCTTCCTGAGGATCCACCATCTCTACGAGTTCTTGAGCTGCCGTCTTCAAATCATTAAGTTCCTTCTGGCGCTGCTCTTTCTCCTCGCCCAAAGTCTTGATCTGCTGGAGACAGTCGGCGAATTGCTTCTCTGTGTCGGCCATCACCTTCCGCAGACCTTCGACTTCATTTGCGCGGCGATACAGCATGTTCTTCAAATCAGTAAGCAATCCCTCTTTATAACTTAAGAGTTGTTTAAGTTCTGTGATGATAAGCAGGTTTTAGATCATGACGTTATCGACTACGGGTACGATTCCGAGAGTTGAATTCAACGTACCTTGATGGGTTTTCCGCTGCTCCTTGAGTCAGCCTTGGAGCTCGATGATGGTCTGCTCGAAGCCGGCTCGCTCCTGCAACAGCTCGTTGATACGCCTGGTGGACTCTTCCAGCTTCATTGAAGTTTTTTGGTTCATGTCCTACATGTTCCCGGGCATCAGAGATAGCCGACTTAAGCATATAGTTACCAGCGGTTTGGACAAGTTTTACCAGAGCAAACGTTTCGATTGCCTTGATCATTTGGCGCAGGTGGCTCAGATCGTCCCCTGGGAGGTGCATCTCTTGGAGTGTATCAGCGTTCTCTTCTCCAGGGGTTGGCAGCATGGTTGCTTCGCTGGAAGCACCCGCACCCTCCAAAGCTGGCGGCTGTGGGCTCTCTGCGAAGGATAGGTTTTTAACATAGCAACGATTGCGGCAGAAGGCAGTGGGATCATTTACCTGCAACGTCGACGGGTACGGAAGTACTGGCCTCGACTCGCTCATTGCCAGGGGCTTCGAGTTCCGCGTGCTGGAGCTCGGGCGGTGGCGAGTCAAGCACGACCACATCCGCCCTCCCTGCTGGCTCCGGCGCGTTGGCTTGCCTGGGCGAAGGCTCGGAAGCTGGTGGAGCCAACTCGAGTTCTGGCGTCACCGCAGCGGTTGACCTGCTTAAGACAACAGCACAACACTTTTACTGTGATTTCGTCACATGGCTAAGGGCAGGATCTAGAGCGTCACTTACACTCGGGATCGAATCATTGTTGGTTTTTTCCACACCAGCTTCAAGGGTTTCTTCACCACTGTACTCGTGGCCGGAGGTGCAGGCGTGCAAGTCGATGAGGCTGGCAGTGCCGGCGTGGCGATGGCCGCGGCCCCCACTGATGTTGGTAGGGCTGCTTCAGTCGAGGGCGCGAGTTGCCTTGAGGCAGGGCCCGCCACGGCAATCATTACATCATCGGCACGAGACGGTGCCGGGTCCACCCTATCGGCTTCTGTGGGTCTGGCCTCTGGTGCCTCATTTCCGGTGGGGGGCGTTTCGGCTACCCTCTGGCGCTGGGGGTTGGGCAAAGAAGACGACGGACTGCAAAACAGAGTTGTTATCAATATTCAGCGAAACAACTCGACACTTTATAGTTTGACAGATACTTACCCGGCAAGGTCAGCAGTGCTGGCTTTGCGTTTCCGCATCTCCCGGCGCCGCTGGGGAACTAGAGGTGCGTCGCAGATACCTCCACGGATGTTCCGGAGGAGTTGTTTGCTTGCACCCCCTCCCCAGTTGCCTGGCTGCCCACGGTCGACTCGCTGCCAGCAATATTTTCCTTCTGTGCTCTAGCTGCAGCGCTAGGCAGCATGTGGTAAGGCCGGGGCAGATCGGGTTGCGGCGGGTAACTTCGATACAATGCTGTTGAATCCTGTGTTAAGACAATCAGTTAGTATTAACTCTTCAGATTGAGGGAGAAGTCGAGAAGTCGAACACTTACCGATGGTGGTCGATTCTGGGCTGAAAATCCCGCTGGAACATACGGGACGGCATCCACATCTAGCAGAATTCGCTTGACGCGAACAAGTGCAGCATCGTCCCCAAGCTCTTCTGCGCACATACGGGATGGGTCTTCAGTACCCATGTACTCGAATCCTAAGGTATGGCGCTGTTGGATGGGTTGAATTCGGCGTTTGAAGAATGATAACATCACAGATGCCCCGGTTACCCCCATCTCTTTGTGTGCGGCAATCAACTCGAGCAGCTCTTTTACTTGATCCATTTCGGCTTCATTGGGCTCCAATGTCCATTCTCCACGCTGAACAGGGGGCCTGCCGGACCGTACAGGGAGTTGGGGGGCATGGTTCGCAATGTAGAACCATTGTTGTTTCCACCCGGGGACATTGGAAGGAAATTTGTAAGATATGTATTTGTCACTAGCGTGTTGCCTAAGCTGGATACCAGCACCCCCTATTGCAGAAGGATTTTTTGAGGTGGGCTGGGGCTTCACGCGGAAAAGATAGCGGAAAAGAGCCCAATGGGGTTCAATTCCGAGGAAGGCTTCACAAAAGTGGATGAAAATGGAGATATGGCAGATCGAGTTGGGATTGAGGTGTTGCAGCTCAATCCCATAGAAGTAGAGAAGGCCACGGAAGAATGAACAAGTGGGGAGGGCAAATCCCTGTTTAGAAAAAGAGCAGAAAGAAACGATCTCATCGACGCTTTCCATGGGGAATGGATCGCGAAAAGGAAGGCGCCAATTGATGAGATCTCTCTCCTGAAGCAGACCTCCCAACACCAAATTTGCTAGATTATGGCGAGAACACTTACTAATTGACCATTCGCTGGTTGCTGCTTGCGCTTCTTTCAAGTTCTTCTGGTCGGTTTTCTTCGGCGCCATTTCAAATCCTTTCAGCCACGAGTTGTTCGCACAACGCTCGGGGGCTACGGTGGTGGGATCGAAGATTTTCGACTACGCAGGACAGCGGAAGGGCGAAGGCAGGACAAGCTCTAATTGAGGTTTTGTTTTTTCTGGCGGCGGCGTTAGATCTGAAGGCACAAGAAAAAACCCTAACTGACTATGGGGTTAAATAACCAGCGCTCAGGTAGTGGTTTACTGTATGAAAGGTGAAGCGTCGCGCAATGGGATTAATTGGACATAGGCGGTTTTTTGGTGGATTTTTTGGGCCGTTACTTGACTAACCATTTTTTCAGGGTTAATTGTCCCGAAAAAAGAGGTTTTTTGAGTTTCGAGTTCAATTTATGCCAATTGCCTCCTTTTAAACTATATTTTATCAAAAGGGAGCATTTTTGCCACGACCTTTGGGATCCTTTTTTCCAAATGATTTGGATTCAAGGCTCGGGGGCTGTGGAACACGTGGCATCGATTACTTATTTTTCGAAAGTACTCGAAGGATAAGAGGAAAAGACTCAAGACTAGTTTGACCCTCAGCTTGATTCTTTGATTCAACCTAAGGCTCGGGGGCTACTCCATATGGAGTGCGATTATTCATCGCACCCCATACAAAAGAAAGAATTCGGGGCATGAGCACCTCATAGCTTCGATGCAGGGAGAAGAGTACTCGAAGAGAGATTTCAAGATGGAGCTTCGAAAGAAGTCGAAGATTGCTTCAGAAATACTCGAAGAGCCTGCAGTACTCAGCTACGAAGAGCTCGGGGACTTGTCAGACCCGGGGCCACGGGGCTGCGTACATCAAGGAGTCCGTATTGGGCTAAGGGGATAGGGCGTATCCTGTACCTTATTTATGTTGTATTCTACCCGCATGCGGAGTAGGACTAGTCGATATAGAAGGAAACTACTCGAGTTGTACTTGAGTACGATTCCTAAGCTAGTATCGGACTAGGATTCATGTAACCCTGTCCCCCCGGATATATAAGGACGGGTAGGGACCCCCCTCAAAACATAAGATCACCCGATCAACATCAAGGCAATACAAACCATCATACAGGACGTAGGGCATTACACATATTGCGGCCTTAACCTGTCTAAATCTTGTGTTGTCCACACCTTCGAGTTCCTGATCTCGGCGCATCCCAACCCAAAACATACCACCTTGGGTATACCCCTCGGTGGGCAGCCGGATAAAACCCGACACCCACCGATGCCCCGGGCCCACTCGTCAGCTCCATCCCCAACCTCCAGCCACCCATCTCCTCCACCTCCCTTCATTGCCCACCCGGTCGTTACCCCCTCTCTCCCTCTTCCCTCTCCATCACTGCCGCAGTGATTGCCTCCCATCATGGCCGCCATCAACCGCAGCCACGACCCACTCACCTCCCCCTTTCTCGATCACCAACGGGCGCCGCATTCATGGCCTTCACGGCCGGCCGCCGAGCTCCGCCCCCTCCTCTGCCACCCTTTCCCCTCCCCTCTCGGCCTATAAAAGCCGCACCCAAGCCCGTCATACTCCCTTTGACCCCTCCCCCCCCCCCCCCCGCTCCGTGCCTCGCTCTCCCTCTCCACGCGCTAGCTCACGCTGCCGCCACCCGAGCTCTCAGCCGCGTGGTTGCCCGCCACCTCACTGCCTCCTCATCGACCTCGATCGCCGCTGGAGCTTCGCCGTGTGGTGAGGAAGCTCGCCTGCCCTTTCCCCCCCCCCCTCTCTCTCGCCGTCACGCGCCCGCGATTGCTTGCTAGAGCAACCGTGCCGCCTCTCACCGTGGCGCGCACCCCTCCGGCCACTGCACCACCCGCCCGAGCTGCTCACCGAGTTCACCGTCTCCCCCTCTTTCTCCCGAGCCAAACCGCACTCAAAACAAGCCTCGGGCGGCCGAATTCGGTCTTCTCCAGCGAGCCGCCACCGCCCACCGCCGCCAGCCCTCGCCTGCGCTGCCACGCGAGCCCCCCAACCGACACTGGCCGTCGGATCTCGATCCGACGGGTCAGATTAGTTCTGACCCGAGTCAACTCCCCCTCATACTGGTCAACACTATCGTGTTTGCAGAAAAGCCCTTCCAGTTTTCCAAAATCAACCCGTCGTCCTGCGCAGTTCATTTCAAAATAATCCTTTTCTTTTTGTTTTAGCCCCTATCTTTTCAAGTATTAGAACCTGCAATCCAGCCCCTTTATCTTTCTAATCTAACCCCTGTATCTTTAGTTTATTTCTATTTTAGCCCTTAGTTTTCTTCTGTTAGCCCCTATAACTTTCAAAATCCTCGCAGGTAAGCCCCTGGAACCTTATTATTGCCATATCTTCCTTGCTTTAATTCCAATTTCATCAATTCTCACGCTCACGCGATCCTTGCATCACGTTCAACATCTTTTTCAGCTTATTATGTTCCGTTTGTACTGTTTATTGTATTGTTTCTTATTTGTTGTTTGTTTTGCTTGTGTGATTGCATAGACAACGTGACATTCGAGGAAGGACATGAGCCGCAGTACGAGAAAGAGTTTTAGCAGTTTGGCAAGGAAGGCAAGTGGCCTTCTCCCCCTCCATATTCTGTTTTGTCCTAATAATAGCATGATAATTCACTTTACTTTATTGTTGTATTGTATAAACTCGATGGGTTGCCTATTAAGGACTTACCTAGTCTTTATCTTCCTCAAACCTTCAACATTGGGTTTTAATTTAATATGTTGGGTAGAAATGCTTAGATGCTTTATCTTGGGATGGTTATGTTATAATCTTTGGAGTATTAAACATGACTTTATTTGTTGTTACATTCTGGTTAATTGCAAGTAATTGGAACATGGAGAACCACATAAGAAAATAGTACAACCAAAATGTCACATGGCTCTGACCCTAGCTGATTAATGAAATGCGTAATTAACTAGTGACCTTACCGAAAGGGCAAGGAGGGTGTTGGTGATGTGGGTATAACCCGATCCTCTTGGGGTAGCAGCCTTTGATAAGGTGCTGACCATTAGGGAGGGTTATTGACCGACTGCTACTGAAACTCTAGCGGGCCATTAGTTTCTCTGCGTGTCTTTGTAAAGGCTTTATAGTGAATCTCTTGCCACTCACCTCAAAAGTGTTTAAGAGGCTAGCTACCTCGGGCAAAGCGGGACACGAATTGTGGGTAAAGTGTACAACCTCTACATAGTGTAAACTGATATATCAGCTGTGCTCACGGTTATGAACGGCTTGAACCCTCATATGATAATTGAACTTAAAGAATGAATTAAAGTATGATATTTTGGTTTTGGATATGTTGCAGATTAGTATAATATACTTAAATAGGTTGGTATAAACTTATACTTAAATACATAGGTACTTGCTAATAAAATATGATCAACTAAAAATGCTAACCGCTATAAGCCCTTAGCCTATCCTTGATGGCCTTACATATTTCCCCACTTGTTGAGTACCGACTATAAAAGTGCTCACCTTTTCCTAAACTGCTGTTCAGAAGAGAATGTGGAATTGGAGCAGCTCAGTGACTTTGAGGAGATCTAGGCGCGCGTTCACCAGTCAAGTACCTATGGAAGAAGCTGTTGTTGCCGAGCTCATTTAGGTTATCGATGGAACGACTAAAGACCTTCATGTCTAAACTATCGTAGTGTAATAAAGTAATTTACTCTTTTTCTTACATTTTGAACATTGTCTTTTGATATATTCACTTATGACGTGTATCGTATGTGTGTAATTTGATCCTGGCGCATATATGAGATGCATTCGGTTTTGCTTCCAAAATCGGATGTGACATATTTAACAGCTGAGGAGGAGTATGTAGTCGAAGCTATATTTCATACTTCGATTTATGTCGAATTGGGAGATGGGCGGAAGGCGCTTTTCTGGACCGATCACTGGCTCCAGCGCCAATCCCTCCTCGATCTGGCGCCCTTTCTTTGCGATGCTGTGGGCACTGGTACTAAAAAAAATGAGAACTGTCGCCCAGGCTTTGCAAGATGATTAATGGATTAGGGACATTTCTGGAGCACTCCCGTGCAGGTTCTCTTGGAATACCTACGTATCTGGGACCTGACAAGGAACATTCAGCTTACCGAGGGGCGGGCAGACAGGATATGCTGGAAGTGGACATCGGACAGGGTTTTCTCGACCTGTTCGGCCTACATGTCTTTCTTCATCGGGCAGCATCCTGTCCAGGGAGCCAAACTGTTACGCAAAGCGCGCGCGCTGGCCAAATGCAATTTTTTTATCTGGCTTGTGTTCCATGCTCGATGTTGGACGGACCGGCGTAAGAGGCATAGGTTGAAGGACGACGACTCATGTGCGTTCTGTGCTCAGGCGACAGAAACATCGATCATCTGCTAATCGCCTGCCCCTTTTCAAAAGAAATTTGGTTCAAAACACCACGTAAGCTCACCGTATCCCCGGATGCCCAGGTTGGAAAGCTTGTAGACCGGTGGGTCGACGCGAGGAAGAAGATTTAGAAGGACAGCTGACATTGTTTTGATTCTCTTGTCGTCCTGGTTTGCTGGCTACTTTGGAAGGAGAGGAACGACGGAACTTTTGATCGCTGTGTAAGCGCGATAGATGATGTGCTAAGGTGTGTTCATTTTCTAGGGGGTAAAGTTTAGTCCCGTCACATCAAAAGAGAATCTTGCTATTTAGAAGTATTAAATAAAATCTATTTATAAAACTTTTTACACAGATGGGTGCTAATTCGCGAGACAAATTTAATGAGCCTAATTAATCCATAATTTGCCATAGTGATGCTACAGTAATCATCCGCTAATCATGGACTAATATACGTTATTAGATTCGTCTCGCGAATTAGCCCTGAGATTCTGCAATTAGTTTTGTAATTAGACTTTATTTAATACTTCTAAATGATAAGATTCTCTTTGATGTGACAGATCTAAAGTCTAACCCTCTGGAAACGAACACACCCTTAGTTCAGGTAGCTGATGAAAGCGTGGCTTGGTTCCAGGCCGGCTGTAGTTGCTTTTGGTAGATCCTCGGATCGCGTAATGGTTGTTTTGTAACAGTATCAATCTAGACTCGTAGGGTTAGTTTCATGTCTCCTAAAGCAATCTTTTTAAATCCTTTTCTACCCTCTCAGTGAAAAATGTCGAAAAAGAGAGAGGAGGCAAAGCATCCCAGCTAGGGATGGGAATTTGAATGCGGATATCCGTATTCGCTTAAACATCAATATGGATATCAGTATCCATATTTGAATTTAATGTGGTAGTAAAGTGGATACATCCGAATCCGATTTTTATTTTTTTCTCTTTCCGATTCCACATCCATATTGATGTGACAGATCTAAAGTCTAACCCTCTGGAAACGAACACACCCTTAGTTCAGGTAGCTGATGAAAGCGTGGCTTGGTTCCAGGCCGGCTGTAGTTGCTTTTGGTAGATCCTCGGATCGCGTAATGGTTGTTTTGTAACAGTATCAATCTAGACTCGTAGGGTTAGTTTCATGTCTCCTAAAGCAATCTTTTTAAATCCTTTTCTACCCTCTCAGTGAAAAATGTCGAAAAAGAGAGAGGAGGCAAAGCATCCCAGCTAGGGATGGGAATTTGAATGCGGATATCCGTATTCGCTTAAACATCAATATGGATATCAGTATCCATATTTGAATTTAATGTGGTAGTAAAGTGGATACATCCGAATCCGATTTTTATTTTTTTCTCTATCCGATTCCACATCCATATTCGACAATATCCGACACTATTTAGCATATTTATTTTCCATAAATAATGTTATTAATTTTTATAATAAAGTTATAAGAAGATTAAGTTTACTTGTAAATATTCTTGTTTTATCTATTTATGGGTGAAATTACTTTTATAATTTTATATTATATATTAATTAAAAATATTTATATATTTATCCAAAATATATTTTTATTTCTAATTTTATTTTTTATATATTTGTCTATTAAAATATTTGTTGATAAATAAGCTATTTTTAACTAGTTATCTTTATTATATCATCATACTTTATTTTGTACATATATAACGATTTTATATTAAAACCATCAATAAAGAAAATATCTAAATATTATCTTATATATCGAGTAAATATCCGAATTTAAATTTGAATCCGAACATCCATTTTACATTCATATTAAAAAATATCCGAATTCATAACCGTATTTAAATTAAAATATAATAAAAAATACTATCCAAGTCTGTTTCCATCTTAATCCCAGCCGCCTCGCCGTACGCAGCGTAGCGCCGCACCCGCACGCCTCCCCGGCTCCGCGCGCGTCCAGGGTGCGACTCGGTCCCGGGCGGGGAGGGCACACGAACCCTCACTGGCCTCGCCGCTCCCACATCGCCACGTGGGCAACTCGTACCCTACGGTCCCCGCTTGTCAGTGGCACGTACAAGCCCCCCCGCACGAGCGAGGAGAGCCGAAGAGGCGGACGGGGCTTTCCAGGTTCCTCCACGCTCCAGCTCGCCTACCTATTCCAACGCGCTTCTCACACAGCTCCAAATAAAAATCACCGTATTTCTTCTTCCATTTTTCCATTCATTTTCTTTACTTGGTTTCTTCCTTCCTCCCTCTCCCACCTCCCTCGTCGTCCTCCCTAAATTAAAACGCTCGATCTGCCGAAGCCGGACCAAACCCTAGGTCCCGATTCGTCGCCTCGCCCGCGCTGCTCGGGTTCGATCGGGCTGGGCGCGGTGTCGGATCGGCGGCGGGATGACGATCCCGAGCGCGGAGGGCTTCCTCCAGGCCTCGAGCTGCCTCCCGTGTACGGCGGAGGAGGAGCGGGAGCTCGTCGCCGCGCTCACCAGGGAGGCCGAGGAGAATGTCAAGGACGGGGATCTCCGCTACCTCGTCTCGCAGAGGTTGGTGCCGTCCGATTTCCTCCTTTGTTTCTTAATCCTGTAATAAGCTTGCCCGCGTACTTTTCCTTGCTGAATCGCGCGTCGTTCCGGGGGCGCGATTTGGGACTTCGGCTGGAAGCGGGGATCCGAGGCGTACAGTTTTGTGGTAGGCGCGGGTTCGTGGTTAATTGAATCTAGAACTATTGGGGGGCCAGCGTTGTATAATGACCAAATCCGGCGGCAGTATTTTGATATATATTCTAACGTCTCGGAAATCTGGGCCGTTTGGGTGATGATGGTTGGTCATCTGGGCCAAAATTCTTTAGGTGTCTGGAACAGGAGGGTGAAGAACACTGGCTGGGCATGGTCTTAACATGGGATCATCCAACAGGCAACTTAGATTGGTACCAGGCGATGGACTGCCATCATATTTGAAGGGATGCCAATAGTTTGGATAGAACTTATTCGTGTTATTGTAATGTTACAGCAGTAGGTGGATAGATTGTAATTATGGAAATGATCATAAGTAGTCTAGTCGACTCACCCACTGATTTTTAGGCATTTTTTATCAGCTGGATGTACATTGTCTATTCATCTCTTCAATTTCCACACATTGTTTTGATTTTTTGCTTCCTAATGATTCAATCAGGAACATTGGCAAGATTTCAAACTAACGCAATTGGAATTTACATGCACGAAAGGAATTCTACCTATAAATTGAATGTTAACTATTTTGAACTACTCTTGTATACTGGAGGAGTATGCTAATGAAAGGAAGCCTAGGTGGACGACTCAGATTCCCATCTAAGGTTTTATGCCCCCATCTAAGTTGACCTGATACCATGGTTATGATGACCTGGAGATACGGTGTTTCCTGAAAACCGTGATGGCCCTGTAAACTGAAGTATTAGGGATACCAAGATTTGCATCCCTGTCTAAGACACATGGAATGTTATTGTCTTTGAAACTGCCCCCTGGCTTTAGTAAATCTTTGTCTCAAAACAGTTTTAAGAATGTTGTCATCAAACTATGAAGAGCTCACCACCCCCTTTAAAATTCTTGCAAAAGATATGGTTGTGTTATCTGCAAATGTCTTGTCTTCATTGCACTTTGGAGTTGTCATTTCTTTTTGAAGTCCTAACGTTGAAAAGTCATCCATTTTTATTCGAAATTGCTGAATTACATCTTATGTAAATGTGGCAGCTGGTGGATGGAGTGGCAACGTTACGTGGGCTTAGTCAGTTGCGATGAGAATGGCAATGAGCAGCTTCCTCAGGCTACGAATAGACCCGGACAGATTGATAACTCAAAGCTTGTTTCAGCAGAAACAATCAGTGGTAGTGAAGAGCCAGAGCTTCAAAGGACCTTGAGAGAAGGGGAGGACTACACTTTGGTGCCACAACAAGTTTGGTGGAAGCTATTTCAATGGTATTTAATCTATTTGTGTTTGCTTGTTTTTTGTCGCTCACGTTCCCTAAACTGTACACAGCAGTGGAAAATTGGTGCACCAATTGGCCTGTTTTGTTAGCAATTAGGTTTTCTACGTGAATTGTCTCCTTTATGTCTACAACATAATGTGGTAGCTGCACAATAACAAGATTTAGTTCCTAGACATTTTTCCTTTGATTGTGTCAGTTTCATCCATTTATCTATCATGGTTACAGCTTTATTATTATGTTAAGAATACTTGTGATCCCTAATGTATTTGATTTTTTCTTTCTTTTATTAGAAGCATACTTGTGTGCATCTGTTTGGACTTAGGAGCGGTATCTAACATTTGCATTGCAACTTTTGGATGGACTACCATCTATTGCAGTCACTCATTTGAGAAATAATTAGTTTCTGTGCGATAGATTATTTTGTTGTGTATTCTTTGGTATCATATATTCCTCTACTCATTGAACATACCAATACTTGCAGGTATAAAGGTGGACCAGAAATCCCCAGAAAAGTAATTTTTGATAGCCCAACTTGCAAGGGTTACATGGTGGATGTCTATCCTCTCTGTCTGAAATTAATTGATGGAAGAGACAATTCTGAACAGAATATCAGAATAAGTAGAAAGGTACATTCAACACAAAATTATCCGCCTATAATAATGAAATTGTTCTGATATATTTTCAGTTTACGATGCATGCCAGGTAAAGTGAATTAAGAGTTCCTATTAACCACACAGTTGCATAGACAGCGCCAAATAGCTTATTTGCTGTATTTGGTATCATCAGCTTTTTATTCACTTTAATCTAGTTTGGGATGTTGAACTGGTTGGCTGTGGGTGAATGAAAATGTCTGAAACCATACATGGAATGTTCAGACTAGCACTGGGTTTTGCTGCTACTCTCATAATCAGATTGGAAATATGCAAATTGTTAATTGCTTGGAGTAATAGTGCACATAAAGATAAAGTCATCTTAGTAGTTCTGTTGGAATTCCCAAGTTTAATATTATTACCAGGCTAGACAAATTTCTTTGTTCTGCAATTGATTTATTTTTAGCATCTGTTTGTTGATGTTTTCAGGCCAAAATTCATGAGCTTTACTCAGTGGTTTGCTCACTCATGTCAGTAGAGCAGTCTGAGGTACAAGCATTATCATCTGTTGAATTTGATCCATTGTGCCATTTGTCAGTAAACCTCATGCTTATGGTTAGTGTCTTTGCCTGTTTTGTTTCAATGTTTCAGATTGTCATCTGGGACTATTACCAAAAGTCAAAGAGCAAGAAGTTGACTAATCTCAATGAGACACTAGATGAAGCTCAAATTACCATGGACCAGGAGGTATGGTGCAATCTTTGTTTACCTTTCTTGGGGGGATGAAACCTTTCAATGTTCCTTTTGAAATCTCCACCAAGACACAGCATTGTTGCTTGTTTTGCTGTTACTTTTGAAAGGAACATAGCAATGTTCCTTTCTCGTCATCTTTTTCTCTTGCAGTCTGTTTTGCATGCCATCTGTTATAGCTGAAACTGGATTTATAATCGATATTTTTGGTTCATTCCTGCCAAACATTTTGTGACAAGCGTTTAGTTGGTTGCTGCAACTATAGGTTGCCCAACTTTCTCATTGTTAGGGCCCATGCATCAATGACCCAAACTTGTGCCTAACTTTTCCTTAGTTGTGGCTGTCATCTTTGCCAGCACAAAAAGTGTAGTTGTGGCAGCATTAGGCATGGACTAAACTAGCTGTATGTGCAAACTAATAAATCTTTCTTCTTTTGTTACACTTGCATTTGCTTTGCACAATCCATCTCATTGTTATGTTTTGGGTGATAAAAGTTGACTGTTTTAGTCTTTAATATAATTCTGCTTTTGGGTGGTGTGTCGCACCTCAATGAACCTGTGATATGATAGCTATTAAGTTTCGTTGTGCTGTACCCAGAATGAACTTGTGTTGGATGCATCTCTCGCCCCACCAAAAAATATGTGCTGGATGCAAACCAGCTTGTCTATTTTGTGGTACTACGGCTAGTGTCTTACTTGAACTTTTATTTATCCATATTGATGGTGATCGCTAAGTTCTAACTGTTCCTTCTTGCCTTATGCTTGCAGATCCTCTTTGAGATGAAGCTAGATGAGAGCAGTTCAGGTTTTAGTTCAAGATCCACAAATAATGAGTTGGCACTAATTCCTTTAGGACCTTCAACATCATCATTATCAATTGCTGGAGGGCCCACCATTTCAAATAGTTTTTCATCTGGAATTGGTTCTAGTTTTTCACAAGATAATAGCTTCAGTCCTTTACTAAAGGACTCAGCAGATGGTTACAATAGTTTCAGCAATGGAACTAAAGATGATACTCACGGATTGAGTGGTTTACATAACTTGGGTAATACATGCTTCATGAATAGTGCCATACAATCCTTGGTTCACACACCTCCCTTGGTAGAGTACTTTTTGGAGGACTATACTCGTGAGATAAACACAGAAAATCCACTAGGGCTCCAGGTGTTCATTCTTATCCTGAACATAATTAAAGAAAGTTTACTTGGATGATGAAATTTTGCTAATTTTTGAGGATTTGGTTACGCACAGGGTGAACTTGCAGTAGCATTTGGAGAGCTACTTAGAAAACTTTGGTCATCTGGTCGAACTTCTGTTGCTCCACGTCCATTTAAATCAAAACTTTCTCGTTTTGCCCCGCAGTTCAGTGGATATAATCAGCATGATTCTCAGGTTGGTCTTATTTTAAGCAGGAATTGATTTCAACTCAGAGGATGTATATAAATTTATTTTGTGTTCATGTATGGGATTTGTGTATTTAAGTTGAAACTCAAAGTGATCTCCTTTTTCCAATGCATATTTCTTCTAGCTAGTACACAGCTGTGTTACAGATATCAGATATCTTCTGCTACTTATGAAGAAAGTGCACCCCACTCCCATTTGAACTGAATCCATTTGGCCAGACACCCGGGTGGTAATGGATCATGGCCCTAGTGCTCTCTTCACAATCCAACTTGACCCTTATGTATTTTTTGCTTAAAATTCTATGAATAAGAGCCTGGCCCTTAGATTATCTAGGCTAAATTTTTAGGCCCTTTACCATCCCTAGGTCACACCAGAGTGCTATTTCTGAATAACTCCATAGCTCTATCATTTTCGGTTATCTCATTTATGAAAAATTGACCATTTAATTACAGATGTCTCGAAGTCTTTGCAATATATTCTCAATTCCCTTTTTTTTGTCCTATCCCGTTGCCTTCCTACATTTCTTTCTTTCATTCTGTATGGGTAAGTGGCATTGCTTGCTGATATAAATCTTTTACCCCTACTTTATGATGGTCGCTTAGTTATTCAACTTTGACACTTTGGGCTTGTTCGATGATATTCCCTGTTTTTCAGGTGTTCAGATTATGATGCTTTGCACCACACATTATGATAGGAGTGTCGTAGCATGCTCACTATTGGAGTTAGCCTTGCAACTTTGCATTATATTTGGCACTCAGATATCCTCCTTTTTCAGCATGTTAGTGCCTTCACGTGTTTAGCTGTTACTCTGTCCGAATGCCTTTGCATAACTTTTCCGTTGATGTGAATTTTATTTTTTCGTGACCACACTTTATTTAATTTTAAAATGTGTTCCTTCATGATACTGTATTGCCCTACCTTTCCAGGAGCTACTTGCATTTCTGTTGGATGGACTGCATGAAGATCTCAACCGTGTCAAAAAGAAACCATATATTGAGGCAAAGGATGCTGATGGCCGTCCAGATGATGAATTTGCTGAAGAATGCTGGAATTACCATAAAGCTCGAAATGACTCAATAATTGTAGATAAGTTTCAAGTAAGTTAAATTGTTTCCTCTTTGCTACATGTTGCACCTATTATCTGTTATTCCACCTAAGAGTTGCGAATCCCTTTTTCATTGTTTTGTTAGATCACATTTTCTCGTTTGCAATCAATGTCAACCGAATGCGCCCTTTGGTCATCAAGAGAAACTCAAAAGTTGAGAAAATAATCAAGTAAAAAAATAGAAAAGAAAAGAGGCAGTTTTGAACAAAAAGATTCCAGAAAAATTATGCACTGGCAAATTGAGGAGGATACATAGTTCTTAATCTGTATTCGTTTTGTTATTTTTCTGTAGTTCTATTGATACATTGGTATTTTCTTGAGGGAATGCAAAAATATAATATATATTTACTTAATCTTAAACTTAATGTTCAAGAGTTAGTACTGAGTCTCTGTTCATTTTGCTGGTTACCTATATGTCCATTGATATATTGGCATTTTCTTTAATTTCTAAACTGCATTTTTGCTAACCTTTCTTTAGGAAAGCATTATGGCTATTTAGTGTCCAAATTTGACCAAAGAAGCCTTCATTGATCTATTCTTTGGTCAATCCTTTTTGCAATTGAAACTATCAATTTGACAATCTGGCTTATTATGTTGGTTGATAATCCGGCTCTGTGTTTCTGTGCTAAATCTGTCAACTGTTGGTTGATGTTGCAGGGCCAATACAAGTCTACATTGGTGTGCCCAGTTTGTAACAAAATCTCTGTTACCTTTGACCCATTTATGTACTTGTCACTACCATTGCCATCAACAGTTACTCGAATGATTACTGTAACTGTATTCAGTGGTACTGGAGATGCTCTTCCAATGCCTTTCACTGTGACAGTGCAGAAAAATGGAAATTGCAGAGATCTTACCAAAGCTCTTGCTGACGTTTGCTGCTTAAAAAGTTCTGAGACATTGTTACTTGCAGAGGTACAAACATGTATCTACTTTTCTTGTGCAGTTAATCCTATATCTTAATGCGTGCAACTGAGCAGCTGATACTTCTATTGTTTAGGTTTACGAGCGTCGGATCTACCGCTACCTTACAAATCCAATTGAGGGACTTCACAATATAAAAGATGAAGATATACTTGTTGCATATAGGCTCCCAGTTGGTCATGAAAAACTTTTGAGGTTGGAGATACTTCACCGTAGGGCAGACAGGTGAGTTTATGCATTCCCCCATGGTTTGCGATTCCATTTGTTAATGCATCCACCCATGGTTTGCAATTCAAGACAATATAGGGTGGTAGTTTCTCCTTTAAGTTCTATTGATTTATTTATTTTAGATTCTTTCATTATGTTTTTTTTGTGATTGATGACTAGCAATTCAGGTGCGTCCATAGACCACAGAATGCACCAGATGATTAGACTTATCTTTATGCCATGTTGTTTGATGGTTGTTATTAGTATCCAAATCTGTTCTTATATGTTGATATTCTTTTGATAATTCACCCAGATGTGCTGCTGAGCCCCAGTTTAATATCAACCGGAAGCTCATTGGGTGCCCCCTTGTGACTTGTATTCCTAATGACTCCACTGGAAAATCTGACATTTATGTGGCTGTCTCTGCTGTTCTTGTTCCATTTGTACGAGCAAATGCACATGGCCCTGATGTGTCTGCAGTCAAGTTGAATGGCAACGGGCCAAGTCTGGATGGTATTGTACTGACGGATAATGGCACCACCTGCGAGGAGGGTCTGTCTACATCAACTGGGGATGATGATGCAGTTGATGAACATTTACCTTTTCAGCTTTCCTTGACTGATGAAAAAGGTAGTGTGAGAAATGCTATAAACACGGATTCTAATCGTGTTTTAGGAATAGTTATGAGGGTTTTGATGGATTGGTCTGATAGAGAGCATGAGATGTACAATATTGATTACATGGATGAAGTTCCTGAAGTCTTCAAGCCTGGTTTTTTGTCAAAGAAGACCCGGCAAGAAGCAGTGAATTTATTTTCATGCTTGGATGCCTTTCTGAAGGAGGAACCTCTGGGGCCTGATGATATGTGGTTAGTAATTTTCCTTTTCTTTGTTAATTGAGATGCTTTTGCAAACTGCCCTCATTTGAAACGAGCCTTTTGTTTGTATCTGATGGTTTTTGATGCTGTGGTGCCTATTTAAGGTATTGCCCTGGCTGCAAGGAACACAGGCAAGCTACCAAGAAACTGGACTTGTGGAGGCTGCCCGAGATATTGGTAGTTCACTTGAAAAGGTTCTCATACAGCCGCTATATGAAGAACAAGCTTGATACTTTTGTGAACTTTCCAATCCATGATCTCAATATGAGCAAGTATGTGAAGCAGACGTCAAGAGGTGATCGGCAGCCCATGTATGAACTCTATGCGGTGATCAATCATTATGGTGGTCTGGGTGGTGGACACTACTCTGCATACGCCAAGGTATTTGCATTTTCATGTCGCTGTTATATTATATTTGTATATGTTTGCATTATTGTGTATGTGCGTGCCTGTTTAGCTTCCTGAAGTTGTCTATCCTGTCACTTGCAGCTAGTAGAAGAGGATAACTGGTATCATTTTGATGATAGTCATGTCTCCTCTGTTAATGAGGATGCGATCAGAACGTCTGCAGCATATGTGCTTTTCTACCGACGTGTTGGAGGTTCAAGTACAGTAGCAAATGGCATTCCAGTCGACATTGAAATGGTTGATTCACTGGAGACATAGCTCCCCAAATCAAAAGCAAATGTCAGTACAATATTGTGGACGGAAATATGGAGCTCAGAATATTGCTCGAATTTGCATGTCTGAACAGTACAGAGTATTGCTGTATGGTTCAATCGAGCTGTCGAAAGATATTTTGAGGGCGTAGCAGAGATGGGAGATCAATTTAGCATGGCAGCATGGATGGATCTGCAGCCCCGCGTTACGACCAATTAGGTTTCCTGATTTCTTCTGTTACCCCACCCTTTTGAGTAGGAATTGATCTTGGCAGGTAAATCAAGAATACGTTGACGGCGATGTGTATGCTGATGTGATTTTTTTTGCTGATATGCAGATGTAGCTCTTGGGTCTACTATTATTGTTGCTGTAATGTAGCCAAGGGATTGCAAACTGGGAAGAAAAAAGGATGTAAAAATGCTTCATATTCTTTTTGTTACAGTTGTGCTACGGCCAAATTTTGGTTCCGATTGCTCCTATTAGACTGCCCCATCCTCATCAGCGCTTGCTGAGTGTCTTATTCTGCGAGCAATCAATTCTCGGTAATCTCATGCTTGGAGCCACTCAATGGTTCATCTCCACAGATTTTGTAGCTGATTTTGGCCCATCATATAGGTTCCACGTGGCTAATTTTTTTTTTGGTAATAACATGTTAGCGGCTGGCCGTACCCTTGGCCATTTGCCCAGCCGAGGCCCCACCCACCCCTTCCTTCCGCACGCATCCATCAGTCTCATCGCAACTCTCCATCCATTTCTTCTCTCCCCCCTCGCAAGCTCTCTTCCAAATCCACCCTGTTGCCACCTCCTGCGCTGCCCCTCCCTTGTCGCGCCTCCCCTCCCCACCACCTTTCTCCTGCGGCGTGCGGGCCTACGGTGACGGCGTGCGGTGGCATGCGGCGCGAGCCGTGGCAACGGCGTACGGCGTGAGGGGCCGCGGCAACAGTGTGCGGCGCGGAGCTGCTGCGGCAGCGGGCAGCAGTAGCGGGCGGGCGGGCAGCGGCGGGCTTACAGGCGGAACATCGACGACGGGGCGTGGAGTTGCATAGGGCACGGGCGAGGATGACGGCAAGTATGAATCCATCGAGGTCGGTTGCCATCCCTAATTTCCCACCGCAAGTACGGAGATCCGTCCCACATCATAATGTTTCTCTGTTTTTTCTTGGCATGCAGATCTATGGAACCTACTGCCTCATCGATGCGCCAGGCGGTGCCGCGTTGAGCCTTCCGCGGGAGGGTAAGGGGTTCAGGACTGATTAGGCAATTATATTGTACTTCATTTTGCAATTTTACTTGTCCATTTAGGCAATAACACTGTACTTCATCAGACAAGGTTATTAGGGATATCCATCTAAGCAATATTATAGTTCTAAATATGGTAAAATGTTGTGCTTCACTAGGCAATGCTATTGAGCATATATTTTCATCTAAGCATGTGATCCATCTCCTACCTGCTGCTTGCAAGGTACCAGTTTTGATCAGCACCCAAATCATTCCCAAAACACAATGCTGCATGTCTAGCCCTCTAGTCTAAATAACTTTAGCACAGATTATGATTTTGGAAAGATAAATATCTCAATTATGTATTTAGCATGCCTAGCTAGTAGCAGCGTATTTTATTATATGTAATGCATTAATGACCCCACCAGAATAGCCTAACTGAAGATTTATATTTTTTCTAACGAATTTGTACTAATTGAGACCCTAATTGAGAACGGTTTCGGTTAAGGGGAGGGTGAGTTGTAGAATAGGAAAGCAGACATCATATTTGCCTTTTTTTTCCATGCTAAATGACTTGATGAATTGGGATGAAAATGGAAATGGGTATAAGAAACAAATTTATGTTGAGTGATAACAGTTTCTTTTTAGAGATGCATTTCTTAGCTGATGCTTGCATTGTCAATGTTTAAAACATAATAGTTCTATCATTCCCTAACATTTTCCTAGCCTGCAAGCTATCATATATGCATTCTGTTCGGTGCTATGTTTTCATGGGTCATGAACGATACGTAACTGGGGTGGTCTAGTGCAGAATCTAGGCAATTTAGTGTATGTCTGGAAAGCATTTATGTCAAATTTAGAAGCAATTTATATATGAGCTAATAGGAAATTTTGGTTATGCAACTAGGATAGTTTAATTTTGTGTACGGATATCAAGCTTTTACTTTTTCACATATTGTGAAAATGTGTTTTTTTTGTTGTTTCTACTGATCACTGCGTGCAATACTACAATTTCATGTGTAGGCCATCTACGCTAAATGAACAGACAAATTAGTCATTTCAGTTTAACATTTTTTATTTTGGTTGCACCAATGCATATTAAAATGGCAACATCCTTGTGTTTGCATGCGAATCAAAAGAGATGCAGATTAATTAAGCTAAATAAATCCATTCCAAGATACCAAGAATCTTTAGGAGAGGTACCGAATGAATCATATTTCTTGGTTATACCTTAAAGATTAGCGCATGGAGTTACTATAATGGCTAACTTTAAGATTACCTAACAGGAGCTTGGAGCGACATGTCATGAACAGATTCATTGAAAGAGCCTACAGAAAACTCAAGGTAGTTGAGATTTCTCTTTACATGATTGCTTTTCCTAAATCAGTGTTGGTGCTTCACTACTTTACGAATGTTATGATCAACACCTGCTGACCTGCATGTTGGATGATGCTTGTCCTTCACCAGGCAATAACATGGTTTTCACTAGGCAATAACATTATTTTCTGTTAGTTAATGATGTTACTTCTAGCTAGGCAAAAGTATTGCTCTCATTTTGGGCAAAGTGCTATTCTTGGTCAAGCAAAGTTTTGTTCTCAATTAGTCAAAGTATCATTCTTAGGCAAATCACTTAAAATCACTATTAGTACTGACAAAATTTGGTTACGAACAAGCAAAACAATGCATTTGCCTAGCCAATTTCTGATGACCTTTTTATTTTTTGAGTGCCTCTATTGATTATTAGGATACACAAGCTAGTTTTTCACCTTATCGAACTTATTTTTGTTACACAAACTGATTTGGTCTTCTTTTTCTCATTGTATGGCAGATCATAAAGTGAGCTCATCAATCATGCAAGTTTGAAGTACAATAATATGCATTATTTGTGATAATATGCTTGTGAGATGCCTGTAAAGTCCCATGAATAATCATGTCGTTTCAGTTTCTTATGATGTTGTATTTTTGGATTTAGCATAGGGTGGAGGCAAATTTGTTTGTTTACAATTGCTATTATATGCCCTAATTTTGGCATAATAGATTGATGTATTTGCACGAGGTTGATCTGGAATCCTTATTGTGCTTCTTTGGCAGTTTGTGCACCGCTCCGGAAGAAAGCACATTTTAAGAGAAAACCTGCCTGCTTGATCACTACAGTCCCCAAAAAGAGAAAGCATCTTAATTTTTCTAATCACTATATTCCAAAAACGGTGCAGCCTTAGTAAAACTTACGGCCAGCCGTATTTAAGCTTTTAGCTGCGTCTACTATGGTATAACCAATCCGTTTGAATTATTCCGGTTCAAGTGCGCTAGTCATCACTCTATAGGCGATACTAACTCAACGCACTTTAAACGGAATAACCCATTGGTCTGTCGGGTCACCGACCGATTCAACTACGGTTACACAGAATTGAGGTAGGTTTACCTCGCACGAAGGCGAGTTTACAATCACACAATAGCTCATCAACTTTTAATTCATAGAGATATTAAATATTATTACAATTTGTTTCAAACTTAAAATAAACTTATATAAACATTGTTTAAAACCACAAGCTATGCAAGCTTGTTCAGTCACAGCGGAAGAAATTAACACGTGACTACACATGTCGCGAAAGTTGACACCACGTTTAACCCGAAACATGGCGTCATTCCGGAAGGTCATTGTCAGCCGGGGACGGGTCCCACTCCACGGACCAGCCAAACGGAACAGAAAATGGTCAGGCTGGACTATCCGTTTGGTTCTCACAGGCCATACCTGAAAGACAGACTAGCAAGACTGAGTATACTAATACTCAGCAAGGCTTAACCGAAAATTGAGTATACTTAGCCCGAAGCTAGACCATGGAGGATTGAGAGGTTCTGGTTTTCTTTTTGCTGAAAAGCAACAAAGAGTATGATCTAACTTTCATATTAGCTTTCAGATTCTAGTTTCATTAACCATTCTAGGTAATCACCTATACTAGACAAGCAAGGTAGAGTTTAGCATCCATCAAAATTATTCCAACAATAGTTACTGTTCTTACTCTATGTGGCAGAAGGAACAAGCAGTCTCAATCTCCACGAGAAATGGACGATTCTGAATCGAATTTCAAAACCTTGCAAGGGTAAACCTAACTCACACGCTTGGAACATCCAATGATTGTTCCGAAGCAATCGTTTGCCTTTCATTCCGACTCATGGATCAGAACCATCACAAGCGACTGTAGGACCATACGCATATCCAATGTGCAGGACGTACGTCTGTAGCGCGACTACATGACCGTACTCCTGTCCGCTGTGCGGAACGTATTCCCGCATGTCGGTGCGTGTGCGAAAAACCAAATTACGAGTGGTGGGGGGTATGTCCACTCCTCGGGCCGATCGGTTACTAGGCTTACCGCGCACCATATTTACGGCACGTGGCTAGTACTTTCAAACACTTGACCACAACTACCACACACTGCGACCTTATCAACTTTTATCAACACAGACGGGGTAACCTTCCAAGTCATGATACTGCACATGACCCCGTCCATCATCCTTATAGTGATTGCAGAATAGTAAACATTTAACTCCTATATCGCGCGAGTGACAGGAAACCACTCGACTTCTGCCGGTCCTATTAGCAGAGCATCTATTCGATAAGGACTCAGGTACATTACATAGGTTCCTAGGATCCATGCATCTAGGGTTCCATTTCAATTCCTAGACTTAATGCATAATATAGATATATATATAAGTATAAAACTGTATAAGTGTAGTAATTTAAAATACTGGGTTATGCATCGGGGCTTGCCTTCTTGAGCGGGGCTGGGGTCAGGGATGCTAAAGACTTCCGAACCTTGGTTCAGGACATCAGTTAAATCCTCGGCGACGTTCACCTGGTCTTCAGAAAACCTTTGCTCGGGCTCTTGGATTAGCTCGTAGACTCCGTCGTCGAGTGTCGCTGACTCTACATGATATGCAATGATTTGAATTAGGTGGTTCTTGAGTTAAAAATTTTACTTCATGATAAAGTTGTAATCTAACAAATTGATAAACACAACTTTATAAAACAAGAAATTTGAATTCAAACCTACTATTTGTATCTTAATTCAATTATCATAATTAATTGGATCAATTGAATTAGGTTAACAAGTTTGATTTTTATTTTGAAATCTATAAAGGCTATGGCCTTGAATTTTTATGGGTAATCTTACCTCTAACAGATGAGCTTACTATGAATTTTTCATAAATTTCTAAAAACAGAAACTAAAGCATTTGAATTAAGTTTAAATTTCCAGTTTAAATTCAAACCTTAGTCAAAACAGTACCATAAATTCTTGAAAGATTTACTATGAACTACTCAATTATAGAACATCACATGGTAAAAATATCTAAGCATGAAAATCTTAGTAACATGTTTGAATAAATTTAAACCATTTCAAGCTTGATTTTCATAAGTTTAAATTAGTTCAAGCTAGGGTTCAGGACTGCAAGTGAAATTTGCACACAAACTCACTCATACCATAAACAAGCTACATACCAAAACTCACAAGCAATAGAGCTAGCATGCAAAAGTTATACTCAAGATACCCTTTTGCTAAACTTTAAAAATAACTCAAAAAGTCTTTGGTTTCAAACTAGACTCTAATAACCAAAGTTGTAGAGCTAAACTTCTGGAGTACAACAAAATTAGTTTGACAATTTTTGGATTTTGCTACGAATTCCTATGGATTTTCAAAGTTGGCTGATTTGAAAGGGGTACTAATTTTTCACAGAAAGGCCCCTGGAAAGATTAAAATCCTTGCAATTAGGTCCTTGGCCGGGTTTTACAAAGAAGCCGATCCATGGCAACCAAATTCCGGCGAGAGGGCTCACCAGCGGCGAGGGGAAAGTGGGGGTAAAGGTTCAGGAGTTCACGGCGGTTACGGGGGTGGCCGGAGTTGAGGACAAGAGGGGCTGAGGCGGCGAGTCGACGGTTAACAGAGGCGGGCGGCGGGGCACCGAGGGGTGGCGACGGCGTTCCGGTGGCCGGAGTGCCGGGGGGTGGCGGGGAAGTGGCTAGAAAGCTTCCTCAGGGTGATGTGGTGCTGGTGGTGTGCTTGGTAGGGGCTGAGAGGGGGTGGACCGTCGGGACGACGGCGAGACCGAGCGGCGGCGGAGCTCGAGCTCATCGGCGCGGTGGTCTGGGCCGCGTGGGCGTGGGGAATGGAATTGGACTGTTCAGTGAGCTTTAGTGGGTTGCGGCGGTGCTGTAGGAGCACTGGCTTGCTGGTGTGGGGTGGCGGAGGCGGCTGACGACTGCGAGCCGAGGCTGCGGTGGAGCTCCGGCGAGGGTAGTCGAGCGGAGGAAGGAAGGAGAAGCAATACTGCGCGGTGGAATGGTTAAAGAAGTCGAGAGGGACTCCTGGGCAAGCTTTAAGACCAGGAGAAGCATGGCACGCGTGAAGCAGCTGCTGGCAAGCCGGCGACATGCGTGGTGGCTCGGGCGGCGGCGCCGCGAGGTGGAGGGGCGGGGAGAAGCCAGCGGAGGCCGGGCAAGCGGTGGGCGAGGGTGTTGGAGGGCACGTGGCGCGGAGAGGAGCGGCGCGGGGGCAGCTGGGGCTTGGAAAATGGCCAGCGAAGGCGGCGGGGTCACAGGCACGGGCAGAGCAGGGGGAGGGGCTAGAGGTTGAAGCCAGGGACCTATCTGCAATTTTTAAAAATGCAGGGACTCCACTGTAAAGCCAAATTAACTTTCAAACCATAGCTCAAATGAAAATGTGTCCAAAAGCAGAACTGTAGAGCTTAGCAAGATCTACAACTGTGTTTTACGGGTCAGCTTCAAAAGAGTTAAGGATTTGAATCTAATTTAAAACTTGCCAAAATTTTAAACTTCAGAGATATCCTATTTAAATTCTACACTCCAATTGAATCCTTAGGGTAGTTTCACTTCTCACAGAGGTTTAAAAGTAAGTACTTGCTTCTTGCAAAACAACCCTTTATATATTTTGATTTTACCTACCATTCTCACACATTTTGCACCAAAGGACCTAAATTTTCCAGAATTACAAAAAGACCCTTTTGCCTTTGTATTAAAGTTTTTTAACACACATACAAAAGATCAAACACACAAACTCATACTAGAATCTAGTGTGTTTTAATCTCAAGTACCTGAATATCACAGCCTTCCCCCTAAAAAGAATCTCGTCCCGAGATTCCAGAACAGGATGGAATCGGACGATCAGATTTGGGAGTTGGCTTGAAGGAAGTCTGGAAAGTTACACTGAAGATATGACTCGGTTTCCCAAGTCACTTCTTCTTCAGTGTGATAGTCCCATTGAATTTTGAACATCCTGATGGTTTCTCTTCTAGTACTTCTATCTTTGGTGTCTAGTACTTTGATCGGATGCTCGGAATAAGATAGATCCGGTTGGATTTCACTAGATTGGGAATCGATGATCTCGGTAGGAATTTTGACGCACTTCCTAAGTTGAGATACATGGAAGATATCATGAATGGTCGCTAGTTGAGGAGGAAGTTGAAGACGATATGCTACGGGTCCACAAACTTCGATGATTTTAAAGGGTCCAATATATCAAGGAGCAAGCTTTCCTTTTATGCCAAACTGTTGAATACCTCGAGTAGGAGATACTCGAAGAAATACGAAGTTTCCAACCTGGAACTGTAATGGTCTCCTTCGTATGTTAGCGTAGCTTTTCTGTCGAGATTGGGCTGCTTTTAGATTATTCTGAATAGTCTTCACCTTTTCCTCTGCTTCAGTGACAAGGTCGGGTCCAAAGATTTTACGCTCGCCGGTTTGTGACCACCTCAAAGGAGTTCGGCATCGGCGACCGTATAATGCTCTGAACGGAGCCATCTTGGGACTTGTTTGATAACTGTTGTTGTAGGAAAATTCTTCCAGTGACAAGCATTTGTTCCAATTTTTGTCATACTGAAGTACACAGGCTCTAATCATATCTTCTATAATTTGATTTATTCTTTCCGTTTGCCCGTCTGTTTGAGGATGATATGTGGAGCTTCGAATTAATTTAGTTCCAAGAGCATATTGAAGTTGCTCCCAGAATCGAGCGATGAATTATGCTCCACGATCAGAAATGATCATCCTAGGCACTCCATGGAGACGAACGATTTGATCTAGATAGATCTCAGCATACTTTTTGGCGTTGTAAGTAGTATGCATGGAAAGAAAATGGGCGGTCTTGGTTAATCGATCAACGATTACCCAAATAGAGTCATGCCTTTGGAAGGTGTTGGGTAAGCCAACGATGAAATCCATGCTGATATCCTCCCACTTCCAAGAGGGAATGGGTAGAGGTTGAAGAATACCAGCAGTTTTTAGATGACTGGCCTTAACTCTTTGGCAAATATCACACTCTGAGACATACTTTGCAATTTCTCGCTTCATACGAGTCCACCAAAAGTTCTGTTTCAAATCTTGGTACATCTTGGTACTGCCGGGGTGCATAGAAAATTTGGACAGATGAGCCTCGTCCAATATCTGCTTACGAAGCTTATGGTCCTTGGGTACAATGATACGCTCGTTGACCCATAGAACCCCTTCGTGATCTACTCGAAAGCATTTGTACTTTTCTTCTCCTTGTGCTAACTTCTGCTTGATGATTCTGACCCCTTTGTCATGCTGTTGTGCCAGGATGATGTTATCCCTAAGTATAGCTTCAACTGAGAGATGGTTCAAGCTACCTTGAGTAATGATCTCTAGATTGAGCTTCATCATCTCCCAACAAAGAGTCTCATTGAAAGCCTCTACTGACAAGTAAGAGCAATGTGCCTTGCGGCTAAGTCCATCCGCAACGATGTTGGCCTTGCCTGGATGATAGTATACTTCTAGATCATAATCCTTGATAAGATCTAGCCAACGTCTTTGCCTCATATTTAGATCTGCTTGCGTGAAGATGTACTTGAGGCTTTTATGGTCAGTATAGATATGACACTTTGTACCCATCAGATGATTTCTCCAAATCTTAAGTGCATGGATAACGGCTGCTAGTTCAATATCATGTGTAGGATAGTTCTGTTCATGAGTCCTGAGTGCTCGCGATGCATAAGCAATCACTCGGTTGTCTTGCATAAGCACACAACCAAGTCCGATTCTCGAAGCATCATAATAGATGTCAAAAGGTTTGGAAACATCCGGTTGAGCCAGAACTGGGGCAGTAGTGAGATGTGCTCTGAGGGTGTGGAATGCATCTTCACATTTCCTATCCCAGGAGAATTTAACTCCTTTCTTCAGTAATTCTGTCATAGGCTTGGCTATTCTAGAAAAGTTAGGGATGAAACGATGATAATAGCCAGCTAGACCAAGAAAACTGCGGATCTGATGGACTGAAATAGGAGGCTTCCAGTCCAGCACTTCTTGGACTTTGCTTGGATCAACGGATATACTGTCACTAGAGATGGTATGTCCCAGAAATTTAACGGTATCCTACCAAAATTCACATTTGGAGAATTTGGCATACAAGTGGTGGCCTCTCAATCTCTGAAGAACAACATGGAGATGTTTCGCATGATCTTCCAGATTTTTAGAATAGATCAGAATATCATCAATGAAGACCACACGAATTTATTGAGTTCTTGCATGAAGACAGAGTTCATGAGATACATGAAGTATGCTGGTGCATTGGTAAGACCAAACGACATGACCAGATATTCATAGAGTCCATATCTGGTGGAAAAGGCTGTTTTTGGAATATCACTTGGTCTGATCTTGATTTGATGATATCCGGAGCGGAGGTCAATCTTAGAGAATACCCGGGCTCCGGCTAACTGATCGAACAGAATGTCAATGCGGGGCAGAGGATACTTGTTTTTGATGGTTACCGCATTGAGGGGACGATAATCTACACATAGCCTTAAGCTATTGTCATTTTTCTTCATGAATAGGGCTGGATAACCCCATGGTGAAGCACTCGGATGAATGAAACCCTTATCTAGGAGGTCATGGAGTTGGATTTTTAACTCTGCCAGCTCATTGGGTGGCATACGATAGGGCCTCTTAGAGATGGGGGCTGTGCCGGGTTGTAGTTCTATGACAAACTCAATATCCCTGTCCGGGGGCATTCCAGGCAAATCATCTAGAAAAACATCTGGGTATTCGCAAACAATAGGGATGTCCTTTAACTTGATCCCTTCTACAGCATAGGCACAAGAGTTGTTGCACTCCCGTTGTGGAAGATAGAGAATAGTAGTTTCATGATCGGGTGAATCTATCTCCACGGCTTGGGAAGAGATATCCAATGACACTCGGTGCCTAGTCATCCAATCCATGCCTAGGAGGACATCCATTCCTTCTAGGTCCAATAATAGTAAATTATCAGATTGCTACCCAACTGAATTGGCACCTTTCTATAAAGTTGATTTGATGCAATTTTACCGCTAGGAGTCGCTATCATATAGGCTCCTTTAGTAGGATAGAAATCCAGCCCTACTTTTGTTCCAGATTTTGAACTGATAAAACTATGGGTTGCACTAGAATCAAAAAGTATAATCACGGGTTGATGGTTTATAGAGAACGTACCCGTCATTAATGGCGCACCCTCGGGGAGTTCGGAGAGAGTTGTGAAGTTCACCCCCCCTGGCGGACTTGTACCACCTGCTTCTTACCCTTGCCCTTGTTGTTCGGGTTGGATGTTTGCCCTTGGAAAGATTTCCTGGGTTGAGGATAATCCCGGATGAACTGGGATGAGCTGCCGCAGTTGAAACAACGATTATTGTTGTTTTCTTGATTGGACGGCGGAAAGCTCGGCCTCGGGCCTTGCTGCTATTGCTGCTGGGGTTGTGGTGTCGGTGGCTGATTGAATCGAGCCTGCTGGGGCGGCCTGGCTACCCATCTGCCTGGTAGATTGTTTCGTGGCGGGGCTCGGGTAGTGGTGTTCTGGACCAACCGATACCTTGGCGGTTGCGCATTTGAGGGTCCCGTGGGTGTCTTCCGTTTCTTTTCTGCCCGATGGGCTGAGATGCAATCCTCTTGAGTAATGGCCATATTGACCAGTTCGTTGAAGTTGTCGGCCCTTACCAGGTTCAGCCATTCCTTAAGCTTTGTGTTTAGGCCTCGACGGAAGTGATCCCATTTATGGGCGTCAGTGTCCGCATGATAACCCGCGTACTGGCACAGGTGATTGAAGGCCTGTGCATACTGCATGACAGTGCGGGTTCCTGGGTCAAAGTCAGGAATTCATTGAGCTTTCACTCAATGAGTCCCTCTAGAATGTGGTGTGCTCTGAAAACGGTCCGGAATTCGTCCCATGTGACAACATGACCAGCCGGCTTCATGGCGTAGTAATGGTCCCACCATATACGGGCGGTGCCGCGAAGTTGTTGAGCCGCGAAGAGTGCCTTGTTCATGTCTGAGTATGGTGTAGACAACAATGCGAACTTGGACTCTATAGTGCGGAGCCATGCGTCAGCATCGAGGGGCTCGTCTGTTTTATGGAACAATGGGGGCTGAGTGCTGAGAAAGTCTTGGTAGCCAGCCGATGGATGTTCATCACGGCCTCGGGACGGGTGATGAAACTGGTTCATCTGGGCCTGTACTAACTGGTTAAGGAGTTCCGTCTGTCGTGCCATGACCTCAGCTAGGTTTGGCAGTGCTGGTGGCGGTTGTTGGGAACCGCTAGCTTGGTCTAGCCGAAAACCTTCCGGGGTTCCACGTGTAGCTCCAACCATCTGAAACAAAGGAGATGTCCATTATTAACAACATATTCTTGCTCCCATTTTCAGAAGATATACCGCCACTAAACAGATATGTAATTTACATATTCTGTTTAACCAACTCATTCAAAGGGCAGAATATCGATATGAACAACAGGACTCAAAGCTTAGATTTAAAGCAGAAACTGGTTATCCTTAACATATTACATCAGGGTGGTCTGCTTGCTAACAGTCTTGCCACACGTACACATGCCATATATATTACAGCAAGTGGCCCTGGGTCCAGGTAAACTACTCACTACTTATGTCACAACATTCCACACTAGTTACATCTGAAAGATCGACGATTTGGATGGACTAGAAATCGTCGAGGTTGCCTACGGAGGACTGGCTGCTGGAAGAGGAGTGATCTGGCTGAGGGTTAGGCTCTAGGTTTCCATGCTCAGAGTCAAGATCATAAACTCCTTCGATTTCCTCCGATTCTTCTTCTTCGCCTTCAGGTGCTTCAGGTACAGCAGGAGGTGCTGGCTGCTGCTGAAGTTCGTCGATGTGAGCGAGGGCGTCGTCAACCTCAAGGATGAGGTCGTGGACTTGATCCTGGAGGAACTCGATAATCGTGTTACGTTGGGTGATTATTGCATCACTCTCATTGATCTGATCCTCCCGGTGGACACTGGTCTTTCCTCCTTTTCCGTGACCAATGCTTGAAGCTCTTCTATCTGAGTGACCCGTCGATCAGCATTTCTGTAGTGACCTTGAGCTATACCGGTCAACAGACTTATACCGCGGCGCAGCAAGATTTGATATTGGTGCTGGGCATTCATGAACCTGATGGTACCACAGAGCGTCTCTTCGGATAAATCTCCCAGCACGTGGCCATAATAAGCTATCCGGAAATTCCACTCGGGGTCACTGGAATCTATTGCAGGGAATAGGCCGATAGGATGCCCGGCAACTTCTGCGGGATGCTGGTTGCAGAAAGTGTGGATGGCCTCAAGAGCTGCTGTCTCAAAGGTGTCGACGAGACGATAGCCAACCACATCGACCTCCATGGGCTGCCACTAAGAACGAAAAGGGTGCTGAGGAATGGTCATCTTAACTCTGCACCGAGGAACACCTTCCTCCCTATATTCCACTCCATCATACTGTGGGGGCTCGGTGTAGAAGAATAACCTAAGTGACTCCCACAAGAGACGGGGAAAACCCTCCCAATGCAAGGCATTGGTATGGAGATGCCCTGCGTGATCCCAAAAGACGTTTGAAGGAGCCGCCATCTGAAACAAGAATTTGGATGGTGAAATTACTGGTTTTCAACAAAATGGTTGAAATGACTGCACAAATAAAGGTGAGTCAAAAGTATGGAATGGCTGGATTGCATTTACCTTGCTGAGAACTCACAAGGTAAATGGAACGAGATAATAGATTCTGATAACAGCAAAGGCTGAAAATCAGATGGATGTTAAGATACTCATCTTTAAGAATGTCTCAAGAAGCAAAGCAAGATGGTACTTGGGATAGACAACACTTCAGATGTCCTTACTGAACTCTCTTTTCAACTTATTTACTTATTTTGTTCATGAATTATGCATGCACGAACTACTTGACCTCACAACCAAAAACAATTGCCAAATATTTTTGGACTTACGTGGTTAGTCTCGGTGGCACAATATTTACGTCTCTCTCGAATAACTAGTCGATAAGTCCTATCCGTCTTAACCTCTTAATCGTGGTTAGTGTACCTGCAGAAGACCATATTTATATAACATGAACCTTTCATGGCAGCACGACATGAAAGCGTCCCCAAACAATACTGTTCATTATAGAAACAGTATCCGTACAATTTTGAAGCGTCCCCCCCCCCCCATCAGGGGAGACTTAAAAGTGATGCTTTATCAGTCCCAGGAGGCTAATAACACTTTTATTACATCAGATGGTACATCACCGTACAACTCTATGCGGTAATGGGCAGTGAAGCGCCACTAACGCGAGGATTACAACTAAAATCCACACTACTACACTAGCTACGAAAAGAGGGTCATCAGAGTCTTGTGCCATGCGGAACTCCAGCGGTGGCCCTAACCACAGGCAAGATTGGGTGCAGGACGAAACCCTACTCGACGTCTTCGGGGAGGTAGTCTGGGTCTTCTGCTGTAAAAAGTAAGAATGGGGTGAGTACAAACGTACTCAGCAAGTCCAATCACACCCACGGGGGGGGGGGGGCATAACAGAAATCAATGCACAGGACAGTCCAAGGATAAAGTTAGGGTTCATTTGCGGAAAACTCGGTTGTATGCAAAGGTCTGTTTAAAAACATTTCTCAAAACCAGTTTTTACGTACCAAGGAGCGCATGATGTTGATCCACACGGGATCCAAGTTTTAAGCTGCTACCGGACTCCCCGTCCGCCGTAGCACACGGCACAACTGCCGGACACTTTCCAAACAACCCACACCAGTCCAACCATTCCTAGAGAGAAACACTAGTTATGTGACCACACCATAACTTTCCCAATACCGTGGGCACGGCTATTCGAATAGATTTTAACTCTGCAGAGGTGTGCAACTTTACCCACAGGTGCGTTACCACAACACGATCACCTTAGTGTCGGTGCAGATCCCAACAAAGCCATTACCCACCTTAGCTAGACCTGACTAGCCACCACGGGATCCATCAAGGGGTCATTCGACCTATCTCCGAGGTTTAACCGGGGCATAAGTCACACAGGGCTTATCCCTTCTCATTGATCACCTGTTGCTCTCGGCTCTCCTGATGGCTATCAGACTAACTAGTGGGGTTTATGCTAAGCCGTTGCCCATACAACGGTCAAGTGGTTTGCACGACAGGAAGCTAGGTGAGATGACACATCAACTTGGTCCTTAGGGGTGACAAGATGGATATCTCCCTTCCTTGCTCAACCACGCAGGTACGAGCACACCAACGGCAATTCGCACGGAAATGCCACCCATCCCGTCTAACTCATCTTTCAAAACCACATTTTATCTCTTCCCACACACACACATTTTTATTTATAAAACAGGTGGTCAAGGAATAGTCATCACAAATCAAGGGGTGGTTATCACAAAACAAGGGTGGCTATCCTACCATGTTTTCTCAAGCAAAACCATGCATTTTTATAAAACAGGCCACGGGTTATGTTCATAAAAGCTAGGGTAGAAACATACATCAAAGGGCGGGATTGAACTTGCCATCTTCAAATCCTTGCGGGAGATCCTGATCGAAGCACTGTCCCTCGGGTTCGCGGTCGCCAAACTGGTCCTTGTTCGCTTGATCATAGTCGGGACCTTCCTCGTTCACTTTGTGTCCTACGACGCAAACAAACAGGCACCCAATCAATCGAACGAACTAAAAGCCTTTATCGTTGAGCTCGAATCGGAAACAATTTAGTTATGGGGATAGAAGCAATATCTCTAGGTGGTTTCCTAATGACACGACCAAAACTATGCTAGAAAGGGTGTGGTAAAGTTTCAGGTCGATTCGGAGGTTGTTTGACGCATGAAATGACGAGGTAAAGAGGGGTTCAGGGGTTAAACAAGGGTCCAAGGGCTCATTTGAAAATAGTTATGAAATGGAGAAGGACTTAGTTATGATTTTTAGAAACATTTGGGGCACAGTAGAAAGGTGTAGGGGTTTATTTAGAATTGAATTTCTATAGTGAAGGGTCTATTTTGGATTATCGTAAAGAACTGGGATCCTTTTGCAAATAAAAGCAAAGAGTGGAAGGGTTCTTAAAAGAATAGGGGGAAAGGGGAGGGCCTAGGGGCAAGTTTGCCCTTTCTTCTTCCTCCCGTCGCCAGAGAACAGAGGTGGGGAGGGGGGTCCTGCGCCTGGCCGATTACGGCGGTCCAGGGCTCGATGGTGGCCCGGGATGGGGGAAAAGGGAGGGGAGAAGGAGGGGGCTTGATTCCCGGCCTCACCTCGGGCCGGGGCGGCGTGAGGAGGCCGGACGACGGGAGCGGGCGGCGGCGGCTTTGGTGGCTCGGCGAGGCGGCGCTGGGGGCTTGGGGAGGGAGCTGGGAGTAGTGGTGGAGGCCGTGGGGGAGACGAGCTGCGCGGGGGCCTACTTATAGGCAGGTAAGGCGGTGGAAAGGAGGGGGCCGAACGGTGGCCGGCGGGCAGTGCGGGGCGCCATTAATGGCGCTCCGGCTGCTTGCGGCCGTTGTGGAGCGGCGTGCGGGTGGCGAGCACGGGGTGAGGTGACGGCACGGGCAGGTGTGAGTGGGGCAGGCGGCTTTGTGCCAACGGCGGAGGACGCGGCGCTGCTGCTTGGCAGTGGCTTCGCGGTGGTGCACGTGGGAGGGGCCGGGCGTGGTGCGGGCACAGGAGCAACGGCGCGAGCGGCGAGGGCGGGGCGCCAGTGGCAGGCAGCACGGCGTGCAGCGTGGCCACGCGGTGCGCGCGCGGAGGAGGAAGGCAGCTGGTGCTTGCCAGGGGTGTGCGAGTGGGCCGGAGCGCGCGCGCGTGCGCAACGCAGGTGGGGTCGGCCAGGAGCAGGCGCGCGCGCGTGCGTGAGGGAAGGGGGCGGCGTGGCTCGGAAGCCGGAGGCCGGGTGGTGCTCGGGAGCAGGGGAAGGAGGGAGGAGAAGGGAGGAGGGGGAAAGAGAGAAAAAAAGAGTGACGCGTGCCAGCGATATTCGCGGCGGCGACCGCGGCTGGTCGGCCATGCGCGCGCGATGTTCGCACACTGCACGAGACGGGACAGTGGTCGGATTCGGTGTCGGCTCGGGGATTCGGGGAATTAGGGCTTCGGCGAAAGGATTCTGAAAATATTTTTAGCGTGTGATTTCTTTGGTAAATTTTCGGGGTGTTACAAATTTCCACCGTACGGACGATGTTAGCATACGTTACATCTGCAACGTATTCACGGGGGTATGAACAGCGATCACCATACCCTGTGCCGAACCATATACTACCAATATGATCAAGTAATCCTTGATATATTGGCAGCATCTCAAGTAAGCCACTGTTTGAGAAACAACGTCCGGTTCGCATCACCGACGGGAAGGCCAATCTCCCTCAGTTGGCTGAGGATCCTTACCTTCTTACCTTCTTGTCTCAACGTTGAGGAACAAGACAATACGAATAGATATCTAGGGTTGGTTGTGCTCGAAAGTAAGTTTTGACAGAAAGTAGTGCTGCAAGTTAAAGCTGAACTATACACATATACATACTAGTAGCCACCTGATTACTCCCATATAAAACCCTAGGGCTTTACGATCTAAGCACCAACCTTAACGAATCCAACGCACTATGCAAATTCTTTTGTTAAGCCAATTTTATCCTGAAAACATTTTTAAGAGCTGCTGCAGTACTGGATACCTTTAGATCTAAGGGTATCAATTATAAGCGTAAACCTACGGCTCTGATACCAGCTGTGGCAGAACCAACCCGCTTGAATTATTCCGGCTCAAGTGTGCTAGTCATCACTATACAGGCAATACTAACTCAACGCACTTCAAACGGAACCACCCATTGGTCTGTCGGGTCACCGCCCGATTTAACCACGGTTACACAGGATCGAGGTAGGTTTACCTCGCACGAAGGCGAGTTTACAATCACACAATAGCTCATCATCTTTTAATTCATAGAAATATTAAACATTATTACAATCTATTTCAAACTTAAAGTAAACTTATATAAACATTGTTTAAAACCACAAGCTATGCAAGCTTGTTCAGAGTCACAGCGGAAGAAATTAACACGCGACTACACACGTCGCGAAAGTTGACACCACGCTCAGCCCGAAACATGGCGTCATTCCGTGTGGCAGAACCAACTCGAATTACACCGGCTCAAGTACGCGAGTCCACTTCTGCGGGCTCCAACGTGCTTCAAACGGTATAATCTCTTGGCCTGTCGGGTAACATCCCGATAAACCACCGATACAGGATCAAACAAGGTACCCCGCACGAAGGCGAGTCCAGAGATACAAATGCAATCACATTTTACATCACAGGCAGATATATTACATGAGTGTTTAAAAGTGACATGAATTTTCCCCAATTGAGGGAATTTATTACAAAACAACCATAAGTTTTAAGTCATGCAGCGGAGTTTAAAGTACGGCATTGTACACGTCGTCAGTGCAGATGTCATGCTCGCCCTTGCATGACATCACTCGGAAGGGTTTGCGTTGGCCGGGGACGGGTCCCACTCCACGGACCAACCATCAGGCAGAGGATAGGGCCACGGTACAGGCATTGCTGAGTCATCAGGACGATTACCTGAACAAAAGTTACAAGGCAAGACTGAGTATTCTAATACTCAACAAGGCTTACCCGGTCATGGTATACACCGCCATGTAACTAGACTTATGAAGGCATTTCAGGTTTTGGGTAGGGTTTGCAGCTGAAAAGCAACTAAGAGTAGGTCCTTAATTTCAACGTTTAGCTTTCAAGTTCTATGTAATTATCCATTCTATATAAGCACCTATAACTAATCAAGCATGGTAGAATTATTAGCCAATCATCATCTTTGATACCATACAGTTTCTCTTGTTACTCTATGTGATAAAGGGATCAAGCAGTCTCAATCTCCGCGAGAAACAGACGATTCTGAATCGAATTTCAACCTTGCAAGGATAAACCTAACTCACACGCTTGGAACATCCAACGATGATTCCGAAGCAACCGTTTGCCTTTCATTCCGACTCTTGGACAGGTCCACCACAAGCGACTGCAGGACCATACGCACTTCCAAAGTGCAGGACGTACACCTGTAGCGCGACTACATGTCCGTACTCCTGGTTGCCCTTGCAACACGTATTCCTACACGTCGAATCAAGTAACCAGAAGAAGCAAATACGAGTGGTGGGAGGTATGTCCACTCCTCGGGCCGATTGGTTACTAGGCTTGCCGCTTACCCAAAACTCACGGCATGTGGATAGTAGTTTCAAACGCTTAACCCCGATCACCACACACTGCGACCTTATCAAAATTCAACAACACAGACGGGGTATCATTCCCTTCCATGATATTGTACATAACCCCGTCCGCCATCCTTATAGTGACAATAGAATTGTAAACAACCAATTCCTATATCGCGCGAGTGACAGGAAATCACCCGACTTCTACCGGTCCTATTAGCATAGCAGCTAGTCGGACTCAATTTCTAATGTTCAATACATCGGTTCCTGGAATTATTCAACTAGGCTTCCAAGAAATTCCTAAGAACTTAATGCATAGAATTACATAAATAGATATAGATTGCAGTGTAAATAAAATAGTGCGTTATGTCCGGGGCTTGCCTTCTTGCGTAGGGTTGGGGGCAGTAGGGTCAAGGTTTTCGAACTTTGGTTCGGAGCTTCAGTTAGACTTTCGACGGCGTCTCCGGGGTCTGCAGGAATTTCCACAGCTTGGTCCACGATCAGCTCGTAATCACCGTCGGGAAAGTAGATGGGTCTACATGATATGCAAAGATATAAAATTAAGGAGTGTATACCCTTTTATTTTATTTTACAATAAGTTGTAATCCAAAAAGGCTAACACTCAAGTACTCATTGGAAAAAAAGGAATCCTAGTTTTGAATTATTATTTATATTCAACTTAGGACTATAGCTTTAAATTAATTGAAAACAAGCATTAAAATATTTTAAGTTTAGACTCAAAATCAAATTTGAATTTTAATCCTTGGGTAAATAAAATTATAAATTTTTGAAAATTTAAACATAGATCAATTACATACTTAAAAGATTATGACTAAGAGATCTAATTAGTTAAGCTTTAATAGGTATGCTTAGCTAATTCTATTATAAAACAAATTGAATTTGATCAACTTAAAATAATTTAGGTTACAAGATAAAATTAGGTTTGAAAATTCCACATCAATTCATACATAATTTATAGAAATTGTATACCAAAAATCATGATCAACAAAGTTAACATGTAAGAGCTATGGACATTATACTCCTTTATCTTGGATTTAAAATAGATTCAAAAATACTCAGATTCAAACCAAACTCATTTAACAAAAGTTGTAGGATTTAAAATCTAGTTTCTAGTAAAATTAGTTTTGTAATTTTTGAATTTTTCTACCGTTTGTTATGAAATTTACAAGACAACAGCAGCATCACATGAAATAATAGCAAACTTAGGGGGGGTCTCGGGCATTCTTGCACTGGGGTCCCTAGGGCGAGAAATCTATTTGCAAATGGGTCCCTGCCCGACCTTGGCGACGGCCGGCCGATCGGCTTAGGTGGTGTTCTCGCTGGCGGCGAGCTTTCCGGCGAGGAGGACGGGCTAAACACGACCTACGGGACCCAAGGAGTGCACGGGAAAGGGGTGTGCTGGATGGGCAGCAGTGGGACATGGCCGACGTTGGGAGGGTGCGGCGGCCGTGGCGGCGCATCGCCGTTCCCGGTGAAGGGCTGGCGAACATGGAGGTCAAACACACGCACGAGCATCGGTGTGCTACGGGGAGTCGATCTGTATACCTGGAGGAGCCGGAGTTCAAGCGGAGGGAGCTGTCGACGACGGGGTCGAGCTCGGACGGCTCCGGTGAGCGGCGGCTCGGGGTGAGGGCAATTCCGGCGGAGGAAGGTTGGGGAATGGGCTAGATCAAGTCGAGGAGCTGGGGAAGAGGGTGGAGAAGCAGCTGGCCAAGTGAATTTGGGCGAGGTGGCGCGATTGGGGAGTATTCCGGTGAGAAACAACGGCGGCGGCTCGGTGTCGCGAGGAGGAAGAAGGGCAATGCAGCTGAAGGAAGAGGGGAAGTTCGGTCGGGTTTGTAGCCTCACTGGGTTGCAGAAGAGAAGAAAAAGAGTAGAGGAAGGGACGGCCATGGCTGCGCTCCGGATGGCGGGCGACAAGGTGGCGGCCGGCAAGCACTCGGGAGCACCGTGGCGCGCGCAGGAGAGGACACCGGGGAAGGGCTACAGCGGCGGCAGGAGTAGGGGGGACGCGTGGGGAGAGAGTAGATAGGAGCTGAACGGCGGCGAGGGCAGGGCAGCGGCCAGGGGGGAGGTCCTGCGCCGACGGTAGAGCGGGAAGCAGAGGGAGCAGGGGTGTTCAGAGGTAGGAGAAGAGGGGAAAAGTCCAGGGATTGGTTTGTAAAACTTGGAAAGTGCAGGGGTCTCTCAGTAAACTAAAATTTCTCACTGATCTAAAGATCAAATAAGGAAAAGTCCAAAATGAAAGTTGTAGAGTTTTTCAAACTCTACAAACTTGCTTTAGGACTCAAATTCAAAAACTCAAAGCTTGCAACATTACATGTTGAATTTTAAGCAAGGTAGAATTTAAATTACCCCTGTCCTTACCAAAAGAGGTTTTGATTAAATTTTTGATATATTTGCAAATATTCATGAAATGTTATGATGACTAGTACTTTTACAAGTAGGCCCTCAGGTAAACATGAAAGTTACTTTTATTTCACAGCTACTTTGCATAAAAGACCTTATGGTTTATGTTTATTTACAAGTAGGTCCCTATACTTAAGGGCTTATTTTCCTTATGATAACACAAATTTAACACCTAATATTATATTTCTCCTAGGTTTCAAGGCTACCTTCCAATCCACCCATCATATACTTAAAGGTCTATATTGTGTAGAAATTACAAATACACCCCTAGCCCTTTGTACTACCCATATCAAACATGCCTATTTCACACTAGAGTTTAGTGCCTATATCCCTTATTACCTGGATGTCACAGCCTTCCCCCCTAAAAAGAATCTCATCCCGAGATTCGAAAGCCGAATAGAATTAAACGATCAGATTTAGGGAATTTGTTGGAAGGAAAGTTGGGAAATTCTGTTGAAGATAGGATTCTGTTTCCCAAGTTGCTTCTTCTTCGGTATGATGATCCCATAAGATCTTGTACATTTTGATCTTCTTCCTTCTGGTGACCCTTTCCTTGGTATCTAAGATTTGGATGGGTTGTTCAATATAAGATAGATCGGGTCCGATCTCAATAGCCCGGGTCTCCACAATCTCCATGGGTATCTTGATACACTTTTTAAGTTGGGAGACATGGAAAACATCATGAATAGCAGCCATTTGAGGTGGAAGGAGAAGTTTGTAAGCCACTGGGCCACAAAATTCAAGAATTTTGAAGGGTCCGATATATCGGGGTGCTAGTTTTCCTTTTATGCTGAAACGTTGAACACCTTTGGTAGGAGATACTCGGAGATATACAAAATTTCCTACTAGGAACTGCAGAGGTTTCCTTCTTTGGTCTGCATAACTCTTTTGCCTAGACTGGGCTGTCTTAAGGTTAGTTTGAATAACTTTGACCTTATCCTCGGCTTCGATGACTAGGTCTGGTCCGAAGATTTTGCGCTCACCGGTCTCAAACCAGCTCAAGGGAGTTCGACATCTGCGACCGTATAATGCTTCAAAAGGTGATATTTGAAGACTAGATTGATAGTTGTTATTGTAAGAGAATTCAGCTAAGGCAAGACATTTGTCCCAACTCGTACCATAGTGAATAACACAAGCTCGGAGCATGTCTTCAAGGATTTGGTTAACTCGCTCGGTTTGTCCATCTGTTTGGGGATGGTACGCAGAACTTCGAATTAGTTTAGTTCCAAGAGCATCCTGTAATTGTTCCCAGAAGCGTGCAATGAATGGTGCTCCTCGATCAGAGATAATGGTCTTAGGAACACCGTGTAACCGAATGATTTGATCAAGATAGACTTCGGCATACTTCTTAGCGGAGTAAGTGGTATGTACGGGAAGAAAATGAGCCATTTTCGTGAGTCTATCAATGATTACCCATATGGAGTCATGTTTTTGAGATGTATTAGGAAGACCAACAATGAAATCCATATTAATGTCTTCCCACTTCCATGACGGAATGGGTAGTGGCTGAAGTGTAATGGCTACCTTAAGATGACTAGCTTTGACCCTCTGACATGTATCACACTCAGATACATATTTGGCAATTTCTCTTTTCATTCTGGTCCACCAAAAATGTTGTCGTAGATCTTGATCCATTTTGGTGCTACCGGGATGAATAGAGAATTTGGATAGATGGGCTTCATCAAGGATTTGTTTTCGAAGTTGATGATCTTTTGGCACAACAAGGCGTTTGTTGAACCACAAGACTCCTTGAGAATCAGTATGAAAACACTTGTATTTAGCTTCTCCCTGAGATAGTTTTAGTTTGATAATTCTAATACCCTCATCATGTAGCTGTGACATGATGATTTTATGTCGAAGGGCATTCTCAATGGATAAAAGATTTAGACTGCCTTGAGGAATGATTTCTAGATTGAGTTTTCTCATCTGATCACAGAGAGTATCATTGATAGTTGCTATAGATAAGCAGTGACAATGTGCCTTGCGGCTAAGTGCATCCGCAACCACATTGGCTTTACCAGGATGGTAATATACCTCAAGGTCATAGTCTTTGATCAATTCTAACCATCGCCTTTGCCTCATATTTAAATCCGCTTGGGTAAAGATATATTTGAGGCTCTTATGGTCAGTGTAAATGTTACACTTAGCACCCATAAGATGATGTCTTCAGATTTTAAGAGCGTGAACAACTGCTGCCAATTCCAGATCATGAGTTGGATAGTTTTGCTCATGGTTCCGGAGCGCTCTGGATGCATAGGCAATGACTCGGTCGTTTTGCATTAGAACGCAACCAAGACCAGTCCCAGAAGCATCAAAGTAGACATCAAAAGGCTGAGTGTTATCCGGCTGAGCTAACACGGGAGCGATTGTTAGAAGCTTTCTCAAAGTATGGAATGCTTCGTCACACTTATTGTCCCATCGGTATTTAACTTCTTTCTTGAGTAGCTCAGTCATAGTCTTGGCTATTTTAGAGAAGTCTGGAATGAATCGGCGATAGTATCCCGCCAATCCAAGGAAACTCCGAATTTGATGGACTGAAGTTGGAGGCTTCCAATCCATAACTTCCTGGACTTTGGTTGGATCAACCGATATTCCTTTACTAGAAATAGTGTGTCCCATAAATTTGACACTATTCAGCCAAAATTCATATTTTGAGAATTTGGCGTAAAGGCGATGATCACGTAATCGTTGAAGAACGATACGTATGTGATTGGCATGGTCTTCTTCGGTTTTGGAATATATTAGAATGTCATCGATGAAGACCACGACGAATTTATCAAGTTCTGGCATAAAGACTGAATTCATGAGATACATGAAATATGCTGGGGCATTAGTAAGCCCAAATGACATAACCAGATATTCATATAACCCATATCTGGTCGAGAAAGCCGTCTTTGGAATGTCACAAGGCTTGATTTTAATCTGATGATAGCCAGAGCGTAAGTCGATTTTAGAGAAAACCTTAGCTCCAGCTAGTTGATCGAATAAAATATCAATGCGGGGAAGTGGGTACTTATTTTTGATAGTGACCGCATTGAGTGGACGATAATCAACACATAGCCTTAGGCTATTGTCCTTCTTCTTGACGAAGAGAGCGGGACAACCCCAAGGTGAAGCGCTCGGGCGTATGAAACCTTTATCAAGAACATCTTGAAGTTGAATTTTTAACTCAGCCAATTCATTTGGAGGCATCCGATAGGGCCTCTTGGAAATAGGAGCAGTGCAAGACTGAAGTTCAATAATAAATTCGATGTCTCTGTCTGGTGGCATTCCAGGCAAGTCATCTGGAAAGACATCGGGAAACTCACAAACTACAGGAATATCTCTTACTCTGGTGCCCGTAATAGCATAAGTACAAGAATGCAGATATTCCTGCTGGGGCAGATAGAGGGTAGTGGCTCCATGATATGATGAATCAATTTCAATAACTCGGGAGGAGATATTTAGTAGTACTCTATGTTCAGTCATCTAATTTGTCCCAAGTATAATATCAATACCCTCTAAGTCCAACAGAATCAAATCAGTTCTAATTTCTTTACTACCAAACTGAATTGGCACCTTTTTGACCATTTGGTCAGATGTAATTTTTCCTCCCGGAGTAGAAATCATATATGCCCCCTTAGTAGGACAAAGATCGAGTCCTATTCGGGTACCACAGTTGTTACTAATAAAACTATGAGTTGCACCCGAATCAAATAATGTAACAACTGGTTGGTGATGAATTGAGAACGTACCCGACATGACAGGGGCTCCATCCGGAAGTTCCGCAAGGGTGGTGAAATTAATTCGTCCTTGCCGGACTTGCATCATCGGCCTTTTACCCTTGTTTTGGTTACCCTAATTGGAACTTTGCCCTTGGTTAGGTTTCTTGGGCCCCGGACAGTCTCTGATGAAATGGCCTGCACTCCCGCAATTGAAACAGCGATAATTACTGCCTCTCTGTGGAGCTTGTTGCACATTTGGCCTTGGGCCAAATTGTTGTTGTTGCTGTGGAGGTACAGGAGGTCTATATCTGCCTTGTTGTTGGAGCGGCCTAAAAACCAATCTGCCAAACGGGGCATTCCTCTGTGGTGCTCTAATCTGGGTGTTAGGAACAACCCGATACCTCGGTGATTGAGCACTCGAGGGTCCAGTAGGAGTCTTTCTTTTCTTTTCAGCACGATGTGCCATGATACAATCCTCCTGGGTTAAGGCCATATTAACCAGCTCGCTAAAATTATTATCCCTAACAAGATTCAGGCGCTCTTTGAGCTTGGTATTAAGGCCACGATGAAAACGATCTTGTTTCTTGGCATCATTGTCTGCATGGTATCCAGCATATTGGCACAGATGATTAAAAGTCTGTGCATACTGCAATACCGTATTGGAACCCTTGGTAAGTGCCAAGAACTCGTTCAACTTCCGTTCCAGTAATCCTTCGGGAATATAATGTGCCCTGAAGGCAGTCCGGAACTCATCCCAGGAGATGACATGTCCCGCGGGCTGCATGGCGTTGAAATTATCCCACCATATTCGAGCAGCACCGCGAAGTTGCTGGGCAGCAAAAGAAGCTTTACTCGAGTCCGCACAAGGTATAGTCAAGAGGGCGAACTTCGATTCAATAATATGAAGCTAGGCATCAGCGTCCAAAGGTTCTTCAGCCTTACTGAAGAACGGAGGTTGAGTACTAAGAAATTCCTGATAGCTGGCCGCTGGAGGATTGAGGTCATCACGACCTCCTCGGAACTGTTGATGTTGTTGGTTCTGTTGTGCTTGTACTAGCAGGTTTAGGAGTTCTATTTGCCGCCCCATTACCTCGGCTTGTTTGGGAGGTGGCGGGGGCGGTTGCTGAGAACCACTGGTTTGTTCTGCCCGGAAGCCTTCCAGGGTTCCACGCGTGGCTCCAACCATCTGAAATAAAGGAGACGTCCGTTATTAATCACATAATCTTACTCCCAATTTCAGAGGATACAACATTCATATAAACCATGCACACATTCCATTCAATCATCTCTTTTCAAAACATCAAGATAAGGATCAAGGAGATAAAAACATGAAGCTTATATTACAACGTGGATGTTGATAGTTTTCCCATATTACATAACTATAAGATCCATACACCGGCCATTTATGTTACAACAAATGGCGCAAGATCTAAGCAAACTACATATTATCTTTGGTATTACACTCCTCACAGGTTACAACTAAAAAAAAGTCGACGATTTAATAACTAGAAATCGTCGAAGTTGCCTACGGAAGATTGACTGCCAGAAGAAGAATGATGGGGGCTAAGAACAGGGTCCCCATGCTCAGAATCAAGTTCTGAGACTCCCTCAATCTCCCCTGGATCTTCTTCTTCGGCCTCAGGTACTGCAGGTACGATGGGAGGTATTGGTGGCTGCTGCAGTTCTTCAAGTTGAGCCTGAGCGTCATCAGCCGCAAGGATCAGATCATGGATTTGTTCCTGAAGGAACTCTATGATGGTGTTGTGCTGAGTAATTATATGATCATTCTCATTGATCTGATCTTCTCGGTGAAGGATGGTTTCATCCCGTGCTGCGATAATCTCATCCTTCTGAGTCACTAAAGCTCGAAGCTGATCAACTTGAGTATTTTGTCTATCAGCCTCTCTATAGTGACTTCGTGCGACATGGATCACCCGACCCATTTCACGACGTAGGAAGAGTTGATAGTGGTACTGTACATTTATAAACCGCATCATTCCTTGAAGCGCTTCTTCCGGTGGACCATCCAATCTATGACCCTCAGGAACGATTCTGAGATTCCACTCTGGCTCATTGGGACTTGTCGTTGAAAATAACCCAATGGGCTGTCCTGCAACTTCTTTCGGATGCTGATTACAAAAACGATAAATTGCTTCCAGTGCTGCTCCTTCAATTGTATCAACTATCCGATAGCCCATCATGTTGATTTCGATGGGCTGCCATTGTGAGCGGAAAGGATGCTGAGGAAGGGTCATTCTAACTTGAGCTCTGTGAACTCCTTCTTCCAGATACTCAACAGCATCATATTGGGGAGGTTCCGTATAGTGAAATGACAGTAAGAATTCCCAAAGTAAATGAGGGAAACCCTCCCAGTGCAGGGCATTAGTATGGAGATGTCCTTCCGGATACCAAAAGACATTAGAAGGGGTTGCCATCTGCAACAAGAATGCAAATGGTGAGATATGTTTACCTTGCTAGAAAGTCACAAGGTAAATGGAACAAGATGACTGATTTTGACAACCCGAAATAAAGCTTAAGGTTCTTGTCCAAAACTACCTCCAGAACCCCATTGACCCATATTAAGGATAAACAACCTACTACTCATCCTTTCCAAACTTTAAACATACATTACATTCTTTTATTTGTCAAAGAATTATGCATGCACGTACTATTTGTCCTCTCAACCAAAAACAACTGCCGAATATCTTCGGACTTACGCAATTAGTTTCGGTGGCATAACACATACGTCTCTCCCTAATAACTAGCCGATAAATCCTACGCGTCCTAACCTCTTAATCATGGTTAGTATACCTGCAAAAGATCACATTATATATATCCAATGAACCTTTCATGCCAGCATGTCATGAAAGCGTCCCCAATCATTACTGTTCACTATAGAAACAGCATTTGTACTATTACCGCCGTACAGACAACGTTAACATACGTCAGTAATAACGTATTCACGGGGGGTACAGCAAAATGCGGGGGTATGAACAGCGATCGCCATACCCTGCGCCGAACCATATACTCCCAATATAATCAACCGATGTTGGTATATTGGCAGCATCTCAAGTAAGCCACTGCTTGAGAAACAGCGTTCGGTTCGCATTACCGACGGGAAGGCCAAGCTCCCTCAGTTGGCTGAGGATCCTTACCTCCTTACCTCACCATCGAAGGTGTCATTACAAATGTAAAGTTGGGTTATACATAAATTTAAGTCTTGACAGAAAAGTAATGCTGGAAGTTAGAGTTATACATATATATATATATATTACAGCCACCTCTACTTTTCCTTTAAACATCACCCTAGGGCTTTACGTACTAAGCACAACCTTAACGAATCCAACGTACTTTTGCAAAATACTTTGTTGATCAAATTTTTATACCAGAAGCATTTTTAAGGCACTTCACACCTCCAATGTACACTTGTTAGCTCTGATACCAGCTGTGGCAGAACCAACTCGAATTACACCGGCTCAAGTACGCGAGTCCACTTCTGCGGGCTCCAACGTGCTTCAAACGGTATAATCCCTTGGCCTGTCGGGCAACGTCCCAATAAACCACCGATACAGGATCAAACAAGGTACCCCGCATGAAGGCAAGTCCAGAGATACAAATGCCACCACATTTTACATCACAGGCAGATATATTACATGAGTGTTTAAAAGTGACATGAATTTTCCCCAACTAAGGGAACTTATTACAAAACAACCATAAGTTTTAAGTCATGCAGCGGAGTTTAAAGTACGGCATTGTACACGTCGTCAGTGCAGATGTCATGCTCGCCCTTGCATGACATCACTCGGAAGGGTTTGCGTTGGCCAGGGACGGGTCCCACTCCACGGACCAACCATCAGGCAGAGGATAGGGCCACGGTACAGCCAGTGCTGAGTCATCAGGAGGATTATCTGAACAAAAGTTACAAGGCAAGATTGAGTATTCTAATACTCAGCAAGGCTTACCCGGTCATGGTATACACCGCCATGTAACTAGACTTATGAAGGCGTTTCAGGTTTTGGGTAGGGTTTTCAGCTGAAAAGCAACAAAGAGTAGGTCCTTAATTTCAACTTTTAGCTTTCAAGTTCTATGTAATTATCCATTCTAGATAAGCATAACTAATCAAGCATGGTAGAATTATTAGCCAATCATCATCTTTGATACCATACAGTTTCTCTTATTACTCTATGTGACAAAGGGATCAAGCAGGCTCAATCTCCGCGAGAAACGGACGATTCTGAATCGAATTTCAACCTTGCAAGGATAAACCTAACTCACACGCTTGGAACATCCAACGATAATTTCGAAGCAACCGTTTGCCTTTCATTCCGACTCGTGGACAGGTCCACCACAAGCGACTGTAGGACCATACGCACTTCCAAAGTGCAGGACGTACGCCTGTAGCACGACTACATGTCCGTACTCCTGGTTGCCCTTGCAACACGTATTCCTACATGTCGAATCAAGTAACTAGAAGAAGCAAATACGAGTGGTGGGAGGTATGTCCACTCCTCGGGCCGATTGGTTACTAGGCTTGCCGCTTACCCAAAACTCACGGCATGTGGATAGTACTTTCAAATGCTTAACCCCGATCACCACACACTGTGACCTTATCAAAATTCAACAACACAGACAGGGTATCATTCCCTTCCATGATATTGTACATAACCCCGTCCGTCATCCTTATAGTGACAACAGAATTGTAAACAACCAATTCCTATATCGCGCGAGTGATAGGAAATCAACCGACTTCTACCAGTCCTATTAGCATAGCAGCTAGTCGGACTCAATTTCTAATGTTCAATACATCGGTTCCTGAAATTATGCAACTAGGGTTCCAAGCAATTTCTAAGAACTTAATGCATAGAATTACATAAATAGATATAGATTGCAGTGTAAATAAAATAGTGGGTTATATCCGGGGCTTGCCTTCTTGCGTAGGGTTGGGGGCAGTAGGGTCAAGGTTTTCCGAACTTTGGTTCAGAGCTTCAGTTAGACTTTTGACGGCGTCTCCGGGGTCTGCAGGAATTTCCACGGCTTGGTCCGCTATCAGCTCGTAATCACCATCGGCGAAAGTAGTTGGGTCTACATGATATGCAAAGATATAAAATTAAGGAGTGTATACCCTTTTATTTTATTTTACAATAAGTTGTAATCCAAAAAGGCTAACACTCAAGTACTCATGGCACAAAAAGGAATCCTAGTTTTGAATTATTATTTATATTCAACTTAGGATTATAGCATTAAATTAATTGAAAAATAAGCATTAAAATATTTTAAGTTTAGACTCAAAATCAAATTTGAATTTTAATCCTTGGGTAAGTAAAATTATAAAGTTTTGAAAATTTAAACATTGATCAATTACATACTTAAAAGATTATGACTAAGAGATCTAATTAGTTAAGCTTTAATAGGTATGCTTAGCTAATTCTATTATAAAACAAATTGAATTTGATCAACTTAAAAGAATTTAGGTTACAAGATAAAATTAGGTTTGAAAATTCCACATCAATTCATACATAATTTATAGAAATTGTATACCAAAAATCATGATCAACAAAGTTAACATGTAAGAGATATGGACATTATACTCCTTTATCTTAGATTTAAAATAGATTCAAAAATACTCAGATTCAAACCAAACTCATTTAACAAAAGTTGTAGGATTTAAAATCTAGTTTCTAGTAAAATTAGTTTTGTAATTTTTGGATTTTTCTACCGTTTGTTATGAAATTTACAAGACAGCAGCAGCATCACATGAAATAATAGCAAACTTAGGGGGGGTCTCGGGCATTCTTGCACTGGGGTCCCTGGGGCGAGAAATCTATTTGCAAATGGGTCCCTGCCCGACCTTGGCGATGGCCGGCCGATAGGCTTAGGTGGTGTTCTCGCCGGCGGCGAGCTTTCCGGCGAGGAGGACGGGCTAAACACGACCTACGGGACCCAGGGAGTGCACGGGAAAGGGGTGTGCTGGATGGGCAGCAGTGGGACATGGCCGACGACGGGAGGGTGCGGCGGCCGTGGCGGCGCATCGCCGTTCCCGGTGAAGGGCCGGCGAACATGGAGGTCAAACATGCGCACGAGCATCGGTGTGCTACGGGGAGTCGATCTGTATACCTGGAGGAGCCGGAGTTCAAGCGGAGGGAGCTGTCGACGACGGGGTCGAGCTCGGACGGCTTCGGTGAGCGGCGGCTCGGGGTGAGGGCAATTCCGGCGGAGGAAGGTTGGGGACTGGGCCAGATCAAGTCGAGGAGCTAGGGAAGAGGGTGGAGAAGCAGCTGGCCAAGTGAATTTGGGTGAGGTGGCGCGATTGGGGAGTATTCCGGTGAGAAACAACGGCGGCGGCTCGGTGTCGCGAGGAGGAAGAAGGGCAATGCAGCTGAAGGAAGAGGGGAAGTTCGGTCGGGTTTGTAGCCTCACTGGGTTGCAGAAGAGAAGAAAAAGAGTAGAGGAAGGGACGGCCACGGCTGCGCTCCAGATGGCGGGCGGCGAGGTGGCGGCCGGCAAGCACTTGGGAGCACCGTGGCGCGCGCAGGAGAGGACACAGGGGAAGGGCTACAGCGGCAGCAGGAGTAGGGGGGACGCGTGGGGAGAGAGTAGACAGGAGCTGAACGGCGGCAAGGGCAGGGCAGCGGCCAGGGGGAGGTCCTGCGTCGGCGGCAGAGCGGGAAGCAGAGGGAGCAGGGGTGTTCAGAGGTAGCAGAAGAGGGGAAAAGTCCAGGGATTGGTTTGTAAAACTTGGAAAGTGCAGGGGTCTCTCAGTAAACTAAAATTTCTCACTGATCTAAAGATCAAATGAGGAACAGTCCAAAATTAAAGTTGTAGAGTTTTTCAAACTCTACAAACCTGCTTTAGGACTCAAATTCAAAAACTCAAAGCTTGCAACATTACATGTTGAATTTTAAGCAAGGTAGAATTTAAATTACCCGTGTCCTTACCAAAAGAGGTTTTGATTAAATTTTTGATATATTTGCAAATATTCATGAAATATCATGATGACTAGTACTTTTACAAGTAGGCCCTCAGGTAAACATGAAAGTTACTTTTATTTCACAGCTACTTTGCATAAAAGACCTTATGGTTTATGTTTATTTACAAGTAGGTCCCTATACTTAAGGGCTTATTTTCCTTATGATAACACAAATTTAACACCTAATATTATATTTCTCCTAGGTTTCAAGGCTACCTTCCAATCCACCCATCATATACTTAAAGGCCTATATTGTGTAGAAATTACAAATACACCCCTAGCCCTTTGTACTACCCATATCAAACATGCCTATTTCACACTAGAGTTTAGTGCCTATATCCCTTATTACCTGGATGTCACATTCCGGAGGGTCATTGTCAGCCGGTGACGGCTCCCACTCCATGGACCAGCCAAACGGAACAGAGAATGGCCAGGCTGGACTATCCGTTTGGTTCTCACAGGCCATACCTGAAAGACAGACTAGCAAGACTTAGTATGCTAATACTCAGCAAGGCTTCACCGAAAATTGAGTATACTTAACCCGAAGCTAGACCATGGAGGATTGAGAGGTTCTTGTTTTCTTTTTGCTGAAAAGCAACAAAGAGTATGATCTAACTTTCATATTTTAGCTTTCAGATTCTAGTTTCATTAACCATTCTAGGTAAGCACCTATTGTAGACAAGCAAGGTAGAGATTAGCATCCATCAAGAGTATTCCAACAATAGTTACTTTTCGTACTCTATGGGGCAGAAGGAGCAAGCAGTCTCAATCTCCGCGAGAAACGGACGATTCTGAATCGAATTTCAAAACCTTGCAAGGGTAAACCTAACTCACACGCTTGGAACATTCAATGATCGTTCCGAAGCAACCGTTTGCCTTTCATTCCGACTCATGGATCAGGGCCACCACAAGCGACAGTAGGACCATACGCACATCCAATGTGCAAGACGTACGTCTGTAGCGCGACTACATGACCGTACTCCTGTCCGCTGTGCGGAACGTATTCCCGCACGTCGGTGCGTGTGAGAAAAACCAAATTACAAGTGGTGGAGGGTATGTCCACTCCTCGGGCCGATCGGTTACTAGGCTTACCGCGTACCATATTTACGGCATGTGGCTAGTACTTTCAAACACTTGACCACAGCTACCACACACTGCGACCTTATCAACTTTTATCAACACAGATGGGGTAACCTTCCAAGTCATGATACTACACATGACCCCGTCTATCATCCTTATAGTGATTGCAGAATAGTAAACATTCAACTCCTATATCGCGCGAGTGACAGAAAACCACTCGACTTTTGCCGGTCCTATTAGCAGAGCATCTATTCGATAAGGACTCAGGTACATTACATAGGTTCCTAGGATCCATTCATCTTGGGTTCCATTTCAATTCCTAGACTGAATGCATAATATAGATATATAAGTATAAAACGGTATAAGTGTAGTAATTTAAAATATTGGGTTATGCATCGGGGCTTGCCTTCTTGAGCGGGGCTGGGGTCAGGGATGCCAAAGACTTCCGAACCTTGGTTCGGGGCTTCAGTTAAATTCTCGGCGACGTTCACCTGGTCTTCAGAAAACCTTTGCTCGGGCTCTTGGATTAGCTCGTAGACTCTGTTGTCGAGTGTCGCTGACTCTACATGATATTCAATTATTTGAATTAGGTGATTCTTGAGTTAAGAATTTTACTTCACGATAAAGTTGTAATCTAACAAATTGATAAACACAACTTTATAAAATAAGAAATTTGAATTCAAACCTACTATTTGTATCTTAATTCAATTATCATAATTAATTGGATCAATTGAATTAGGTTAACAAGTTTCATTTTTTTTTTGAAATCTACAATGGCTATGGCCTTGAATTTTTGTGGGTAAGCTTACTTCTAACAGATGAGCTTACTATGAATTTTTCATAAATTTCTGATAATAGAAACTAAAGCATTTGAATTAAGTTCAAATTTCCAGTTTAAATTCAAACCTTAGGCATGGTAAAAAGATTTACTATGAACTACTCAATTACAGAACATCACATGGTAAAAAGATCTAAGCACGAAAACCTTAGTAACATATTTGAATAAATTTAAACCATTTCAAGCTTGATTTGCATAAGTTTAAATTAGTTCAAGCTAGGGTTCAGTACTGCAAGTGAAATTTGCACACAAGCTCACTCATACTCTAAACAGGCTACATACCAAAACTCACAAGCAATAGAGCTAGCATGCAAAAGTTATACTCAAGATACCCTTTTGCTAAACTTTAAAAATAACTCAAAAAGTATTTGGTTTGAAACTAGACTCTAATAACCAAAGTTGTAGAGCTAAACTTCTAGAGTACAACAAAACTAGTTTGATAATTTTTGGATTTTTGTACAAATTCCTATGGATTTTCAAAGTTGGCTGATTTGAAGGGGGTACTGATTTTTCACAGAAAGACCCCTGGAAAGATTGAAATCTTTGCAATTGGGTCCTTCGCTGGGTTTTACATAGAAGCCGATCGATGGCGACCAAATTCCGGTGAGGAAGCTCACCGGCGGCGAGGGGAAAGTTGGGGAAAAGTTTCAGGAGCTCACAGCGGTTATGGGGGTGGCCGGAGTTAAGGAGGAGAGGGACTGAGGCGGCGAGTCGACGGTGACAAGAGGCGGGCGGCGGGACTCCGAGGGGTGGCGACGGCGTTCCGGTGGCTGGAGTGCCGGGGAGTGGCGGGGAAGTGGCTAGAAGGCTTCCTCGGGGTGATGTGGTGCTGGTGGTGTGCTTGGCAGGGGCTGAGAGGGGGTGGAGCGTCGGGACGACGGCGAGACCGAGTGGTGGCGGAGCTCGAGCGCACCGGCGCGGTGGTCTGGGCTGCATGGGCGCGGGGAATGGAATTGGACTGCTCAGTGAGCTTTAGTGGGTTGCGGTGGTGCTGTAGGAGCACTGGCTTGCTGGTGTGGGGCGGCGGAGGCGGCTGACGACGGCGAGCCGAGGCAGCGGTGGAGCTCCGGCGAGGGTAGTCGAGCGGAGGAAGGAAGGAGAAGCACGGCACGCGTGAAATGGGTAAAAGAAGTCGAGAGGGACTCCTGGGCAAGCTTTAAGACCAGGAGAAGCACGGCACGCGTGAAGCAGCTGCTGGCAAGCCGGCGGCGTGCGTGGCGGCTCGGGCGGCGGCGCGACGTGGAGGGGCGGGGAGAAGCCAGCGGAGACCGGGCAAGCGGTGGGCGCGGGCGCTGGAGGGCACGTGGCGCGGAGAGGAGCGGCGCGGGGGCAGCTGGGGCTCGGAAAACGGCCGGTGAAGGCGGCGGTGTCACGGGCGCGGGCAGAGCAGGGGGAGGGGCTAGGTTGAAGATAGGGACCTATCTGCAATTTTTTCAAAAATGCAGGGACTCCACTGTAAAGCCAAATTTACTTTCAAACCATAGCTCAAATGAAAATATGCTCAAAAGCAAAAGTGCAGAGCTTAGTAAGATCTACAACTGTGCTTTAAGGGTCAGCTTCAAAAGAGTTAAGGATTTGAATCTAATTTAAAACTTGGCAAAATTTTAAACTTCAGAGATATCCTATTTAAATTCTACACTCCAATTGAATTCTTAGGGTAGTTTCACTTCTCACAGAGATTTAAAAGTAAATACTTGCTTCTTACAAAACAACCCTTTACATATTTTGATTTTACCTACCATTCTCACACATTTTGCACCAAAGGACCTAAATTTTCCAGAATTACAAAAAGACCCTTTTGCCTTTGCATTAAAGTTTTTAACACACATACAAAAAATCAAACCCACAAATTCATACTCGAATCTAGTGTGTTTTAATCTCAAGTATCTGAATATCACATCTATTTTCTTTAAAAGGTAAAGCAGGATCATTTAAGAAAGAAGAAGAAGTCCAGCTTACGTGAGGTTTAATATTACAGGAGCACGTGGCCAATTTTAATTTGGGCAGAACTCTCCAAGTCCATGACCGTACATATCTGTTTCTCCCCTATTAATATAACCTGGATGAGAAAAGGTAACATAATCGAATATGAGCGTCTTGTGACCTGTCGTGCACTCGTGTGGGCCAGCAGAGCAACTCAGATACATCCATAATTGAAACGGGGTGACACTCCTGTCCTACTCCTATAACTTTCTCGACTCTTCTCTCCCTTGCTACAGTTGCGGTAGAGGCGAAAAGAGGGCGAGTGCGTTGAGGCGTCGATCTGGCCCGGCCCAAATCTTCCGACGCCCTTGCCGGCATTGGGGAGGGGGGCGGGCTGGCTTGCGGCGGCCTGTTTTCTTTTCTCTACTTGGGTAGCTAGCTTTCCTGTGTAGTTTAGCTGTGCTCACGGCTTTAGATCCGTGGCCGTGTGAGCTTTTGATCCTCCGAGTTGGCTCCGGCTAGGACTAGGTGCCGGTCTTCGGCGGCACTCTTGTAACGAATATGGCCCGTTAGATCATAATTTTAATTTCGGTAATTGTGTGATAATATAGTCAATAGACTAACGAGTTTGTGGGTTTAAATTTGCAGGATTTCTAGATCCTATGGATAGAGGCCAATCCATATACAAGATGGTCCAAATCGCTGTCAAGATATTCAAGTTTTAGGGGTGTCCAAATGATAGTCAAGATGATTTGGACAAGGTTCAACATGATTACATGTGTCGGTTAAACCGACGGCATGAACTTATAACGGGTCGGTAATTTGATGAGTTGATATAGCGATCAAGTGAAGAAATCACAGTAGCTCCGCTAGAACCGACGCTATAAAAATGGAGGCGTCGGTGCAATGAGTAGATGACATAACAATTAAGTGAAGTAATGACAGAGGGACCGATTAAACCGACGGTGCAAAAGAAGGCGTTGGTGCAAGCTTGTTGTAGTTACTCAGTACGCATGTTTTGGTTCAGAAGGGTTTTCAAGCAAACTTTTCAACACCGGTTAAACCGACGGTCGTCGGTGCATTGCGTCGGTGCAATGACATCAGTAGAGGATGGCAGTTGGAGTTCAACGGCTAGTAGGCAGGCTGAGTGTGATCGGTTAAACCGACGGTGGCGACCAGTTTAACCAACGCTTTATGCTTTTTAGGGAAAAAGTATGCAATGACTAGAAGTGGATATCTAGCCTATATAAGGTCTCACCCCGGATCATTTGAGGTGGCTGAAGTTTGTGAGATGCTACACGCACTCTGAAGAAGTTCTCCAAGCCACTCAAGAGCTAATTGATCACATCCTTAGTTTTAGCACAAGCTTTGAGAGTGTTAATGCTAGGATTAGCTCTAGAGAAAGTGAGAGGCAAGGCATTGCTATCTTGTGTGCTGATTCTTGAGTGAACCACAAGTTGTATCTCGGTGTGCCGGCCCCTTGGAGTCTTGGTGGCTTGCTAGCAAGTCATCAACCCTCCAGCTTGGTGTGGAGCGGCGACGACGGCTTTGTGAGACTCCCTTCCTTCCTGGAGAAGCTCCTTAGTGGAGATGGCATCGAGATGATCGGAGACTTGGCGACACCCTTGGTTGCGAGTCAAGAAGAGTCCAGGAAGAGACTCGGTGACCGGGAAGCAATACTCTTAGCAAGTGCTTCAACAATGTGGACTAGGGGTGGCCTTTTGCCTACCGATATCAGGGATAAATCTGTGCGTCAAGAGTTTGCTTCCCCGCATTCCCTTCTTTAAGCTTCCACATTTCTTATTGCAATCTTGCATTCCTTTACATTCTTAGTACAGTATCTTGCTAGAATTGGTTATAAGTTGCAAAACTCTTTTAGCTTAGTGTAGTATCACACTAGCTGTAAAGTTTTAGAATTGCCTAATTCACCCCTCCCCCTCTTAGGCTACTAGCACCGATTCATTTAACCTCTCATAAGATCAGTACTTCTCTTTTTACGAGAAGGTTGGATTTTGTAGTTATCCCCCATTGTGGGTGTGCTATTCCGGATGTTGGCCTCATCGCCAGTAGCAGTGGATTTGGGTTTCCGGACATCACCGGCGAGGTGTCAGAGTCGAAGATGTCGTGGATTAAGTTCGCTCTGGTTAGTCCTCACTCCAGTGGTGTTCCGCTGTGACACCGATGGCGAGCCAGTGGCAGTGGGGTTCCGGTGGCGAACACCCTATACAGGAGTCTGGTCCTGCTGCCTCGTCATCTCCAGCAGGCGGCGATGTTGCCGGTTTTTTTTCAAGGCTGCTGAGCTGGCTGCGGGATTTGTGGAAGATGGGTGGTTGAACCATGCTCGACCTTCACTCAACGGTGGTGGTCGTCGACGGCGAGCAATGGTCCAAGAGCTGTGTCACGACCCAAAATTTAAAAGCATGAGATTAAAAATTAAGCAACATCATCATGAGCATTATCCAAGCATTATGGAGCATTATGTGCAATTAATTACATCATGGTCATCCATTTTCTTGTGTGGATTATGTGTAAGTTGTGAAGTGAGTTTAAATTTTGCCATGTGACTGTGCCCCAAAATATTTTATTCAAATACTAGATTTCAAATTGTGAATTACAAATATTTTTGTGCAATTTTTGGATGCCTAACCCGAGCCATAAAATTCTTGGAAAATCTGAAAACTGCGATGTTGTTTGATTTTTTGTGAGCAATCCATATTAGAGTTTTACGATCTTGTTGTTGCATTATGTTATTGATGACTTAATCTAGCTTCAGTAAAAATTTAGTGATTTTTGGAGCACGGGAAATGCATGTTTTTGATTTTACAAGTTGAACCGTTGCTTCTTTCTTTTTCCCTTCTCCCGGCCCCACCTGTCAGCCTCCCTCTCTCCTCCGCGCGCCTGGGCCCGCGCGTCAGCCTCCCCCTCCGCGCCTCCCGCGCCTCTGCGCCCGCCCGTTGGGCGTCCGCGCGGTGGCGCACGCCGGCGGCCGTTGGCCCGTCCAGCGTGGCCGCCGCCTCCTCGTCTCCCGCGCTCGCCGCTTCCTCTTCCCCTCCCCACTTCAAATCCCGTTGCCTCTTCTCCTCCCCTCCAACCCTAGCCCCGTGCGCCTCCGTCTCTTCCTCTCCCGGTCCGAGCCGCCGCCACCGCAATCCGCCGCCGCCGCTTCGTCTTCGCCCGATTCCGCGCGCCCACACCACCCCCTCACCCTCCTCGCTCCGTTCCGCCCGCCCGCCGCCCTTCCCTTCGCCCGCAGCACCCTCCCCCGCGACCGCCTCCTCCCGCCGCCGCCGTACTCCGTCGCACCGCCGCCCGCCGCTCCGTTCCGCTCGCCCGTGCCGCGGGTGAGCCTCGCCGCCTTGCCGCGCGGCTGGCGCGCGCGTCGCCCCGCCCCCGTTCGCCCCCTGCCGCTCCTCCGCTTGCCGGTCGCCGCCGCGTCGCGCCGCGCGCGCGCGTTCGCGCGCGGGCTGCGCCGTGGGCGCGCCCCGGCCGCGCCGTGGTGAGTCAAGGCCGCCCCCCTGGCCTTGACTTCGCCTGGGCCGCGCGCTGGCCGCCTAGGCCCGCCTGTCGGCGCCCAGGGGTGCTAGATCCGGGTGGATCTAGCGCTGGCCACCCCGATTCGTTTATCATTTCATGCTGATTCTTGTAAAATGCGTAGAAAATGTTGTAGGTCTCCAAAAATTGTGAAATTTGTTTTGTTTGAATCCTCTGTAGTAGATCTGCTTAGATATATTAATTTTATGCATGTTAGAGTCCTGTATTTTAAGTTGTAGTTTATTCTTGTTAAACCAAGTTAATTGTTAATCTTATTTTGTGGAGCTTTAAAAAATGTCAAACTAAATGTTGTTGTGCTCCTTGTGATATGCTCTATCTCATGGTCCAGCTTATGTATATGTTCCAGTACTGTTTGATAGGTTTTTAATGCGCTTATTGTTTTGCTGCCTGCAAAATTGTAATTTTCATATCTTTTGATAGAAAATTGATAAAATGATAAAACCACTTCTGTTATCCTTGTTATCATGTCTTGTACCCCTGGTAATTTTATTAGGTTTTTTGAAAATGTTTTGCATGGTTTTTAAGAATTAACTTGAGTTTAGCGGCTGAAACTTATGAATATCGTAAGTAATTCCACAAATATGATATTGATGTAATTTCAACTCTCATGAGCTTATTTTGAGGTCCTCTGTGTGCCTGAATTAAATTATGATTTATGCTCGTAGATGTTTTGTTAAGCGAGATTCGCCTCGGTCTTAGTGTTTAGGTTTGTAATCGAGCTTGTGGTGCCATGGTGGTTTTGTTTTCGCGTTGATGTGACATTTCTTCTTCTATTATCTTGTCATTGCATATCATCTCACTCTCACATCATTGGCATCATCCTAATGCATACATCTCATTCATGCATTGTAGTGACCGAAACGCCGGAGGACGCACCCGTTGAGCCGACCGAGTTCGTTGAGACCGAGCCGGGAGCCGAGTGTGTGGTTGAGCAAGAAGAGAACCAAGGCAAGCAGCTAAGCATGATTCCTTGACCTATTTAACTTGCTTAAATTTAGTTATTTCACTTGGGTATCTATGCTTATATTAAGTATTTATCTATTGCATCGTCGGTCCTATTTTCATGCAATGCCCTCTCTTGATTTGTTTATCCATGCCCTTGGCACACGTAGCCACTTGCAACTCATTTAAACTAAAAGCTTAGTCGTGTCTAGGGTTGGTAGATGTCTTGTAGGGAAATTTGGAATAGGATCACTTGTTTCACCCACTTTGTGTTATCTTAAGCATGTTGTCCAGTGTCGGAATGTTGGTTCGGATCGGTCTAGTTGGAAGTGTGGTGTTGGTTCGGGCGGAAGGTAGGCCTAGAGAAAGGAGTCTCGGAGGTTTAGTCCGCTTGAACCGATTAAGGACCGTCCGTGGATGACCTTGGAAATTGAGCACTTATCGTACTACCACATATCCATTCATGGGGTGGATAAGCCGAATACCCTCTAGTTCTAATCGTTGATGCACGGTCCTAGATGCGTGGCCGTGGGGCTTTGTAGAGAGGCTTAGGGGTGTCCCCGGTGGACCTAGGTTACTCTCCGCGCAAGTTAGGCGTGATGTTCAACGGTTATAACTCGTCGGGAATGGTTGATGCGAGTACCCCCTCACCCAACGTGATCGGTTGGGCGAGTCGCATGGTCCTTGTGTCGTGTGGGTAAAGTTGTACACCCTTGCAAGGTTAATGAATCAATTCGAATTGCCGCGCTCTCGGTTATGAGCAAGCTCAAGTTTCGACGAATTCTTCGTAGTTGTATCGAGCTTGGTCGAATGTGGTGTATGATGCTTATGTCACCTTTTATGGTTGGTCAATGTTTAACTAAAATTTTATGGTGGGTTGGGCAAGTTAATAAAAATGCTAGGATGCTAGAATAGGTTTTGGTTAGAAAGTTCATGCTTATGCTAACAACTTAACCCTAAAGCTTTCTTGTGAGCCCCATTTGCATACTCCTTGTTTACTTATTCGCGTAAGTCTTGCGAGTACCTTTATACTCATGTTGCTATATTTCCTTAACTAAGTTGCAGGTGAGCCGGAAATTGTTTTTGGCCACTTCTACCCCGCCGATCCCGGTGCGGGCGAGGAGTAGGTCATTGTGGTGTCGACGGCGTCCTTGAGCAAGACTCCGTCTCGTTGCGCGCTTTATTTTTCCACTGCGTACTCGTCTTTTGGGGAATTATCATGTCACACTAAACTTCATGAATTATGTCCCTTTTAATTTGGATTGTGAGCCCAAGGCTTGTAACTTGTGTTGAACCTTAACTTCAATTCGAACTTGCTATTTAAAATTGCTCTTTGTGGTATAATGGCGAAATACTAGATTGTGAACGGTATGTGTATATGCACGATCTTGGGCATATGGTGGAGCACATACCGGGACTACCGGATTTAGCCTCATTTTGGGTGAATGTCGTGTTGGTCGTCGTGATTTAGATGTGGGTTAACACGTGGCACGCCGAAGCACGAGTGCGTGTTAGCTCTCCTCTTAAATATAACGACCGGCGATTCGTCTAAAATGGTGTTAAATTGGGCGGTTCTCACAAGCTGGAGAGCTTGGGGCGCGGCCCCGGTTGATGGGCGATCGCCGACGGCTTCATCCCATCTTATGAGACAGGTGTCTACTTCGACTCCTTCAAAAGCCAGTGTGCGATGGGGCTTTTCCAGCTCGAAGTGGTGCCTGTTGTCTTCCTCGACGGCGGTGGCCGGCGACGAGGATTTGGAGCACCTTCTGTTTCCAAAGGATTTAGGGACTTGGTTGTAATCTTTCTTTCTTTTAGGGTCCTTGGTGAAGTTTGGCTGGGACAACTGCCTCTGTATCCTTACCGTACGTCTCTGTATCCGTACAAGTACTTGTACGTTTTTCTTACCTAAAAATACAGACACGTATTATCAAAAAGAAATCATTGAAACGGGGTGCATGTGGCTGCCGTGAGGAGTCGCTCCTACCCTTGAGATAGTGAACGTGTAGGAAATGGACAGGCAAACTTTGCAGGAGTAATCTCTATCTCTATAACAAAATCTGACCCTGGCTTGGACTTTTCATTGGGCCACGTCGCTTGTAATTCTCGCCCCTCGGATCCTAGATCTAGCGTAGAAACCAGGACATGACGCGAGCGATCCCTCGGCCATCTTTCTTGACGCTTCACGGGGCGTTGTACCCCTCCGAGGCCCCCTTCTAGGCACGGTCTGCTGTCAACACCATCGAAGGTAGAGGACCCGCACCAGATCGTCGCCATGGGGGACTAGCTCTCCAACGGTGAATTTGCTTTGCTGTCCGCTTTAGCCGTTGATGACCACGCACTCACTGGCGAGGGCGTCCCCCCGCCTCCAGGACACTTCGAATGCGGGTTCGGGAGATCGAGGGCTCGAGGCTGTCCACGCTACCGGGGTTGTGCCAACGGTAAACTTGTAATTCCTTTTCGGCTACAACTCCGGTGATCCTCCATGCAAGAATGCTCCGCAGAGCGGTCAAATGAGATCCAGAGAATGTGTAGGAGGTTCCGAAGAACGGAAAAGTCACCATGAGCAAGGACTCCAAACGTAACCTCCAGTTGATGCAGATGCTAAAATTGACATTGAGGACTAAGTTTGAGCCAACGGCTACCAAAGAAGTACAAGGTATGGATATCCAGAAGAGAAGAGGATCCGCCAATTAAAAGCTCCTTTTCTGACTTTATCCTAATTTTCAGAAGAGTAATGAGCCATCTCATTAGTTGGCAGCAGCTATTCGACTTTACTGCTCCTTGTACAGAACTGACAAGCTACAATTGATACTTTACCTCTATGGCTCTATTCCATTACTTGGCAATTAATATGCGCCCCTTGACTTATCATCTTAGTATTTGTTTAATTGCTATTGATTCCAAAAAAGAAAACAACCGCCGCTCATCATCATTTGTCCTTTGCTATTTCTGTGCATACCGGGTCATTGTTGAATTCACACGAAGAAAGGAAGCAAAATATATCTATCTAGTTATGGATACATATGCAAAATGAGATAATTAGTTTGTTCATCCAATGCAGCAATTTTAGAATTTGGATAAGGGTTGCTGCACATTCAGTTCACTGAAAAGTGTTTAACTGGACCCAGCTACAACATGATGGTCCAGCTATGAGATGTTTATAGCTATGACTCCATTAAGGTGATGCATGGTCCATTCCACGGTTTTCATGTGCAAATCTGTACCATCTAGATCAAGAAAGTTTAAGTAATTTAGAGCCTCTTTGGCACAGTTTCTTGAAGAGCTTCAAAAAGATCTTCACATGAAGCTTTGCCAAAGGGGTATAGCTTCATCCATGAAGCAACAGGTGAAGTGTTTTCAGTTTACACTGGGCAGGAGAAGCCGGAAATCGTAGCTTCACCCAGCTTCTCCCATAGGCCCACGTTTCGCCAAACGATTTTGAAAATAGTTTCAGCTTCATTAGAGAAGCTGCTTCACTAAAAATCCTGCTTCAGAAACCATTTTAGAAGAAGCTGAAGTTATACCAAACGGGGCCTTAAGCTTTGGCCTTAGATCCATAAAGATAATATATATAGAAACTAGGATTGACCAGTAGTAATTTGCTAGCTGACACTTCCAATGTATGACACTTGCAGTGTAAGATGAAATTGATACAATTTGCTTTTATTTCTTGAATCCAGTAGTAATAGTTCAAACCATTCAAAGCTTACAGTAACAAACATTAACATCTATATAGAGCAGAGATACTGCACTATATGAAGTATAGATACTGCATTCAGGTTATGTAGTTTTGGACATATCTCTTATTTATAACCGAATAAATAAGTGAGGATAGGTACAAGCGTGATAGCTCACGTGTTAGTTACACTACAAATTATGATCTGAAATGCCTTTTACGGACCAAACCTTATGGTTACAGCTATATTCTTATCCTTCACAGTTTCTTATGTTCCATGTATGAAAAAATCCCGTTTTTGCTAGCACTCTGGACGTGCTAAGATCACTTCAGATATTGCAAAGTTCAAACCTAACATTATTCATGCATCTTCACTTGGAATTATGGTAATTATATCTTATTTACAGCCAATCAATGATCATCTGCTACTGAATATGACTGAATTCCATTGCTCTTTCAAGTGTTTGGGCTCAAACTGGAGTGAACCTTTTTAGTAAGCATAGACTTCATGTTGTGATCTGCAATAAACATGAATATAGTCCTTTTATTTAGATATATACAGGTTTGCTACCGTAAAGCTCAATCAATTGAAAATATTCTACTGTATCAGAAGCGGTGTCTCACTTTCTCTAGCTCTGAAACATCAAGTTACTCAAACGACACTGGCCCAATGCTCAAAAGGGTGCAGCAAAGCCGCGCCAAGGTTTCTAGTTGTTATCGAGCTACATTATCAAACTTTGCATATCGTTTTGTCAGTTTGCTTTTGTAACTTCCATTTATTTCTTCTATACTCTCCGTCCCAAATTATTAGTCGTTTTAGCTTTTCTATATACATAAATTTTTCTATATATCTAGACATAACATATAACATATATATTTAGATGCATAATAAAAACTATGCATCTAAAAATATAAAACAACTAATAATTTGGAACGAAAGGAGTATATTACAACTAGGAGGATGGACACGGCTTTGGTCGTGTCAGGAGCGATTAAACTTTGAATTTGTACCAACACCTTTACTTAAGCCTACAGGCCCAACCTCCGCCCTTTGACGGCCTTGGTTCTTGGCGCACAAGGTTTTTAGATTCCCATGCATGCTGGAATAAATTTCTCCGCGAATTGTCTGTTGATTCATGTGTGAAATACAGACCCGCCTGTTCGGGGGCAGCGGACTCGTATTGAGGAAGAATAATATGAGTTTAGAGAAACTCTAGCATTTGTTTTTAAATTAGACCTTCCAAATGGTAAATAGAGGTCGCCTCTAAAAACCAAATGGTAAATAGAGGTTCCCTCTATTTCTAGAGATTTTTAAATTTGCTCCAACTTTAACAATAGCTCTTAATTCTAACTTATAATAAAGATTTAGGGCTTGTTAAAGACCACAAGAATGGAGGGTGGAGGAAGGGATTTAAAGACCTTCCCAAAATAAGGGACTCCTAGAGGATTTGCTGGAGTGCATTTTCTTAACTTAAACTTAAACTTGAGATAGGAGCATAGGAGGTTGTTCCGAGGATTTGCTGAAGTTCTCTTAGAAGATGATCACCCTTTTTCAAATAGTTGATGAAGGCTCCACCAGTCCATATGGTGTCTCATTTATCACTATTAGTTTTCTAAAAACTATTTCGACCTAAAGCAAGATGGTTTCGCTCAAACTCAGTGGGCTATTGAATGATATCCAGGCTCATGTTACTGAAATCCCCGTAAATTTTAGTCAACTTGCTGTCGACCGAAACTGCATCGCTGTCGAACTGCTCTCACGCTGTTGTTTTCTAGAATTTTCAAAGGGTCATCTTATCGTCCTTGCCTAGTATTTATTTTGGGTCCTGCCAATACCGTGAGTGCACTAGCATTTCCACGCCATTGACTCTTGAAAGAATTGTTTACTTCTAAACCAAACACACACATTTTAGAATGCAGTACGAGCTCACACCACAAGTCAGCATTATTGCAATTTTTAAACTGTTCAGATGAATATGTTCAAAGGTTATATAATCAAGGGTCTATTTCTAATATAAGCATACAAATGACAAGACATTTATTGTGCTAATAAAAAAATTCTCACTTGAGGGAGATGTATTGTACAATAAACATAACAGACTTTTTTTTAGATAAAGGATAAACCGGCTTCTATATATATAGCCAAGAATTACAAGAGTTCTTAGACTCTAAACCTCAAATGAGAGTCTTAAAATACAAGAAAGAAAACTTAGACTAAGCTTCAAATTTTCTTCTTCGCTTCCGTTTCATCCTTGTAAATTTTATACACGACGCCAAACCATCACATCTCTTTAACATTCTTATTACAAATAAACAGAGCAGACTGGCAAGATGTTTAGTGTTTTTATTATAAATAAATTCTTACTTGAGGGAAGATGTATTGTAAAACGAACATTGTAACGATAGGCACTAGTAGTTGCTATATAAGATGTACTATAAATATATGAACGGATATTGCTGATACTATATTTATTTTTATAATTTTCTTTGGAGTTGGAGTCAGATATGGATAGGGTTCAAATCCAGATACCGATGCAGACTATGTTCGATATGAATATGAAACAAGTTGAATGAGGACAGTCACCAATACTTCTTTAGGCATCGAGTAAAAGCAACAAAAATCATATATGTCACACATGCTATAATCAGTCGGCCACTTTATGGGAAAATAAAACTCTGCTTCACTCAGTCTGTTGGCCCTAAAATAGGCTTGCAAGCTCGGCCGATTGGATATATGATACATGTATCTATTCTGATATCTGACTTCACTATTCGGATTTCTAATAACCAGATATCCAACGGGTACATTTGCCCTTCTTATATTTGAATCCGGCATATTTAATAACTGAAAAAATATCTAGATATCTACTAGTGAACTGCCTCAGCACGGGTGCTCGCATTTTCTTAGATTTATTTTAGGATTTAACTAATGCTATTCTTTCAGTGGTAGGGGACGTGTGGCGCCAGTGGTGACTTCGTTAATCTCGAAGATCTGCCGGCTCAGTCTCTCAAAGGTGGTTATAGGGATAGGGTTACATGCCTATATTTATAGGGGTGAGTGTGCGTGCGTGTTTGAGCGACTATGTCTGTGCTCTGTTTTTTTAAAAAAAAATCTAGATATCTAGAAAATTGCTCTAAATCAGTACCTGACCCTCTTTGATCGGTTGGGTGGTCAAGGAATACCAGCATCCTTGTATCCTTGGACACATGTAATGTGAGTATCTGATCGATGTGTACCAAAATAATAACAAAAATCACAAGATCAAATCTCGACGTCAGCATAGTCCAAATAAAACATTGGGGGTTATGGTTTCGTCCCTTCCTATTAGTTTTCGTTTGATGATCTTGATTGTCTCTGCTTAAAAATTCAATGCATCTCGTTACATTTACACATTCTCTAATTCTGTTGCCTATAATAATGCTCTCTGTTTGATTCTCTTCTTTCATCAACGATGCTATTAATAATAAGGAAAAAGAAATCCAGCCATGCAAATCGGTGAAAGCTGGTTTCAGATTTCTAGCTATGTAACGTGCCATGTCATCACCGGGTCCTACCTTAAAACTAATCGAGATTGAGCAACAGAGTGCATCGCATCAATGAAATGTGGATGCATGTCGCCGTCGTTGTCGGTGTTGCGTCGTCGACGACGACCCACGCTTCCAGAAAGGCCGCGCCATTTACTACATGCTGCCGGCCGGCAAGAAAGAACACTGATGGGAGCCCCTAGACATAGGATCGGTGACGGAGCCGTGCGTGGCGGGGAGGAGCAGCACGTCATGGCAGCGTTGAAATCCACACGCAGCTCAGCAGCCTGCTGCTCCAGCGTACGTACGCGTCGCAGCTGCCATTGCCATAGCCGCTGAAAAAGGTTTGGGTTGTTGCCTTGTTGGTTCTGAAGCCATATAGATCCATGGGCACGCAAGGCATGGGAAACAAAATACGAAATTTATTGTGTACACTGTGAGCTAACAAGAAAGAATAACACGAGAACACAGAGCATACTCAAATCGACCGACCGACAATGAAAGAAATACATGTGCAAGTTGCAATAATTAACTTTCCATGGAATCGATCGGTGTGACGTGTGCGCTACAGGTCCACAAATGTATTTATATACTAAGGCACCTATCTATAATATACTAGCAAGCTATCCACGTAGTGCCCACCAGTGAAATGGATGGATCTCTGTCTACATTCAATTCAACTTCATAATTTTGTTTTCCTGCCATCTATCAATGTGCGATCATCATCAGTCAGTCATTTTAATGAGCTATTGCATCGCATATATAACAGACAAGCTCTACTTAAGGGAGAGTATACTCTGTAGCCGGCCGCAGAATAGATTATTCTGTAGCCACCCATAATCTCCGTCGATCTGCAGCCCCGCAGCGCAAAAACAGAATCCCGTACGGGCGCAGCTCTTTCCACTGAACCAGCTCCCGTGACGCGACTCGAGCCAGGCGGACTGGGATCGAGCCGAGCCGCTGCAAAGCACCGATAGCCACGGTAATTAATTCAGTTGATTAGTAAAGTTGATGGTAATTTCGGGAAATTGAGATCACATCGCGCTGCGCTGCGCAAGCTAATACATACAGAGGGGTTACGAGAACATTAGAACGTGACTTGAGTGCACACGTGCATGCATGTGTACTAGTTACGAGAATTAGAGAATAGTAGAACAAGAGTGTACCGATTATGGTAAAAATTTAAGAAGAGTCCACCTGGGCCCCAGACTTATCTAACATCATAATATTGTACCATGAAATTGTTACGAGATTTCGTCGAATGCCATGAGATGGAAATTTTGTTGGCGTGTTACCATAATTAGTCAAGTCATTCGAGGAGGGAAAATACCAGTGTCTTCATTGAGTTACCACAATAACACAGAAAATAGAATGAGAGTGCCAGATTGAGTAAGAAGGGGATACTGAACATGAAGCAATATGAATTGCTGTTCTTTCACATTCTATCTGGCGCTGTTCCAACAAATACAATCTGGTTACATGTACATCACAGAACTGGAAGTTGAGCCAAACACCATGAGTTGCTTTGCTCACTTAGCCCCCAACAGAATCAGACCAGAAGAAGGATTGGCACAGAAGTCAACTGGTCGACAGAGCAGGTTTAGCGAGGGCGTCGTAGTAGGGCATGCATGGTGCCTTACCAGTGATCAAATCTGATCAAGATCAATCGGTCATGCATGTTTTGCTGCACTCAAATGTAGGTGCACTGATAGTCTGATAGGTGCTTGGTATTTTCCCAGATCTGATTGCCTAATATAACAATAAATAAGGTCAATCTTAAATAATATACTAATTATTCAGGTCATCAAAAAAGAAATCAAGCACCAAAGAACTATTCCAGTGTTCACCCCTAATCTGTCTTCAGCTTCCTACTACGCAAACAAATCGGATGAAATAAACAGAATGGGATAGATTAAGCAATTGTAAACAGTGTTCAGAGAAAGGAAGGCCAAAATAAGTTGGCGGCCATAATGATGGGCATTGGTTTTTAGTACTGTGACTACACTAATTATGAACTCAAAAGTATAACAGAAGGAAATAAGCTCAACGGCACAAATGCACCAGATAATTTGTTTGACAAAATTACAACAACACAACATTTAAGGACGTAATTTTCTGACTATGATTTGCAAGAAACATAATTCATGATAACTAATTGACATGAATCCAAGAATTTACTGTACAATGACCAATTTCACACATATTCAAATATTTACCGTGCTACTTAAAACCCATATCCAGATAAATTAACCATAACTCCATCATAACTTGGTGAAATAGATGTATTTAATTAGAAAAATAGTAAATTACATTGTTATTTTACCACATACTTCTATAAGTCAAAATTACTGTAACGCGACAATGATTGACGTAAATTTCTAACTATGATTTACGAGAAAAAAAATTCTGACACGTGAACCCACAAGTTTACTATAACATTCAGATTTAAACCTAATTGAAATTTTAGCTTCACTCTACTGAGAACCCAAATCCAGATCAATCACAACTGTAGAACCTGGTGAAATCAACATAATTAAAAAAGTAGTAAATTATATGGTTAATTTACCACTGTGCAGGGTCAACGAAGGTCTGGTAAGTTACGAGAATTGTGTACTATGCAGGCAGTCAATTTACTATAACAGTGATCAAGCATTCAAAAATATATTTGGTACCCAAAATCTGTGCAGCCTGGTACATAAAGTAGTAAACCTGCATGTACCTACAAGGAACCAAACAAAAATGTATGAAACCATGGACGCCATGCAAGCTGTGGCTACAACAGCTTGTAAAGCATGCAAAGACAGCTCTGACCTAAAATGTACCTTTCCCTGCAGTGTAATGAGACAAAATTAGAATGAATGAACTAGCTTTGCATCTGCCAATGAACATATTAGAATGAACAAGCTTTGCAGCCAATAAGAGAATGGAACCGAATCCTTCTCCAATGAGTAGACAGGTCCATGAATAGATAGACTGGAATGACTATGTATGAGCCATGCCTTTTGCACTGATAATTAAGGAACATTTTTTAGGAGAATTAAGGAACATGGGTACATGCATTTACTATAATTTCAAAGTTATGATTCTATTCGGAGTCAGGTCTATTGTTAAGTAATTTGATATAGTCAGTAACACATTCATGTACTGGAAAACCATACTGCATATCAGAAGCATATACTGAAAACCATGAACCATGTATGCCATATTTATTTCCTAACCAACAAATCAAGCAGTGGAAATCAGATTACCATATCCTAATGTCTTCGATACACATACACAACAGGGGAAGTTAATATCTACACTCATCAGGCAACACTAAGCCACACATTTGCTATAAGAGTGATCTTAAATACACTACCAATAAAAAATCAAATGAAAGGATATCAGGTCACCACCATCCTATTTGTAAAATGATCCGTAGAACTGTCACCAGCAGACATTTGCTTCTATTCGGGATTAGATACATCTGCAGCCAGCAAAGATCTATCGGAGACTTTGTTCATACATATCTTATTTAACAGTTCTCAATAATAGCAGCATGTTATGTTTTAAAAAATAGAACTAAGAGCAAATTACAAGTTACATTTACATATACAGGGATATAATAGAGTAATCTTGTCCGAGCATCGGTGAAGAACAACGTCATGAAAGAAGCTATGCAACCAGGAGTAAAATCGAAACTCAGATGATCTGGCTATAGCAAAGCAAGAACAGCCAATTGCTTGAGGGTAATCAGACCAACTGAAATCGGCTCCTAATCCAAAGGGACGATGAAATCAGACCCCTAATCTCAATTTAGTCTTCAGCTTCAATTCCTTTCCTACTACGCATCAGAAATCGGATAAAATAAACAAAATGAGATAGATTAGCCTTACAGAACCGCTTGACAGCCTAATCTGCGGGGACAGCACGACCTGGTCTCCCGTGCGCAGATCTAGTCGGGTTCTCACCGTGGCCTACTGGCGATATCGTCAGGTCGCCACTTGACGAGGTGCTACAGTGCAGACACGAGTGGAACGGGCCAGCTAGCTGTTCCGCGTCGTGGTGGATCAGGTCGCCGTGGAAGGCATGCTGGAGGGTGGGGAAGGGGCAGCTAAGGTTGCCGGACAGCACGCCGCGCCGCCGTCACGGGGTGCGCCGCCTGCTTTGCCGGACAGATTGACGATATTGATCTTCATGGCTTATTTTTGGAGTTAAATAAATGACGTCACCTATTGGCTTGTTTCCCGTACCATTGTTTTTGTGTAATATATCATTTTTTATTAGCTTCTGGTATCTGAAGCTGATGTTGTAATTCATGCTCTATTCATCCATATTTTCCTATTAGTTCAATTCTAATTCTGGTACATTGTCGATGCCATTGTTGTAATTCATACGTGAGGCACTAAATACCTTGTATACTGGTTTACAAGAAAATTGGCTACCATTTTATAGTAAATCATTTGCACCATTTGTGGTAAATACCTCTATGATAACTTGATGACCCCAAATTTCAAAAAAAAAAAAGAACTTGGTTACGACAATGTGGTAACTATTTGTTGTTAAATACAAGCAGGTTATCGTAAATCACATTTGATTTATCTTTGCTACTTTATTATGGTAAATTTGTCTTGTCACTGTAGTAACTAGTTTCTCGGAATAGCTTCATGAGCGGTGTGGTAACTCGCCATCCTAATTATCATCTCACACCATTTGAGATCGTACTATTTTTCATGGCAATTCAGCTTGTCATTGTACATTAGTGAAGCGAAGTGTCCGATCCTACGAGGAGCAAAATGATCTAGTTTGGCTTTTCTAATTGCTTGAATATTTAATCGTATTAGTTTTATATGTAACCACACTATTCCGTATTCTCGTGCAGTGGTGGAGCTTTGTGTAGGCCACACTGGGTGCTGACCCCACCTTTGCGCAATCATCGATTGTGCCGGCTAGCTTGTGCCAAGGTTGAGCAGATGGCCAATGGCTCCGACTGGGTGGCGGTGGTGGTGGACGAGCCCAACCGGGTGGAGTACACCTGAATCATGGTTATGCCTAGCCGAGGACGGTGGCAGCATCCCAAATGATAGCTTGATGAAGCATCGAGTGAGGCGAGGGGAGTGGGGCATCTGGCGTCGTGAGTCAGCGGGTTCGTCGGAGCCTCTAGGATGAGCATCTTTGGCGAGTTTATCGGAGGCTCTGGGTGAGTTTCAGGGATTGATTCCTGGGTACCCGCAAGGAAAACAAAATCGAACTCCTACTAGGATTCCTCTGTGATCCTACTAGAACTCTACACTGTAATTCTACTAGAACTGTTACCTCGTAACCGATTAGTAACCTACCCACTAGGATATATAAAGGAGGGCAGGGATACCTAGATCGGCAGAGCAGCTAATAGGCAACTCAACACCAAAGTGCAAGGCGCAATATACAATACCCCCAAACAGGATGTAGGCATTACGCTACTCTGACGGTCCGAACCTGTCTAAATCTGTATCTTGTGTCCTCGCTTTTACATTCAAGTTGTAGATCCGGCGATCCCTCTCCAAATAATTTCTTACGTTAGGGTATCCCTAGGTAGGATGACAGTAAAAACACCAACAGTTGGCACCCACCATGCGGCAGATCGACGAGGTGATTGGGTGAGGTTGAAGGACCTCAGCTTCACACTACTTCGACTTCGCGAGGACGCTCGGCGACCCGCCGACAACTACTTCGACTTCACGAGGACGCTCGGCGAACCGCCGATAACTACTTCAATTACTTATTTCGACTAGAAAAATAGTCGGGAACAAGCCTCACACCATCAATAACTAGTCGGAATCTATTCCAACTAGTCGGGCTTCATCAACAACCGTCACAGTTTCGTCGACGATCACCATAGCTTCATCGACAATAGTCCACCAATCAAGCTAAGTCACTTATACCTTTTCCGACTTGTTGTTCACAGGATCGGCTACTATTTTGGGTACGCCTCTCGATGGGAATTACCATCAGGGGCTACAACATGATCGATTCCTTGTAGGGTTTGTTGACTAACAACCCGCATGCTCAGTACATCGAGATTTTAGAGCACCGCCCATGCGCTTGGTACATTGAGCTGTGTCGGGCTCACAGCAGTTACACCCTGCGGACATGTGCGCTACAACACGCGCTCTTGTTGACTACTTTATGCCAACGAGCATTCTCTTTGTCGCAATGCCGACTTCTTATTTTTGCATGTTGTTTTCTCTTAGCGGTCGCTAATCTTCTCTGGTAGCACATGCCTTAATCCATGAAACCTCGGCTCTTCTGTCACAACAAAGCCTCTACGCGTACACGGGATAAAATCTCATACACGCTATGAGCAACGGCTAAAACAGGACCAGGTGCTTAAATATAAAAAGCAGACTACTTGGGAGATTTACATGGTCTAAACAAGAGCTTGACACAACAAATTTATTTTTACATCGAATAAATTTTGGTATATTCAATACCAAATATTATGCTACATAATGTTTGCATTGTCTTTTTTCAGGCAACAACTCTCCAGGCCGCTCGGCGTGCCATCACAGCTTCGCTAGCTCCTAGGCTTGGGGATTAGACACCAATAACTACTCAACGTGGCTTCTACGGCTCGCCTAGCTCGTAAGCTCGGGGGCTGGATGCTGCAAAACTACTCGGATGCTGACTCATGTGAAGAGTGAAGGCGAAAAAGGTAACCCTAGGTTACTGCGTGGTTAAAAAACCAGCGGCGGTCTAAGGGTACTTTGGGATAAGATCTATTTTGAGCAGTATTCTAACCATCAATTCAGATTCTACTAAACTCTACAATGCATGCCACGTTCTTCTAGATCTTTTTCCAAATTTTGGATTTGGATTCAAGGATCGGAGGCTGCATGATACGTGTCATCAACGACTTGGTTTTCAAATCTATTTGGAAGACAAAGGAAAGAAGATTCAAGACTGGACCCTCAGCCTAATTCTTTGATTCAACCTAAGGCTCGGGGGCTATTCCATATGGAATGCGATTTTCATCGCACCCTATACAGAAGATAATTTTTGAAGACTTGAAATCTACTCGGGCAAGAGCACCTCGCAGCCTCAAAACAGCCAGGAAAGTACTCGGGAAGACACATTCTAGGAGAAGTTCAGAAGAACTCGAAGATGACTTCAGAAGTACTTGGAAACCTGCACTACTCGGCTACGAAGAGCTCGAGGGCTTGTTAGGGATAGATCCCCAAGTACCCGCAAGGAAAACAAAGTCGGACTCCTACTAGGATTCCTCTGTGATCCTACTAGGACTCTACCCTGTAATCCTACTAGGACTCCTACCTTGTAACCGACTAGTAACCCACCCCCTGAGATATATAAAGGAGGGTACGGATATCTAGATCGGTAGAGCAGCCAACAGGCAATTTAACACCCAAGTGCAGGGCGCAATATACAATACCCCCAAACATGATGTAGGGCATTACTCTACTCTAGCGGCCCAAACCTTTCTATATCTGTGTCTTGTGTCCTCGCTTTTACCTTCAAGTTCTAGATCCGATGATCCCTCACCAAATAATCTCCTACCTTAGGGTATCCCTAGGTAGGCTGGTGGTATAAACACCACAGTTGGCCTTTTATCACTTCAGCCAAGGCGCGACCATCGTCGCTGTCCTGATCATCGTCTGTACTAACTGGATCATAGGAAGGATGAAAGACCGGCTTCTGGTATGCCGATGGTTGCAGATGCCGCGGACGTGTGATGTTCGACATTGGCGGCATACTTCTATATACATCCACATCTTGCTACAACAAAATTGATAGATGACTTAGTATCACTCAAGACAAGATTGCAGTACAGAAGGATACGGATACTTACATGCTTTGGAGGGTCCTTAGCAGAGTACACCTTCGGGACATAGGGCGCTGTCTCAGCACCCATGAGTACCCGGCTCACTTGAACTACGGCATCTGGTCGCTAAATCGGCTCTGCAGAAAATCGAGAAGGGTCTATGACTCCAAGATAGTCGAAGCCAAACCTTGCCCACTTCTACAGTGGCTGGATCTGCTTGCCGATCCACAAGAACATCACCACGACGCTAGTAACGCCCGCATCCCTCCGCTTTTTTATAATACCAAGCAATTCTAGGATCTGGCTTTCATCCTGCAGGGCTTTGACCACTCACGCGTGATCTTAAGTGCTCCCGCGGTCCTCTCTGGCAAGGAAAGGCACGTGGTTTCTGATGTAGAACCACTTCTCTCTCCACCCTGACAAACTACTTAGGAATTTGTACGAGATGTATTTTTTCTCCATCCCTTGCCTCAGCTGCAATCTAGCACCGCCGAACTCGTACGGGACCTTATCGTTGGGTTGGGACTTGAGGTGGAAAATATAAGTGAAGAGATTGAAGTGCGGCTCTATTCCTAAAAATACTTCACAGAACTGAACAAAGATGGAAATGTGAAGGATGGAGTTGGGATTAAGATGATGCAACGGCATTCCGTAGCAAAAGAGGAGACCATGGAAAAAGTCAGAAGTCAGGAGGTCTAATCCTTGCTCAATGAAGTATTGAAGAAGAACAATCTCATCAACTTCTTCATATGGTCTTTTGTCCCCAGTGGCAGGGCGCCACTAGATGACTTCCTTGCTCTTGAGAAGACCCTCATCAACGAGGGCCTGGAGATCAGCTTCGGAGCACTTACTTTATTTCCACCCGTCTTCGGTGGTGGTGGCTGCCAGATCCGGGCACACGGGACTATCCACATGGCACACTTCTCTTAAGATACGGGATGGAACATAGCTCACACCCTACATCTGTTGTAACTACTCGTAATGTAGTAGGATTTCTCGTACAACAGTGAAACTAGTCGGACATGGTAGGAAACTACCCGAGAAGTACTCGGGTAGGACTCCTAGGCTTGTACCTGACTAGGACTCCCATGTAAACCTGTCCTCCCAGATTATATAAAGGCGGATAGGAACCCCTCCACGATATAACCTGACGATCATCCAGGGAATCACCTAGGAGATCACCCAATCATCATCAAAGACAATACAAACCACACAGGACATAGGGTATTACGCTCTCAGCGGCCCGAACCTATCTAAAACCTTGCGTTCCTTTGCACCTTCGAGTTTTTGATCTCGGCAACACCCTACCTACAAACTCACCACCTCAGGGGTATCCCTCATTGGGCGTGGCAGTAAAACACCGATAGCTGGCGCGCCAGGTAGGGGTGTTCATCGAGCATCCATTAGAGAACTCGATTGCATCTCTCAGCTTCACCAGCAACGTGCTCGACGAGGGCAAAACCTTCATCTTCGGCTCCTGGATCTGCATCGCCAACGGCTTGGGTGGCTTCATCAGCCACCTAGTCGATTCCAGGAAGCCGGAGGCCCCTGCAGCAACTCGACGCTGCAACCTCGACTCCTTCATCGATGATCTCGACGAGTTGATGCTCCCAGATCCGTCCAGGCAGATCGAAAAGACATCCGTTTTTGACGTGACTTCAAGTTGTATTGCACCAGGACTACTCAGATCAGATTCAAACCGATCTGAGAAGGCTTCACGATCCAAGTCCCTCCCCGGCTTGGAGGAGGACTTGGATCGCCTCTTCAAGATTCAAGATGAGGGAGCCACCGTGCGTCGGGGCCCCCCCGTTCTCGACTACGACTCAGATTCCAACGAAGAGTCGGCCACCTTGCCGGTGTTCACCTCCGGCTTCTGGGTCTGCATCACCGACGAGGTGGTGGCTTCAACTAGTACCTTGCTAAAACAAGAAGCCGATGGCATCTGCTACAACATCCTACCGCGACATTGACGATCTCGTCGAGGATCTCGGCGGAATTTGATTTTCTGATATGATCAGAAACCATGAGGACGAGCCTGGATCCAACCCGGCTCCTACTCGTGATCAACTCAAATTCAACCCGTGCCATATGGCGACGTGCCATCGCCGCCCACCCTGATGATCCGGCTCGATTTCAGCTAGCGCCGCAGCGCAGATGCGCTGCTATCACCGGCTATGACTACTTCGACAAATCTGCATCGCCAACGACTACTTCAACTAGTCATTAACGAGCCTTAAAATACTTGGTGACTAGTTTTGCATGGCCAACAACTGGTCGGAATCAAATCCGACTAGTTGGCTTCTTCAACAAATCATCGCAGCTCCATCGACGACTACTGCGGTTTCGTCGACAACCATCCATGAGTGGGCGTGATTCGACTACTCTGACTACTTGTTTCGGCAAGAAAACTAGCCGGGAGATGGCTTCATATCGTCAACAACTAGTCGGAATCGACTCCGACTAGTCGGCTTTTTCAACAAATCGTCACGGCTCTACTGACGGCCGCTGCGGCTTGTCGACAATCGTCCACGAATCAAGCTATGTCACTTATACCTTTTCCGACTTGTTCTTCACAAGCTCGGATACTTTTTGCGCAATGCGCATTCTCTTCACAGGCCATGTCATGCCTGTTCCCGATTGCTTGCACGGTCTGCCCTACAACACGGGTGATCGGGTTACACTCTATAAGTGTACTCCACGAGCGTTCTCTTTTTTCGCGCAGCGCTGACTACTTTAGTTTCCTCTCAATGGTTGCTACAATACTCGGGTAGCGTACACTTATCGTGATATCTCGACTCTTCTATATGCCTATGCAACTATGTGTGCACGCAGCCACGCTCCCTGCACAACTATTTACGGAAATCAGGGATCAGGTGCTTACTGTAACAGGCGACCTATCCGGCGTCATTATTGTCACACCCAGTTTTAGAAAGGAACCGAATGCATCTCATATGTGTGGTAGGATCAAGTTCCACACATATGATAGACGATACAAGTGTATACACGAAACAATGTCATAATGAAATAGAATTATAGTATGTTATTACATGACCGAAAGTCTTAATCTTAAGCAAATAAATAAATGTTTATAACTAGCAGCGGATTTCAACTTCACAGGCAGATGACTGGAAGACATACGCCTAGAACTCCTCAAAATCTTCAGGGAACTCCGGATAATTATCATGTTCTGAGCAGCATTGATTTTAATAAATCAAGCGTGAGTACACTTATGGTTGGTACTCAGCAAGTGGAGTAAATTGTATGACATGCAAGGCCATAAACAAGGAATAGCTGACATGGTTTGACTGCATTAAGTATTTTTAGTTGACCAAGTTTTTTTAGCAAGCATTAACTAAGTGTAAGTATATATCATCCCTTAAGTAAATAAAAGAGATAGGATAATAACAATAAATAAAGAACCTCAATTTAGATCATCTTTTAGTTTAATTATCGTGTGAGGGTCCAAATCCCTTTTAACTGTGAGCACGGTTGATATATCAATTTTCACTCTGTAGAGGTTGTACACTTTATCCACAACTCATGTTTCCCTTAACGCCCAGGTTTGCAAGGCCCTTAAACACTTTGGAGGTGAGTGGTAGGGATTTACTACGAGGCCTTTACAAAGATTCCCTAACTTATGACAATCTGCTCAGGTTTCAAGTCAAAACGGTCATAACCCTCCCTAATGAGGAAGTGCCTTAGCCAAGAACCACATATCATAAAGCCTCAAGAGGACCGAGCTATACCCTGACGATGCAACCCCTCTTGCCCTTTCGGTAAGAATAGCATAAGCTAAAGTTTCTAATTAATTAGACAAGACCAGAGCCATGTATTATTGTGGTTGCACTATTTTTCTGGGTGGTTCTCCATATTCCGATTAATGCAATAATTTTGAAGTTATTACCAATAAAGTATTTCAAAACATGAAGTAAAACAAGTGTAGCATAGTTTTCAAGTTATCCAACTCAATTCTAAGTAAGAGCAATGTAGGTTTAACATAAATATAACAACTCAGGTTTAATCAAGGAATTTCAGAAGAAACTAGGCATATCCTTAGTTTGGGATCCATCATATTATAGACACATGCATGCATATAAAGTAAAGGTGTATATTTAGAAGTTATTAGGATCGAAATATGATCAAGGGCCACTTGCCTTCGTCAAAGTACTGCTGCTGCTCAGGGACGTCTTCAAAGCCTTGCTCTTGCGGACCCTCGAACTGCGCACCGTCTATCGCAATACACAAGTACATACAAACAAACAAAGTACAATAAATAAAAACAATACACCAAACAATATAAATGGAGTAAAACAACATTATAAAGCTACTGTATACGTTGCAAGGGTCGCGTGAGCGTGAGAATCGATGAAAACGGAGTTAATACGGAGAAATTATGGCTAAAACATGATTCTAGAGGCTTATTTGTAGAAGATTTGAAACTAGAAGGGCTCTGGACAAAGAAACCGAGGGCTAAAATATAATTAAACCTTAAATCTAGGGTTTACATTGGAAAATAGAGGGGCTAGGGATGGCAGGTTCTATTTTAGGGGCTTAAACAGAAGAAAAAGGATCTACTCGTGAATACTTTTAAACTGCCGTGGACTGCGGGTTGATTTTAATAGAACTCAGGGACTAAAGTGCAAAAGATCCTAGGGTTGACCAGTACGGGGTTATTTGACTCAGGCTAGATTAGATCTAACCCGTTGGATCAGGATCCGCTGGCTGCACGGAGCTGGGGTGACATGGGCAGCGGCACCGGCTCCGACGGCGACAGCTCACGGCGGCGGGCGGCGCCGAACTCGCCGGACTTGGCCGAAAACGGCCGTCCAGGCTCGGTTTCACGCCAGCGCTATGGGGAACGCCAGCTGCACGGGGAGAACGCCGGCGCTATGGGGAACGCATCTAGGGGCTCGGGTTGGCGAGACGGGGTCGGAGAGGGGCGCACAGCGGTGGCGCCCGGCCGCGGAGCTTCGACGAGGAATCGCGCGTGCAGGAAGGCGGGGAGGAGGGGGAAAAGGGGTCAGCGATGCTCCTTACTGCAACGCGGAGCTCCTAGGGCACTTGCTCGACAGCGGAAAGTGGCAGAGCAGCGGCACGTCGGGCGGCCGAGTTGCAGCGGCGGTGGGCTTGTGTGGCTAGGGTTTGCGAGGCGAGGGTGGCGGCTGCGGGTTGAGGGGACCGAGGGCGCGGGGTGGCGGCTTTATAGGGTGGCCAAGGGGTCTCGACGTGCGGGCCTAGGGTGCTGCACGGGCTTAGGCAGCATGCCTCGGCCGGACTCGGGGTCGAGCCCAAGTCTGGCTCGAGGTCAGGGGAGGACCCGACGGGCGGGGCCAGCCTGGAGGTGAGGGAAAGAGGGAGAGTGTCACACCCGATTTATAAAGAACATAAATCGAGCAATCATATATGCGCTAGGATCAAGTCACGCATATATACAACAGAATCATCAAGATATCATAACACATACCACGAATAACAATACTATAAATCGTAAATGAATTATTTTATTACAACCGAATCAAGAATCGGTTCAAGAGTTGCGGAAGCGTAAAAGAGATACATGTAGAGCTGGGCGCCACAGGGACATCGACTGGGAGACAAACGCCTAGAAGTCGTCGAAGCCGCTGACGTAGTCCTCCACATTGCGGGGCACTGAGCAGCAGTCGAAGATATCCAAGAGAACAGAAGAGTAGAGAGGCAAGTGTGAGTACAAACTCGTACTCAACAAGTATAACACAAACTATGAGGCTCTAAGGTTGGCTGACTCGACTGCGTTAGCTTTTAGTCTTGGCAGAATTTTATTAAAGCTAATTACTACAAGTGGATGAATTACCATAAACCCGAATTGCATAATAAATTAATCAATATTAATTAAGAACTACTGAGAACCATCCAAACCAAAACCACCTGGGGAATCTCCCTAATCAAAGGTTGATAGCCCCACTAATCAAAAGGAGGATCTGGGCCGCTCATGACTGTGAGCACAGCTGATATATCAGTTTTACACTCTCAAGAGGTTGCACAACTTTACCCACAAGTCGTGAGCTACGCTAGTTGTTCATCACACTTCCTTAGGTGGGATAGCTAGCAAGCACACTACGAGACCGTTACAAAGGATCATGTTGGTAAGGTGTAACCGCTAAGTATTCTGGATCAGCGACGATGGGGCCCACCTCCGGGGGTACAAGACACACAGCACAGACCAAGCCGGATGAGCAGGGACCATTGAAGCTTACCACCCCTCTTGCCCACGCAGGTAAGTTACTCCCAAACCAACACGACCTAATTAGTAAGTTAAGACCGTCCCATTCCAGTCTTGTGGTTGCGCGGTTGTCCCAGGTTGTCGCTCTATGAACCGGTCCTTATGGAGAGTGGCCAACCAAGCACTAAGCACCGTGCTGGCCCCCTAAACCAAGTTTCTAACAAAAACATCTTTTAAGAAGACGTGGACCGCTCAAGCACACAGCACAGAGGGCCACTCTCAGAATTAAGTTACATATAACCATTAATCAGATTAATTAAAAGGACCGAGGTGTGTTATAGCGTAGCAACCTAGAACAACTAACCAAAATGCAACCCAAAGGATATATATAAAGGATATAAAGTGGCTACGAAATCCTTATAGGCATACAGAATTAAAATGCAGCATGAAATTGTATTAAAAAGTGATAGGAGGTTCATGTTATACTTGCCTTCCTCAAAGTTCTCCTGCTGCTGCTCAAAAGCTTCAGAAGATGGTGGCTCCTGGTACTCGTCCAAAGGTTTAGCATCTACTCACGATCGCAACGCCAAAACATGGTCCAACACATACACATACATGCAAACAAGGATAAAAGATAAGAAACAGTACAACATTACATAAAAACAGCACACAAAACTATGGTAGAGCTATTCTACGCGTTACAACGATCGCGGGAGCGCAAGAATCAACTAAAACGAAGCTAAGACGCGAAATCTAGGGCTAAATCAAGGTCCAGGGGCTTTTCTGCCAGAAAAACATAACTTCCAGGGGGTTCTGGACAAAAACCAGGGACCTAAGCGTAATTAAAGGCTAGACACAGGGGCTAACACGCGAAAACACAGGGCATGGACTGTGGATTCTATTTCTAAGGAACTCAGGGGTCTAAACACATAAAACAGGACCTAACTGTAAATATTCTTGAACTACAGGTGGACCGCGAGTTGATTTCCCAAAAGGGCAGGGGTTCTTTAGCAAAACTAGCGGGCTGAAACGGGACCCTTTAATCTGGATCGTCAGATCTAATCCTAACGGCCCAGATTAGATCTCCACTGCGAAGGGGTACGCGCGGTTCTCACCCGTTGGATCTCAATCCTGCGCTCCGGACTCTCTCTTCCCTCGGATCTAATATGGCGCGCTAGATCTAAGACGGACGGCTCAGATTCAATCGCAGGGGCGAACCGGTATGCGCGATTTGGATCCCTTGGATCTTGATCTCATGGCTCAGATCTACCTTAGGCTCGGTCTAATCCTGACCGTTCGCCTTGGATCCTACGGCTCGGGACTACTGGGCGCACGGGCGGCGGAGGGGGTCACCGGAGCTCGGCTCCCACGGCGGTGCTTCGCCGGAGCTGGCCCATCTTGGCCGTCCGGCCTCCATCCAGGATGAGGTCTGGCCGTAGAGATAGAGCACGACGCGGTGAACACTTCTAGGCGCTCAAGAAAGCTAATTAGTGCTCGAATCAGGGCTCCCCACGGCGGAGGGCGGCACGGGGTCGCGGTGACGAGGGGGACGCGCTTACGCAGAGGGGAAAGGGGATAGGAATTGGGCGCGGCGTGCTCCTTACCACACCGGGGTGCTGCGACGACGGTTAGGGGCCGAAGATTGGCAGCGCTGAGGTGGTGTTGCGGTGGCGCAGGAGCTCGGTTGACGGCGGCGTTGTCCCCGGTCGAGCGGCGGCACGGCAGCGCAAGGGCACGGGAGAATCTGGGGAGCGTAGTGGCGGCTGAGGGGGAGTGCGAGAGAGCGGCCGGGGCTAAGAAAAGGGGGTGGGGTGGCCTTGGCGTGCGGGTCGCCGGGCAACGGATCCCGCACCTCCCGCGGACTCGTTGCGGGTTGACCTAATCCGAGCGCGGGCGGCTTCTAGAAGGACGAGGAGGCTCGGGTGCTGGCCAGCGTGCAGCTCGGTTGGGTGCCACGCAGGAGGAGGGGGCCCGGGTTGCGGTGGCGCGGGGCCACAGCCAGCGGCCGAGCGACCGGACCAGCGAAGGGGGAAAACAGGGGAGGGCGCGAGGAAGGGGGAAGTCTGACCAGTGGGGCCGCTAGGTCAGAGAGAGGGAGAGGGAGAGGGGCGCGCTCGGGCTGGCACTGAGGAAGGAAGTGGGCCGGGCTAGCTGCGCGCGCGAGAGAGGGAAAAGGAAGAGAGAAAAGAGCTCGGGCTGGGAAGGAGCTGGGCCTCGGGCGTGGCCCACGCGGGGAGGAAAGAGGAGAGGGGAGGGGAGAGCTGGGCCGGGCCAAGGGGTTTGGGCTGCTTCCCTCCTTTCTTCTTTTCCTTTTTCCCTTCTACACTCAAATCATTCAAACAAAACTATTTGAATTCAAATAAATTTGAATTCAAACCCTATACACTCAACACAAATAAAACAATGCGCCAGCATGAATGCACAAGCAAGTTGATCCTATAATAAGTTTTATCTTCTTGTGTTATAAAATTACTTTAAATGCAAGATAAATTAGAGAAAACCCTGGAAATTTTATTTACGCCCAAATAAATTCATTAAAATTAGGGAAAATTACCTTAGGGTGTTACAAACCTACCCCCCTTACAGGAATCTCGCCCCAAGATTCGAATAGGCTAGCTAGCAAAGAGATCGGAATATGTCTTTCTCAACTCGTCCTCTCGCTCCCAGGTAGCTTCATCCTCTGTGTGATGACTCCACTGAACACGGCACATCTTGATCTTCTTGTTTCTAGTAACTCTCTCAGACGTCTCCAGAATTTTCACCGGATGCTCGATGTAAGTCAGATCCTCCTATACATCCAACCCTTCTAACGGTGCTTGCTCCTCTGGCACCCTCAAGCACTTCTTCAGCTGAGACACGTGGAACACATCATACACTCCTGAGAGGTTGAAGGCAACTCCAAACGATATGCCACCTCACCTTTCCGTTCCAGCACCTTGAATGGACCAATGTATCGAGGGGCTAGCTTCCCTCTCACATTAAACCTGCGGATTCCTCTCATCGGCGAAACCTTCAGGTACACATGGTCACCCACTGCAAAGGTCAGATCTCAGCGACGAACATCCGCGTAGCTCTTCTGACGAGTCTGCGCGACCCTCAGGTTCTCGCGCACCTGCTGTACCAGCTGTTCTGCCTCTTCAACAATATCCGGACCAAATACCTGCCTCTCACCAATCTGATCCCAATACAGCGGAGTCCTGCACTTCCGACCGTACAAAGCCTCGAAAGGAGACTTCTTCAGACTGGCCTGATAACTGTTGTTATACGAAAACTCTGCATAAGGCAGGCACTTATCCCAGCTGGTACCATACTGAATAGCACAGGCTCCAAGCATATCCTCCAACACTTGGTTGGTTCTCTCTGTCTACCCATCTGTCTGAGGATGATAAGCGGTACTGAAGCGCAGCTTCGTATCCAACGAATCATGCAACTGCTCCCAGAACCGCGAAGTGAACTGAGATCCTCGATCAGATATGATCTTCTTCGGAACACCATGCAGACAAACAATCCTGAAGATGTACAACTCTGCGAGTCTCGCGCCGAAGTAAGTGGTGTTCACCGGAATGAAGTGGGCAAGCTTCGTCAACCGGTCCACTACTACCCATATGGAGTTGTACCCTTTCTGAGTATGAGGCAAGCCAACAATGAAGTCCATAGTGATCTCCTCCCATTTCCACTCCGGAATCTTCAACGGCTGCAATAATCCGGCTGGCCTCTGCTGCTCTGCCTTGACACGCTGACAAGTGTCGCAGATAGCCACATACTCCGCAACGGAACGCTTCATTCCATACCACCAGAATCGTTCCTTGAGGTTATAATACATCTTCATGCTGCCAGGATGAATGGAATATGCCGTATCATGGGCCTCACTCAAGATCAGCTTCCTGAGATCTGCTACATCCGGCACACATATCCGGCCCTTGTACCACAAGGTACCCTGATCATCCTCTCTGAAATGAGGTGCCTTGCCAACCTTGAGCAACTCGCGGATCTCCTGCAGCTTCTTATCATCTTTCTGATGCTGCCTGATCTCTGCCTCTAATGTGGGTTCTGCCTCGAATGCTGCACTCGAGGTGTGATGCAAGAAACCCAGACTCAACTGCTCAAACTCCTCGCATAACTCCTGAGGCATCTGAAAAGCCACGGCCATGTTAACATAGCTCTTCCTGCTCAGAGCGTCTGCCACGACATTAGCCTTACCCGGATGATAGTGAATCTCCAGGTCATAATCCTTGACCAACTCTAGCTATCTTCTCTGCCTCATGTTCAGCTCACTCTGTGTGAAAATGTACTTGAGGCTCTTGTGATCAGTGTAAATGTCACACTGCTGCCCAAACAAGTAATGCCTCCATATCTTCAGAGCATGCACAACTGCAGCTAACTCCAGATCATGAGTGGGGTAATTCAGCTTGTGCCGGCGCAACTGCCGCGAAGCATAAGCTATCACTCTGCCTTCCTGCATCAGGACGCAACCAAGACCATCCCTCGAAGCATCACAATACACTGTGAACCTCTTGCTCTGGTCGGGCAGAGTAAGGACTGGCACCGTAGTTAACCTCTTCTTCAACTCCTCGAAGGCCTTCTGACGCTCATCAGTCCAAAAGAAATCCACCCCCTTCTTTAGCAAGGAAGTCAAAGGCTTTGCAATCTTGGAGAAATTCTCAATGAACCTCCGATAATATCCTGCTAAGCCCAGAAAAGAGCGGACTTCCTTCACCGTCTGTGGTACCACCCAGTCAAGCACATCCTTCACCTTTCCGGGGTCCACAGCAATACCTCCCTTGGAGATGACATGACTGAGGAATGGAACCTCGTCAATCCAGAATTCGCACTTGCTGAACTTGGCATACAGCTTGTGCTCTCTGAGCCTCTGCAACACAAGCCTCAGATGTTTCTCATGCTCTGCTCCTGACTTGGAATATACTAGGATATCATCAATGAATATCACCACAAAGGTGTCCAGATAATCTATGAAAACCTTGTTCATTAGATGCATGAAGAAAGCCGGAGCATTGGTCAAGCCAAAGGACATGACCGTATACTCGTATAGCCCATACTTGCAGGTGAATGCCATCTTCGGGATATCCTCGGAACGAATCTTCAGCTGATGATAACCCGAACGCAGATCAATCTTCGAGAATACACAAGCACCTTGAAGCTGATCAAAAAGATCCTCAATACGGGGCAATGGATGCTTGTTCTTGATGGTGACTGCATTCAGATCCCGATAATCGATGCACATTCTCTTCGCTCCATCCTTCTTCTCTACGAGCAATACAGGAAAAGCCCAAGGAGAGAAACTGCGACGGATATAGCCCTTGGCTAGCAACTCGTCGATGGTCTTCTTAACTTCCTCATGCTCAACAGGTGCCATACGATAGGGCCGTTTGGCTATAGGAGCTGTGCCAGGCAAGAGATCAATAGAAAACTCAATGTCGCGATCAGGCGGCATACCTGGCAAATCATCCGGAAAGACATTCGGGAATTCAGACACCACGCGAATACCATTCGTGGGTCTAGCCTCCATCTGATGAAGAAATCCAGAAGGCTCTGTGGCACCGACAGTAACCTCCTGACCATCCGGTGCTGATAGAAGAACAGTCCTCTGAGCACAATCTATCCGGACTCCCCACTTAGCAAGAGTCTCCATCCCGAGGATCACATCAATGCCCTTGGTGTCTAGCACCATCAGATTTGCACTGAAATCTACCCCCCTTATGGCCACACTGACTCTGGGACAGAAGACATGAGATCTCAACTGCCCTCCCGGTGATGATACTAACATGCACCTCTTTAATGTGCTAGTAGGAATGCCATGATGCTCAACAAAAGACTGAGTGATGAAAGAATGCGTAGCACCAGTATCAAAAAGCACTGTAGCAGGATGGGTGTTGACCATAAACATACCAATAACCACGTTGGGAGCCTCGGCCGCTGACTCGGCCGTCACGTGGTTCACCCTGCCCTGGGTTGGCGCCTTGGGCTGAGCTGGACGTCCCTGCTGCCTTGACTGTGCCTTCCGGGGACAAACGTTGGCGTAGTGTCCCGGCTCGCCACAGTGAAAGCACACCCGTGGGAGTGCTGGAGCCTGCTGCCCGGCAGGAGGAGTAGGCACTCCCTGCCTCGGAGCTGGTGGAGCCCGAGGCGCTGGAAGCCTCTGACCCTGTCCTGCCTGCTGCGAAGGACGAGGAGGAAACTGCTGCCGCTGCTGGTACTGCTGGGGCGGTCTCTGCTGCTGCTGCCGCTGTGGATGCTGATATCGAGGACGAGTGTTGCTGCCCGATGAGGATGGAGCCATCTTCCTCTTCTTATCCTCAATCTCCCGGCGTTTACGCTCGGTGTTGAGGGCAGCATCAACCAGCTGGTTGAAACTGTCGAAGCGGTGATTCAGCAGCGCATACTGGATGTGATCATCCAGTCCCTCCTTGAAATACTCCTGTTTGTCGCTATCACGGGCGACGTCAGCAGGGGCATAACAGGCCAGCTGAAGGAAACGGTCACGGTACTCCGTCACCGTCATCGATCCCTGAAATAACAAACACAGATAACAAGGATAGCAATCTCTCAATGTGTCAGGCTTACGAAAGAGATCAAGGATAGATCGAAGCTCAAAAGAAGTTGCAGGGAATTCCATTCAAATTTACCCGCTTAAGGGCATGGAACTCCTTCTGCTTCATCTTCATAATCCCCTCAGGAATGTGGTGGTTCCTGAAGCGTTTATGGAACTGGACCCAGGTGAGAGAGTCACGGTCCTGAGCTGGGTAGGACTCCCACCAGTCAAGAGCCGAGCCTCGCAGCTGCCCTGCTGCGTACAGAACCCGCTCCCGGTCGTCGCACTGAGCAACAACCAACTGGCGCTCCACCGAACGAAGCCAGTCGTCTGCTTGGAGTGGGTCCGTGGCGTGAGAGAAGGTCGGAGGATGACCTCTCAGGAAATCCGCATGCCTGTCACGGGGCTGAGGCGGCGGAGGAGGTGGTGGCTGAGCGTGGATCTGCTGCAGAGCCTGAACGGTGTTGTTCAGGGTCGCCATCATCTGCATCTGGAGCTGGAAGAACTGCTCCGGGGTTAGTGGTGGCGGCATCGGTAGCGGCTGACCAGTACTCTGGTTGTTCTGCTCCTGCTGGTCAGATTCGGAACCGGTGCGTCGGGTGTTCACCATCTGATTGCAACAAACGAAATTTATGAGAACGAGAGATTGTGCAGCTGCAGAAATGAAACTTCGGAAGGATATGACAGAGAGAAAGAAATATAGGTTTTACCCCAACGTTCTAACTCAATTTTATCATTTAGTTCAAGTTGTGTTAGGGTCGATTTGCATGCACAAGTTCAACTACTAGACTATGCAATCAAGCAAAAATCCAAATCAAACACTTGCACAATAACAAGCATTCAATATTCACAACTTAGTCGAGTTTATCACACCACTCGACTAACATACTAGTTCTAGCGTATTTTCATAGGGACAGCCTAAACTTATAAATTACAATTTTTAGGCGACTCAGGCCAACGTATACAGAGAACTCAAGCTGTTTCTTAGAAGAGACAGAAGAGAGATAGCAAATCAAGGACTTAAGACTCAAGGAATAGAAGTAGGAAATGATTTTTGAAGATTTGTGGAAGCAAGGCAAGAGAAAAGAAGTCCTAAACTCGTCCAATTCTATCTAGGCATTCGTCCTACAGTAAATATGGCTCTGATACCAATTCTGTCACACCCGATTTATAAAGAACATAAATCGAGCAATTATATATGCGCCAGGATCAAGTCACGCATATATACAACAGAATCATCAAGATATCATAACACATACCACGAATAACAATACTATAAATCGTAAATGAATTATTTTATTACAACCGAATCAAGAATCGGTTCAAGAGTTGCGGAAGCGTAAAAGAGATACATGTAGAGCTGGGCGCCATAGGGACATCGACTGGGAGACAAACGCCTAGAAGTCGTCGAAGCCGCTGACGTAGTCCTCCACATTGCGGGGCACTGAGCAGCAGTCGAAGATATCCAAGAGAACAGAAGAGTAGAGAGGCAAGTGTGAGTACAAACTCGTACTCAACAAGTATAACACAAACTATGAGGCTCTAAGGTTGGCTGACTCGACAGCGTTAGCTTTTAGTCTTGGCAAAATTTTATTAAAGCTAATTACTACAAGTGGATGAATTACCATAAACCCGAATTGCATAATAAATTAATCAATATTAATTAAGAACTACTGAGAACCATCCAAACCAAAACCACCCGGGGAATCTCCCTAATCAAAGGTTGATAGCCCCACTAATCAAAAGGAGGATCTGGGCCGCTCATGACTGTGAGCACAGCTGATATATCAGTTTTACACTCTCAAGAGGTTGCACAACTTTACCCACAAGTCGTGAGCTACGCTAGTTGTTCATCACACTTCCTTAGGTGGGATGGCTAGCAAGCACACTACGAGACCGTTACAAAGGATCATGTTGGTAAGGTGTAACCGCTAAGTATTCTGGATCAGCGACGATGGGGCCCACCTCCGGGGGTACAAGACACACAGCACAGACCAAGCCGGATGAGCAGGGACCATTGAAGCTTACCACCCCACTTGCCCACGCAGGTAAGTTACTCCCGAACCAACACGACCTAATTAGTAAGTCAAGACCGTCCCATTCCAGTCTTGTGGTTGCGCGGTTGTCCCAGGTTGTCGCTCTATGAACCGGTCCTTATGGAGAGTGGCCAACCAAGCACTAAGCACCGTGCTGGCCCCCTAAACCAAGTTTCTAACAAAAACACCTTTTAAGGAGACGTGGACCGCTCAAGCACACAGCACAGAGGGCCACTCTCAGAATTAAGTTGCATGTAACCATTAATCAGATTAATTAAAAGGACTGAGGTGTGTTATAGCATAGCAACCTAGCACAACTAACCAAAATGCAACCCAAAGGATATATATAAAGGATATAAAGTGGCTACGAAATCCTTATAGGCATACAGAATTAAAATGCAGCATGAAATTGTATTAAAAAGTGATAGTAGGTTCATGTTATACTTGCCTTCCTCAAAGTTCTCCTGCTGCTGCTCAAAAGCTTCAGAAGATGGTGGCTCCTGGTACTCGTCCAAAGGTTCAGCGTCTACTCACGATCGCAACGCCAAAACATGGTCCAACACATACACATACATGCAAACAAGGACAAAAGATAAGAAACAGTACAACATTACATAAAAACAGCACACAAAACTATGGTAGAGCTGTTCTACACGTTACAACGATCGCGGGAGCGCAAGAATCAACTAAAACGAAGCTAAGACGCGAAATCTAGGGCTAAATCAAGGTCCAGGGGCTTTTCTGCGAGAAAAACATAACTTCCGGGGGGTTCTGGACAAAAACCAGGGATCTAAGCGTAATTAAAGGCTAGACACAGGGGCTAACACACGAAAACACAGGGCATGGACTGAGGATTCTATTTCTAAGGAACTCAGGGGTCTAAACACGTAAAACAGGACCTAACTGTAAATATTCTTGAACTACAGGTGGACCGCGGGTTGATTTCCCAAAAGGGCAGGGGTTCTTTAGCAAAACTAGCAGGCTGAAACGGTACCCTTTAATCTGGATCGTCAGATCTAATCCTAACGGCCCAGATTAGATCTCCACTGCGAAGGGGTACGCGCGGTTCTCACCCGTTGGATCTCAATCCTGCGCTCCGGACTCTCTCTTCCCTCGGATCTAATATGGCGTGCTAGATCTAAGACGGACGGCTCAGATTCAATTGCAGGGGCGAACCGGTATGCGCGATTTGGATCCCTTGGATCTCGATCTCACGGCTCGGATCTACCTTAGGCTCGGTCTAATCCTGACCGTTCGCCTTGGATCCTACGGCTCGGGACTACTGGGCGCACGGGCGGCGGAGGGGGTCACCGGAGCTCGGCTCCCGCGGCGGTGCTTCGCCGGAGCTGGCCCATCTTGGCCATCCGGCCTCCATCCAGGATGAGGTCTGGCCGTAGAGATAGAGCACGACGCGGTGAACACTTCTAGGCGCTCAAGAAAGCTAATTAGTGCTCGAATCAGGGCTCCCCACGGCGGAGGGCGGCACGGGGTCGCGGTGACGAGGGGGACGCGCTTACGCAGAGGGGAAAGGGGACAGGAATTGGGCGCGGCGTGCTCCTTACCACACCGGGGTGCTGCGACGACGGTTAGGGGCCGAAGATTGGCAGCGCTGAGGTGGTGTTGCGGTGGCGCAGGAGCTCGGTTGACGGCGGCGTTGTCCCCGGTCGAGCGGCGGCACAGCAGCGCAAGGGCACGGGAGAATCTGGGGAGGGCAGTGGCGGTTGAGGGGGAGTGCGAGAAAGCTCTGGAAATTTTATTTACGCCCAAATAAATTCATTAAAATTAGGGAAAATTACCTTAGGGTGTTACAGAGAGGAGAGCGCCGGGTTGGGCCGGCTGGGCCGCGCGGGGGGAAAAAAATAAAGGCCAGCTAGACTGGGCCTTGCGGGAGGAAGGGGGGAGAGGGGAAAAAAAAGAGTGGGCCAGCTGGGCCGCGGGGAGAAGAAAAGGGAAGCGGAGGAAGAGAAGGAAATGGGCCAGGCCAAAATAGAAAGAGGAAAAAAAAGAAATGCATTCAAATGTATTTTAATTTGAATTTGAAATTTAAATATGAATGGAAGACAAGCAATAAAATAATGCAATACGGCATGATATGCACAAGACCTATATTTCCTTATATATCTTTTTATGCTTAAGTAAATTATTGTTAATTCATGGTAAATGCTCTAAAATCAAAAGAATTTGAAATAAAACCTTATGGATCATGAAGAAAATGTAGCAAAATTTATTTAGGTTCCTAATTTGAAAATTAGGGTGTTACAAACCTACCCCCCTGAAGAGGAATCTCATCCTTGAGATTCAGCTGGGCTAGCAAAGAGCTGGGGAAATTCTGCCTGTAACTCGTTATCTCGTTCCCATGTAGCCTCATCCTCTGCATGGTGACTCCATTGAACCTTACACATCTGAATCCTCTTACTCCGGGTGATTCTCTCCAATATTCCAGGATTTTCACTAGGTACTCTGTATAAGTCAAATCATCCTGCACATTCAACTCCTCTAGTGGAAACTATTTCTCTGCTACCCTCAAGGACTTTTTCAACTGTGATATGTGGAACATATTGTGCATATCTAACAGTCGCGCAGGTAGCTCTAGCTGGTAAGCTACCTTGCCTTTCCATTCCAAGATCCTGAACGGGCCAATATAATGAGGTGAAAACTTCCCTTTGACCTTGAATCTGCGCAAACCTCTGATAGGTGACACTTTTGGATACATAAATTCTCCTCCTTCAAAAGTCAACTCTCATCCTCGAGTATCTATGTAACTTTTCTGCCTCAACTGAGCCACTTTCAGATTCTCACGGATAACCTATACCTGTCATTCGTCCTCTTTAATGATCTCAGGCCCGAACAACTAGCTTTCACCTGTCTCACTCTAATACAATGGTGTTGTGCACTTCCTGTCATACAATGCCTCAAACGGTGCCACCTTCAAACTGGCCTGATAACTACTGTTGTAAGAGAACTCTACAAACGACAAACTCTTATCCCAACTACTTCTGTGTTTTAGGGCGCAGGCCCTAAGCATATCCTCTAACACCTGATTTGTCCTTTCTGTCTGCCCATCAGTTTGCGGATGGTAAGTGGAGCAGAAATTCAGCTTTGTGTCCATTGACTTATGCAACTTCTGTCAAAATTGAGACGTGAACTGAGTACCTCTGTCTGACACTCTCTTCTTAGGTACCCCATGCAAACACACAATTCAGGAGATATATAACTCTGCTAATTGTGCCCCTGTGTAGGTAGTCTTCACCGGAATAAAGTGAGCCATTTTGGTCAAACAATCCACTATGACCCATATAGAATCATAACCATCTCGTGTGCATACCAATTTCTTTCCATTTCCATTCTAGCACCTTCAATAGTTGTAACAAATCGGCTGGTCTCTGATGTTCTGCCTTGACTCTCTGACACACATCACACAGTGCCACATGAGCTGCAACATCACGCCTCATGCCATACCACCAATATCTCTCCTTCAAATCCTGATACATCTTGGTACTGCCAGGATTCATAGAACAAGCTGAGTCATGAGCTTCCTGCAAAATTTTCTCACGAAGGTGATCCACATTAGGCACACATATTCTCTTTCCGAAGCACACAATTCCATGTTCATCTTCAGTGAAGTCAGGTGCCTTGCCTGCTTCTATCATCTCCTTTATCTCCTGAATCTTAGCATCCTCAAGCTGACCCTTCCATATCTCCTGTTCGAGAGTCGGCTCCACTTCTATACTGATCCCTTCCGCATGGGCGACGAACCCAAGGTTGAGTTGTTCAAACTCTTTATACAATTCCCGAGGCATCTGGCTAACCATTGTCATATTCACATAGCTCTTGCGACTCAAGGCATTGGCAACCACATTTGCTTCCCTCCATGATAGTGTATGTCCAAATCATAGTCCTTTATGAGCTCTAACCATCATCGCTCTCTTAGGTTGAGGTCATTCTGAGTAAAAATGTACTTCAGACTCTTATGATCGGTGTATATATCACATTTATGACCCAACAAATAGTGCCTCCATATCTTCAGAGCATGTACGACTGCTACTAATTCTAGATCATGTGTGGGATAGTTCTGCTCATGTTTCCTCAACTGACGAGACGCATAGGCAATCACGTGCCCCTCTTGCATCAATACACAACCAAGACCTTGTTTAGAAGCATCACAGTAGATGCGAAACTCTTGTGAATATCAGACATAACCAATACTAGTGCGGTAGTTAACCTTTTTCTCAACTCATCAAAGTTGTTCTGACATGCCTCTGACCATATAAACTTCTTTTCTTTCTCTAGTAGTGATGTAAGGAGTTTCATTATCTTAGAGAAGCCTTCTATAAATCTCCTATAATATCCTGCGAGTCCTAGAAAACTCCGGATCTTCGACACTGTCGTTGGCGGTTCCCAATTCATCACATCTCTGACCTTTCCTAGATCCACTGCAATACCTCCGTCTGTGATAACATGTCCAAGGAACGAGACCTCACTCAACCAGAATTCACACTTGCTGAGCTTGGCATACAATTGATTTTCTCTGAGTTTCTGCAGAACAAGCCTAAGATGTTTGTAACACCCTAATTTTCAAATTAAGGATATAAATAAACTTTGTTAGATTTTAATTAGGATCCGTAAGGATTTAATTCAAATTTTATTGATTTTAGAGCATTTACCGTGAATTAATAGTATTTTATTTATCTATAAAAATAAATATAAGGAAACCTAGGGTTTGTGCATTTCATGCCTCATTGCATTGGTTTATTGCTTGTGTTCCATTTGAATTTAAATTTCAAATTCAAATTCAAATGCATTTGAATGTTTTCCATTTATCTTTTCTCTCTTTTCTCCATTGGGCCCGACCCATTTTCCCTTTCCCTCTCTTTTTCCCTTCTCCCCGTGTAGCCCAGCCGGCCCAGTTAGCCTGGCCTCCTTTTTTTTCCTCCCCACTGTGCGGCCCAACTCTTCTCCCGCGTGGCCCAATCCTCCCCCGCGCCTTCCTCTCCCTCTCCTGGGCCAGCCGCTCGCCCCAGCCTAGCCAACCCACGCGTGCCTCTCTCCTTCTCCCCTCGCGCTGACACGCGGGTCCCGCCTGTCAGGCTCGTCGTCCTCCCCGAGCCCGACTCAGACCTGAGTCCGAGTCCCGCTAGCCCCTGCGCCGTTCCGCGCCGCGCGACCTTGGGCCCGCATGCCTAGGCACCCTTGGGGCCACCCTATAAGTACCGCCCGTGCCCTAGGGTTCTTTTCCCTCAAGCCGCAGCCGCCGTCACCTAAAACCCTAGCCGCCCGAGGGATTCCTCGGCCGCCACCGCGCCGTCGCTCCGCCGCTCCTTTGCTGCCGCAAGCCGCCACCAAAGCTTTGCCGCGGGGTAAGGACGCTCCCCAGCAGGTTAATCTCTTGTCTCCCCGCTTCCCCGTGCGCCAATCCGCTCACCGTCGTTCCGCGCCGCCCCTCACTGCCGGCCGCCGTCTCCAGTCGCCGTCGCTTCTCCCAAACCCCCTACTTGAGTTCCCCTTCACGCGCGCTATCTCCCAGTCCAAACCCGAGCCTTAGCCATGGCCGGGAATGCGTAAACGTGTTTCTCCGGCGAGCTATCGCCGCCCGGCGCCGCGCTAGCCTCGCCGCCGGCGCCCCGCGCCGCCAGCCCGCTTCCCCGCCGTCGGATCTAGATCGGACGGTCTAGATCAGTCCTAGACTGAGTTGAACAGATCTAATACCGGTCAACCCAAGGTGGTTTTGTGCTCTGGCCCCTAAGTTCTTCTGAAATCAACCCGCGGTCCACTTCAGTTAAAAAGTAATCGCGAATAGATCCTTTTTCTTCTGTTTAGGCCCCTATCTTTTCCTAAATAGAACCCGCCATCCTTAACCCTTCTATTTTTCAATCTACACCCTAGGTCTAAGGTTTATTTGTGATCTAGCCCTTGGTTTCTTCTGTCAGAGCCCTTTTAGTTTCAAATCTTCTGCAAATAAGCCCTAGAATCATGTTTTAGCCCTAATTTCTCCGTTTTAACTCTGTTTTCATCGATTCTTGCGCTGATGCGATCCTTACAGCATATGTTCTGTTTATATTGATTGGTGTACTGTTTCTTATTTATTATATTTGTTTTCTTGTATGTATTTGTGTGCTACGATAGACGATACGCAGTTCGAGGGTTCGCAAGAGCCGAGCTTCGAAGATGTTCCCGAGCAGCAGTAGTTTGTTAACGAAGGCAAGTGATCCTTGATCATACTTCAGTCCTAATAACTTTATAAATACACCTTTACTCTTGGCTAATTAATTAGAAACTTTAGCTTGTAATGGTCTTACCGAAAAGGCAAGAGAGGAGTGCGTTGATGGGGTATAGCTCGGTCCTCTTGAGGCGTAGATATGATCCTGGGTAAGGCGTCTTCCTCATTAGGGAGGGTTATGACCACTGTGGCCTAAAACCTTTGCGGACCATTGCAAATTAGGGAATCTTTGTAAAGGCCTTGTAGTGAATCACTGCCACTCACCTTGGAAGTGTTTAAGGGCCTTGCAAACCCGGGCATTAAGGGAAACACGAATTGTGGGTAAACTGTAAAACCTCTGCAGAGTGAAAACTGATATATCTAAAGCGATGTTCTTTGTTTATTTATGATGACGCTTATCTATTACTTTTATTTGTTTAAGGGATTGGCATATACTTACACTTAGCTAATGCTTGCTTAATTAAAACTTGACCAACTAAAAATGCTTATCGCAGTTAAATCATGTCAGCTTTTCCTTGATTATAGCCTTGCATATCATATAATTTATTCCACTTGCTGAGTACTAACCATAAGTGTACTCACACTTGCTTTATTAAAAATAATACTACTCAAAACAAGATAATTGTCCCGTGTTCCCTGAAGATTTCGAAGAATACTAGGCGTATGTCTCCCAGTCATCAGTATTTAAAGTTGAGGTCCGCTGCTATTTATCGACTTTTATTTATTCATTTAAGATTAAGACTATCGGTCGTGTAATAAAATACTATTATACTCTATTTCGTTAATGCATTGTTTCATATATTCATTTGTGATGTCTACTATATGTGCGGAACTTGATCCTAGCGCACATATGGGATACATTTGGTTACCTTTTCTAAACCGGGTGTGACAATGTTCCTCGTATTCCTCCTCATTCCTAGAGTACACCAGAATATCATCATTGAACACCACAACGAATTTATCAAGATAATCCATGAACATTTTATTCATCAGATACATAAAGTAGGCTGGAGCCTTGGTCAACCAAATGACATTACGGTGTATTCATAAAGCCTGTATCTGGTAGTGAAAGCTGTCTTGGCAATATTTGAGGATCATATCCTCAGCTGATGATACCCTGACCTCAAATCAATCTTAGAGAATACTCTGGCTTCCTTCAACTGATTAAACAAGTCTTCTATATGAGGCAATGGATACTTGTTCTTGATGGTAACCTCATTCAAAGCTCTATAATCAACACACATCCTCTGTGTACCATCCTTCTTTTCAACAAATATCACGGGTGCTTCCCAAGGTGAAGAACTAGGATGAATGAACTGCTTATCCAGCAATTCTTTTAGCTATTTCTTAAGTTCCTCTAATTCACCAACTAACATTCTATATGGTCTCTTAGCAATAGGTGCAATACTAGGTAAAAAGTCTATGAGGAATTAAATGTCGGATCAGGTGGCATACCTAGCAGATCATCGGGGAAGACGTCCGGGTACTCACACACCACTCTGATATCCTCAATCAAGTCTGTTTTCAGCTGATTCACTGCAAAGTCTGCTACGGGCGGAAGTGTTGCAATGAACTCAAATCGTTCACCTTCTAGGCTCGTGAGGATCACTGACCTTTTGGCACACTGAATAACTGCGTCAACCTTGCTTAGCCATCCCATTTTGAGTATGATGTCTATTCCCTTAGAATATAATACTATGAAATTGGCATAAAATTCCCTGCCCACAATCTTGAACCTGACGCCAAGACACTGATACATGGCCTTCGTATTTCCCCCAGGTGAACTAACTAGCATGTTGTTTGACATAGAATGCAAGGGAATGCCATGTTTTGTGACAAACTAAGCAGAAATAAAGGAATGCAATGCCCCAGAATCAAATAAAACTGATGTAGTAGCTGAGTTGACTAGGAACATACCGAACACAACATCCTAAGCCTCCTGAGCGGTCTCCATGGCAACATGATTCACACGCCCGCGGACGTGGTTCTGCTGGCCCTTGTTGCCCTGCGGCGTTTGGTTATTGTTCCTGGGTTGTTGCTGCTGTGGTGTCTGCCTCTGTCCACTGTTGTTGAACTGGCTTGGAGTCTTCTGTGCATTCCTCTTGGGACAACCATTAGCATAGTGTCCCGTCTCGCCACATCTGAAGCACGTATTACCGCCAGTGGGAGTAGGGGTGTTGTTCCTCACAGGTGTCCCAGTAGGGGTGTTCTCGTGATTCTGCGAAAAACTAGGGCGCTGTGCTGACTGACCAGCACGCTGAGCTTGTTGCTGCTGGTCTGTTGGTTGGGGTGCTGGTATTGATTCTGCCTGTAGTTGACATTCTGTCGTCCAGTGCGGAAAGGTGTTCCTTGCGGGGTCGTGAAACGAGGGCGTGAGTTGTTGTTGAACTGCCCTGGCGACTCAAACTTTCTCTTCTGCTCACCCACCTCCTTGCGAGCATGCTCCACCATGATGGCATTGTCCACCATATTCTGGAAGTTTTCAAAAGTGTGCACCATCACCTGATACTTGATAGGACCAATCAAACCATCCTTGAAGTGATCCTGCTTCTCTTCGTCATCAGCTACCTCCACGGGAGCGTAGCGAGGCAGCTAGATGAACTTGTGTCGGTACTCACTCATAGACATTGCTCCCTATTTCAATGCAAGGAACACTTGTTTCTTGAGCTTCATCAGACCTTTGGGTATGTGTTGCTCCCTGAACTTGCTCCTGAACTCTTGGCAGGTGATGGTGTTGGGGGTGTCATGAGCTACGGTGTAAGCATCCCACCAATCTGCAGCGGTTCCTTCCAATCTGCTCGAAGCATACAGGACCTTCTCCCTGTCAGTACACTGGATGATGTTTAGCATCTTCTCCACCATCCTGATCTAATCATCAGCTTGCAGAGGATCAGGTGAGTGAGAAAATGAAGGAGGTTTGTGGCTCATGAATTCTTTGTGCCTGTCTCTAGCTGGTGGTGGATGTGGTGGAGCTTGGTTCATCTGGGCCTGCATGTTGGTGATAGTGTTCACCATGTTGGTTAGTAGCTGAGTCTGGGCGGCGAGGAACTGCTCCATCCTTACTGGTGGTGCGTGGTGTTGCTGACTTTGCTGAGGATCGGGGTTAGTATTGTTGCTTGTTTCCTGACATGGTACTGCAGGCTGATCAACCCCTGATCCAGACCTGGTGTTCACCATCTGATCGGTTAGAAAAGTGAGACTCATGAAATCAATCATGGAATAAGGATATGTCACACCCGGTTGGGAAAAGGTAACCGAATGCAACCCATATGTGCGCTAGGATCAAGTTCCGCACATACAGTAGACGTCACAAGCGAATATTCGAAACAATGCATTAATGAAATAAAGTGTAATAGTACTTTATTACATGACCAACAGTCTTAATCTTAAACGAATAAATAAACATCGATAAATAGCAGCGGACTTCCGACTTCACAGGCAGATGACTGGGAGACATACGCCTAGTATTCTACGAAATCTTCGGGGAACACGAGACAATTATCTTGTTTTGAGCAGCATTATTTTTAATAAAGCAAGTGTGAGTAAACTTATGGTTGGTACTCAGCAAGTGGAGTAAATTATATGTCATGCAAGGCTATGATCAAGGAAAAGCTGACATGGTTTGACTGCGGTAAGCATTTTTAATTGGTCAAATTTTAATTAGGCAAGCATTAGCTAAGTGTAAATATATACCAACCCTTAAACAAACTATCTGAGATAAATTAATCCACAACACAAATAAGTAAATAAATAAACGGGAACCATCAATTTAGATCATCTTTAAGTTCAATTATCATGTGAGTGTCCAAGCTGCTCTTAACCGTGAGCACGGCTGATATATCAGTTTTCACTCTGCACAGGTTGTACACTTTACCCACAACTCGTGTTTCCCTTGATGCTTGGGTTTCCAAGGCCCTTAAACACTTCCAAGGTGAGTGGAAGTGATTTACTACGAGGCCTTTACAAAGATTTCCTAACTTATGACAATTGCTAAGATTTCAAGTCATAGCGGTCATAACTCTCCCTAATAAGGCAGACGCCTTAGCCAGGACCATATCACACCCCAAGAGGACCGAGCTATACCCCGACGATGCAACCCCTCTTGCCCTTTCGGTAAGATCATCATAAGCTAGAGTTTCTAATTAATTAGCCAAGACCAGAGCCATGTAATATTTGTGTTGTACTGTTTTCCTAGATGGTTCTCCATGTTCCAATTAATTCAATAATCTTATTTATCACCAAAACAATATTCCCGAACATGAGTAAACCAGCGTAACATGATATCCAGATTATCGAACCAAAATCTAAGTGAAGCAACCAGCATAACTACAACATAAATATAAATAACCCAGGTTTAATCAAGGAAGTTCAAATGAAACTAGGCATATCCTTAACTTGGGATCCATCATGTTCTAGACACATGTATGCATATAAAGTAAAAGTGTATAAGTGTAATGTTATTAGGACTAAAATATGATCATGGACCACTTGCCTTCGTTAGCAAACTGCTGCTGCTCAGGAACTTCTTCAAAGTTCGACTCTTGCAGACCCTCGAACTGCGTATCATCTATCGCAGCACACAAATACATATAAGCAAACAAATACAATAAATAAGAAATAGTACACCAATCAATATAAATAGAACAAAATAATGTAATAAAGCAACTGCATATGTCGTAAGGATCGCGTGAGCGCAAGAATCGATGAAAACATTGTTAAAACGGAGAAATTAGAGCTAAAACATGATTCCATGGGCTTATTTGTGAAAGATTTGAAACTAGAAGGGCTCTAACAGAAGAAATAGAGGGCTAGATCATAATTAAACCGAAGACCTAGGGGTTAGATTGTAAAACAGAAGGATTTAGGACTGCGGGTTTTATATTTGAATAAGTCAGGGGCCTAACCAGAAGAAAAAGGATCTATTCATGAATACTTTTGAACTAACATGGACTGCAGGTTGATTTCCAGAAAACTTAAGGGCTAAACTGCAAAAAGACCATGGGTTGACCGGTAACAGATCTGTTTGACTCGGGTTCAATTAGATTCAAACCGTTGGATCTAGATCCAACGGCCAGGACGCGAGGGCTGTGCGGGACGGTGGTGGGGAATGCCGCTGGTGGCTCGGGTGGCGGCGCGCGGCGGAGCTTCGCCGGATGAACGCGAAATCATGATTCCGGCCTCGGGTTTAGTTCGGATCTGGACCAGGAGGTGGCCCGCGTGATGGGGAACCCAATTGGGGTGTCGTGGAGGGGAGTCGTGGCCCGTAGGCAGCGGCCGGCGGCAAGTGGCGGCACGGGGCGGCGGTGAGCGATCTGTGCTCGCGGAAAAAGGGGAGAGGGGGATTAGCTGGTCGGGAAGCATTCTTACCCCATCGTGATGCTCCTGCGGGGTTTGTTCGACGGCGGGGAGCAGTGGTGCGGTGGCGCAGCGAGCTCCCGAACGCGGGGGCGATGGCAGCGGCGGAGAAGCTCGGGTTGCTAGGGTTTAGGGCTGTGGAGGCGGCGGCTGCGGGTTGGGGCTGCGAGGGCTCAGGTCTGCACCTTAAATAGGGGTAGCGGCGGCTCCTGGGCGTGCAGGCCCGAGGCGGATTGTAGCGGTGCCGCACCGGGGTCGGGCTCGGCCTCGAGCCTGAGTCTGGCTCAAGGTCGGGGATGACCCTGGCAGGTGGGTCCCGCCTGCTAGAGAGAGAAGAGGGGGAAGCGGGGAGAGGGAGGCCGGCGCGTGGAGGCAGGCCGGGGGAAGCGGATGGGCCGCGCACACGGGAGAGAGAGGGGAGAAGGAAGAAGGCCGCTCAGGCCGGGCCGTGCGGTGGAGGAAAAGAAGAAGGAGGGGAGGCCGTGGGCCGGGCTGCGAGGGAAGAAAAGAAAGAGAAAAAGGAAAAAGAGTTTGGGCCGGCCCAAGAAGGAAAAAGAGAGGGAAAAGAATGCAATTCAAATGTTTTTGAATTTGAATTTGAAAATTAAAAGCAAATAGCAAACAACCAATAAAATAATGCAATGAGGCATGAAATGCACAAATCCTATGTTTCCTTATATTTCTTTTTATAGATAAATAAAATACTTTTAATTCACCATAAATGTTCTAAATTCAAAAGAATTTGAATTGAACCTTATGAACTCTAAATAACACCTACCTAGTTTGTTTAAACTCCTAGTTTGAAAATTAGGGTGTTACAATATAGGAGCAAGGAAAAAGAGAGGGAAAAGAATGCAATTCAAATATTTTGAATTTGAATTTGAAATTTAAAAGCAAATAGCAAACAACCAATAAAACAATGCAATGAGGCATGAAATGCACAAATCATATGTTTCCTTATATTTCTTTTTATAGATAAATAAAATACTTTTAATTTATGATAAATGTTCTAAATTCAAAAGAATTTGAATTGAACCTTATGAATTCTAAATAACACCTAACCTAGTTTGTTTAAACTCCTAGTTTGAAAATTAGGGTGTTACAAACCTACCCCCCTTTAAAGGAATCTTGTCCTCGAGATTCGGTTAGGCTAGCAAAGAGCTGGGAAATTCTGCTTGTAACTCGTCCTCTCGTTTCCAAGTAGCCTCATCCTCTGCATGGTGACTCCACTGAACCCTACACATCCGTATCCTCTTACTCCAGGTAATTCTCTCCGCTGTGTCCAGTATTTTGATCGGGTGCTCTGTATAAGTCAAATCTTCCTGCACATCCAGTTCCTCCAGTGGCAACTGCTCATCGGTGTCACACCCGATTTATAAGAACATAAATCGAGCAATCATATATGCGCCAGGATCAAGTCACGCATATATACAACAGATTATCAAGATATCACAACACATGTCACGAATAAAAGCGTATAACTTATAAAATGAATATCTTTATTACAACTGAATCAAGAATCAGTTCAAGGAATGCGGAAGCGTAAAATGAATACATGAAGAGCTGGGCGCCACAGGGACGTCGACTGGGAGACAAACGCCTAGAAGTCGTCGAAGCCGCTGACGTAGTCCTCCACGTTGCCGGGCACTGAGCAGCAGTCGAAGATATCCGAAATAGAACAGAAGAGTAGAGAGGCAAGTGTGAGTACAAACTCGTACTCAACAAGTATAACACGAGTATGAGGCTCTAGGGTTAGCTGACTCAACCGCATTAGCTTTTAGTCTTGGCAAATTTTATTAAAGCTAATTACTACAAGTGGATGAATTACCCTAAACCCAAGTGGCATAAGAAATTAATCAGTATTAATTAAGAACTACTGAGAACCATCCAAACCAAACCACCCGGGGAATCACCCTCGTCAAAGGTTGATAACCCCACTAATCAGACGGAGGATCTGGGCCGCTCATGACTGTGAGCACAGCTGATATATCAGTTTTACACTCTCGAGAGGTTGCACAACTTTACTCACAAGTCGTGAGCTACGCTAGTGGTTCATCACACTTCCTTAGGTGAGATGGCTAGCAAGCACACTACGAGACCGTTACAAAGGATCGCGTTGGTAAGGTGTAACCGCTAAGGATTCTGGATCAGCGACGATGGGGCCCACCTCCGGGGATACAAGACACACAGCACAGACCAAGCCGGAGGAGCAGGGACCATTGAAGCTTACCACCCCTCTTGCCCACGCAGGTAAGTTACTCCCGAACCAAAATGACCTAATTAGTAAGTCAAGACCGTCCCATTCCAGTCTTGTGGTTGCGCAGTTGTCCCAGGTTGTTGCTCTATGAACCGGTCCTTATGGAGAGTGGCCAACCAAGCACTAAGCACCGTGCTGGCCCCCTAAACCATGTTTCTAATAAAAACATCTTTTAAGGAGACGTGAGCCACTCAAGCACACAGCACAGAGGGCCACTCCCAGAGTTAAGTTGCATAAGACCATTAATCAAATTAATTAAAAAGGACCAAGATTTGTTGTAGCGCAGCAACCTAGCACAACTAACCAAAAAAATGCAACCCATAGGATATATATAAGGATATAAAGGTGGCTAGGAAGTCCTTATAGGTATACAGTATTAAATGCAGTATGAAATTGTACTTAAAAGTGATAGGAGGTTCATGTTATACTTGCCTTCCTCGTACTCTCCCGGCTGCTGCTCGAACTGCTCGGAAGACGGCTGCTCCTGGTACTGATCCAAAGGCTCCGCGTCTACTCACGATCATCAAGCATAGTCCACACATACACACATGCACAACCAATAGCAACTATAAGAAAACAGTACAACATCACATAGAAACAGCATACAAAACTAGCCTAGAACTAATCTACGCGTTATAACGATCGCGTGCATATAAGGAACGCTTAAAACGGAGCTAAAACGTGAAAACTGCGCTTAAAACCAGATCCAGGGACCTATTTGCGAGAAAAACAAGACTTACAGGGGTTTCTGCGCAAAAACCGAGGGCTTAAACGTAATTAAAGGATAGACACAGGGGCTAGCGTGTGAAAACACTGGATATGGACTGCGGGTTCTAATTCCATAAAGATCAGGGGCTTCGGTGCAAGAATTAGGGCTAAACTGCAATTACTATTGAACTGCAGTGGACCGCGGGTTGATTGCAGGAAAAGCCGAGGGCTCTTTAGCAAAAAGGCATGGCTGAACCGGTATCCTTTAATCTGGATCCTCGGATCTAAATCGGGCGGCTCGGATTAGATCCGTTACGCGAAGGGGTACGCGCAACTCTCCACCGTCGGATCCAAATCCGACGCTCCCGTCTCTCTTTTCTCTCAGATCTAATGCAGCGCGCCGGATCTAAGATGAGCGGCTCGGATTTAAAACGAGGGGCGAACCGGTACGGCCAACGCTCGGCCGTCAGATCGCGATCCTACGGTTTTGAGCCACCCTCAGCTCGATCTAATCTTACGCGTACAACACCAATCGGACGGTCAGGGGAAAAAAAACGCGGGGTGGCGGCGCTAGGTCGCCGGAGCTCGGCTCCGCGGCGGCGCTTCGCCGGTGATGACCAAACTTGGCCGTCCGGGCTTCGTTTGGGTCGGGATCAAGCCGTGGAGAATGCTGGCGGTACGGGTAATCCACCTGGGCTATCAACGTGGCGGATCGGGGCTCGGGTGGGTGATCCCCGCGGCGAGGGCGGCTCGGGGCGGCGAACACGCCGTTGTGCGTGCGTTCTGGGCGCAACTGAGACCTAAACGCTACGGCCTTCGGTGCATCACGACCAGGTAGGAAAGGGGGAGCTCACCAAGGGCTCGCGATGGCCGGAGTTGCAGCGGAGGGAGGAAACCGACGACGACTGGCGGAGGAAACGGGGCGGCGCTCGGTGGACAGGCGGCAGCAGGGCGGCTCGGGGTCCCTTGGCCGCACGGGTTGGTCGAGGAAGCACCTGCGGAGGTCACCAGGGGGTCAGAGCAGCCCAAGATCGGCCGGCACCGAGGGAATTGGGGTGGCGGCACGGCTCACCGGCGACGGCTTCTTCGTAAAATTCAGGTGATGCAGAGGTCCGGAGCTCGAGTGCCGGGCTCAGGAAGACTCCCAGTGGCGAGGTGAGGCGAGCGCGGGGGCTGTCGGGGTCGGTGGCGCTCCGGAGCAGCGGCCCGACGGTGAGGCAGAGAGGCGGAGACGCGGTGGAGCAAGGCGGCTGCGGTACTGGCGTGGGTGGCGGCGGGGCTAGGGTTAGGGCACCGGGTAGGTGGGGCTGCGGGGCCAATTTAAGGTGGGGGTCGGGCCTCGGTGTGCGGGCCCAGGAGAAGGGGCTCGCCGGGGTTACCGGAGGCCGTTGCGCCCGGGAGGAAGAAGAGAAAGGGGAAGCAACGGGGAAGCTGGCAGGTGGGGCCAAAGGGCCAGAGGGAGAGAGGGAAACCGGGTGAGCGAGCTGGGCGGGGGAACGGGCGTCGGCAGATGGGCCCGGCGTGGCAGACAGAGAAGGGGGAGGGGGCGCGCGGCGCTGGGAAGAACGGGCCCGGCTCGGCCCACGCGGGGGAAAGGGAAGAGGGGAGGATACTGGGCTTTGGTCGGCCCATGCGGGAGTGAGGAGGGAAAAAGAAAATGGGCTAGGCTGAGAGAGGAGGTTTGGGGTTGGCTTCTTTTATCCTTTCTCTCCCTTTTCTACACTCAAACATTCAAACCACTCCATTTGAATTCAAATAATTTTGAATTCAACCCACACAAATAAAACTATGCACCAGCATGAATGCACAAGCAAGTTGACTTATAGTAAATTTTAATTACTTGCATTATAAAATTACTTTAAATACGAGGTAAATTAGGGAAAACCCTGGAAAATTTTATTTAAGCCCAAATAAATTCATTAAAATTTAAGGAATTTACCTTAGGGTGTTACAATCGGGTACCCTCAATTACTTCTTCAACTGTGATATATGGAACACATTGTGCACGTCTGACAATCGCGCAGGTAACTTTAGTTGGTAAGCCACCTCACATTTCCGTTCTAAGATCCTGAACGGGCCAATGTAACGAGGCGATAGCTTCCCTTTGACCTTGAATATGCGCAAACCTCTGATAGGTGACACCTTTAGGTACACATAGTCTCCTTCCTCAAAAGTCAACTCTTATCGTCGAGTATCTGCATAACTTTTCTGCCTTGATTGAGCTACTTTCAAATTCTCACGGACAACCTGTACCTGTCTCTCAGCCTCTTTAATGATCTCAGGCCCAAACAACTGACTTTCACCTGTCTCACTCCAATACAACGGAGTCCTGCACTTTCTACTATACAATGCCTCGAACGGTGCCATCTTCAAACTGGCCTGTTGTTACAAGAGAACTCCGCGATGTGGCAGAACCAACCTGAATTACACCGGCTCAAGTACGCGAGTCCTCTCTTGAGGGTTACCTCGTACTTCAAACGGTATAATCCTTTGGCCTGTCGGGTAACGTCCCGATAAACCACCGAACGCAGGATCCAACAAGGTACCTCACACGATGGTGAGTCCAGAGATATAAATGCCATTACATTTTACACCACAGGCAAATATATTACAAAAATATACAAAGCATCATTAACTCCCACTGAGAGGAGATTATTACAAAACAGGTTTAAGTCTTAAGATAAAGCAGCGGAGTTTGAAAAGCGTAAACATTGTACACGTCGTTAATATAGATATCATGCTAGCCCTGGCATGGTATCATTCGGCGGAATCGGTGTTGGCCGGGGACGGATCCCACTCCACGGACCAACCATCAGGCAAGGGGTAGGGCCATGGTGTAATGAAAGCTGGCTCATCAGGGAGATTACCTGGATTAAATCAACAAAAGCAAGGCTGAGTATACTAATACTCAGCAAGACTTACCCGGAATTGGGTATATCTTAGCCCATAACTAGACTCATGAAGGCTTTTAGCCTTAGGTAGAGTTTTCAGCTGAAAAGTAACAAAGAGTAGATCCTTATTTTCAACTTTTAGCTTTCAGGTTCTAGTGAATTAACCATTCTAGGTAAGCATCTATAACTATTCAAACATGGTAGAATCTTTAATCAAACATCATCTTTGATAAGCACAAAGTTGCTCTTGTTACTCTATGTGGCAAAGGGATTAAGCAGTCTCAATCTCCGCGAGAAACGGATGATTCCTGAATCGAATTTCAAAACTTGCAAGGGTAAACCTAACACACACGCTTGGAACACCAAAGGGTTGTTCCGAAGCAACCGTTTACCTTTCATTTCGACTCGTGGATCAGTGCCACCACAAGCGACTGCAGGACCATACGCACTTCCAAAGTGCAGGATGTACGTCTGTAGCGCGACTACAAAACCCGTACTCCTGGTTGCCCAGCAACACGTATTCCTACACATCGAACAAAGTAACCAAAAGAAGCAAATACATGTGGTGGGGGGTATGTCCACTCCTCGGGCCGATCGGTTACTAGGCTTACCGCTTACCATATTTCACGGCATGTGACTAGTACTTTCAAACGCTTAACCACCGCTACCACACACTGCGACCTTATCAAATTCCATACACAGATTGGTATCATCTCAATATGATACCTCACAAAATCCCGTCCGTCATCCTTATAGTGATAATAGGAATGTAAACATCACAATTCCTATATCGCGCGAGTGACAGGAAATCACTCGACTTCTACCGGTCCTATAAGCATAGCAGCTAGTCGGACTCAAGTTCTAGTGTACAATACATTGGTTTCTGGAATTATGCAACTAAGGTTTTCAAACAACTCCTAAGAACTTAATGCATAAAGATATATATAAATAATATAGGTTGCAGTGTAATAAAGTAGGGGTTATGTCCGGGGCTTGCCTTCGCTAGTGGGGTTGGGGTTAGTCAAATTAATATCCTCCGAACCTTGGTTCGGGGCTTCAGAGAAATCCGCGACGAGATTTCCGGGGTCTTCAGAATAACCTCCTTCTTGTTCCGGAATCAACTGGTAATCTCCGTCAGCGAGAGTGGTCGAGTCTATATGAGATGCAAAGTTACAAGTTATGGAATGTATATACTTTTATGTTATTTCACAATAAAGTTGCAATCCAAACAAAACAACATTACATTTCGACAATTAACCTATCTACCCTGCACTGGGCAGTCATTTATCGAGTACTAACTAAACTAACTAGTCTCGTTAGGCAACAGGGTGGGTTACCCTAAACATCGGTTTAACTACAATAGGTAGCATATCTGATTATTATAAGTAACACTAAATACACTTAGCAATCTCCATTTATTTTATTAGCTAAGCATTGTAATTAACCTTAGGTTATTACTTAATTATGGCTAACTTTGGATTAATTAATCAAATCTTAAATTAAGAAAAATAATTAATACTTATGAAAATTATCATAAGTGGGTTTTATTAAAATTTCACTCTAAAAGGAACTAAGCCACAAAATTAAACAAGATTATAATTGAAAATTCAAGATATAATTATAACTAGAGTTTTACACTAAAACTAGGGTTCAAAATTTAAGGACATCATAAATTTCTCAAGACTAATATTCCAGAAAAGTTTCATAATTTTTCATGCATAATAATTATTATTTATGAATTACCTTTGAATTTAAGCTTCAAACTTATAACTCAAGTTATATTAGGTTTCTGATTCTCAAATTTTTATCTTAGATTACTCCTGTTGTAGCAAGCCTAAGATAAATTTTTCAGCCCTAATCATGAAGGAATACATTTGGAATTAAATTAAGTAACTTTTATCAACATATAACAAAAAGTACTCGAAATCTAAGCAAATGAACAGTAAAGTACTCGAACTTTTTACACAGAGCTATACATAACACATATAGTCTAGGTTTCAAATTTCAGCTATAACACATGCCTACAACATGAGATATAATTAAAACACTTATTTTCTAATATTTAATATACATCAGAAAATATACACCTACAGCTCAAACTTCCTAAATAAAAGTAGTCTAATTTCACTTAAGGATTCTAACAAAATTTAGTTTGCATTTTTATGACTTTTCCTCGAATTGATATGGAATTTCAAATTTGGCAGCTTATATTACACAAGAGGTCCTTCGGTTACTATTTCCCTGAGTCTATTCCTTTGCACAAAACCCCCTAAACTTCTATTTCTTCTAACCCGCAGTCCTTCCCCCAATTCCCCCCCGGTCAAGGTAGAAGCCCGGTGTTGACCGGCTTGCTCCGGCGATGGCGAGCGCCGGTGGTGAGGGCAGAGGAACGGGGAAGCAACTAGGGTCCCTTGCGCACCTGTGCGAGCTCGGAATTGAAGGGAGATGGCTTGGGGCGGTGGCGCGACGGAGGCTTGCGGCCGGCGGCGAGGTGGAGCGTTGGGGGCGGTACTCCAGTGCCCTTGGACGACGGTAGAGCGGTCGGAAAGCTGCCTGGGAATGTGGTGGAGCTCAAGCCGGGGTCAATTTGAGCTAGGAAAGGCCGGAAGAGGGAGCTCCACGGTGGACAGACACGGCGGCGACGGGAAAGCTCGGGAAGCTCATCGGGAAGCCAATGTAAGGCCTTAGGAACCCAATTGATAGGTCGGGGAGCGTCGTAGGGGTGATGTGGTGCAGGCTAGAGCACGGTGGTGGCGTGAAATGGCTTGGGATGGGCTGCCCACGGCGGTGCCGAGCGCGGCCGGAGTTGGGAGAGAAGAGCAACGCGGAATGTGGGTTGCGGCTCAGGAAGGGTAAGGGAAAAAGAGTGCAAATGAACTCTCTACGCTCTCCTGGTCACGTTGAGTAGAAGAAAGGGAACGGAGGGATAAGCGCGGGATGTGGAAACGGCGGCGACGACGTGGCGGCCGGCGAACCGCTCGGGTCATCGTGGCACGCGCGCGCGAGTCCAGGAAGGGAGGGAAACAGCGGCGGGGGAAGCAAGGGGCGACGCGTGGGCATGTGTAGCAGCTGGAGGTGGAGCTCGGGGTCCTGTGCCGGCGGTCAGCGGCGGAGGCAGAGCGGAGCAGAGGGGGAAGCGGTGGTGCCAGAGGAAGACGAAGCAGGCAGGAGTCAGAAGGACTTGTTCGTGATTTCCAAAAAATTCAGGGACCCCTATGTAATCTAAAATTTCTCACTGCTACAGAGGTCAAATGAGAAAATGTTCAACATGAAAGTTGTAGAGTTTTTCAAACTCTACAACATTGCTGTAGGGCTTGGGTTCAGAAAATCAAGGTTTACAACTATTTGGATTACATTTTGAAACAAGATGGAATTTAAGTTAAATTTATCTTTGCCCACCTAAATTTGATCAAATTTTGGGCATGTTTATAAATTTTCTGACCTGTCATGATTACTTGTATTTTTACACATTAACCCTTAAGTAAATTTGAATGTGACTTTTATATTCCAACCATTTCATATGTAACCCTTATATTTGTGTTAATTACACATAAGCCCTTAGTTTCATATAAAGTCTATTTCTTTTAGGTTTTAACCTAATATTTGTACTTTTCTTTTCTATAGTCATTTGAATTTGACATTTAAGAGCATTTTCCACACACTTGCACATATGAATTTATAAAATCTATAATTTACAAATACACCCCTAGTTCTCTATACAAACCTTAATATACATACAACACACTAGTAACTAGTGTCTATATTCTAATTACAGGAATGTTACAGCCTTCCCCCCTTAAAAAGAATCTCATCCCGAGATTCCGAAGCTGAGCAGAAATGGATGATTAGATTTGGGGATTGGCTTGAAGGAAGTCTGGGAAATTCCGTTGAAGATAAGACTCTGTTTCCCAAGTCGCTTCTTCCTCAGTGTGATGATCCCATAAGATTTTGTACATCTTAACGGTCCTTCTTCTGGTGAGTCTTTCCTTGGTATCCAGGATTCGAAGGGGTTGTTCGATGTACGATAGATCGGGTTCAATCTCGATGGCACATGTCTCAACGATTTCCGTGGGTACTTTGACGCACTTCTTAAGTTGAGAGACATGGAAGACATTGTGAATAGCAGCCAATTGAGACGGAAGGCAAAGCTTGTAAGCCACTGGGCCACAAACATTGAGGATTTCGAAGGGTCCGACATATTGAGGTGCTAACTTCCCCTTTATGCCAAAACGTTGGACGCCTTTGGTAGGAGATACTCGGAGATAGACAAAATCTCCAACTTGGAATTGCAGAGGTTTCCTCCTCTTATCTGCGTAGCTCTTCTGTCTGGACTGAGCGATTTTAAGATTAGATTGGATAATATTAACCTTATCTTCGGCTTCAATGACTAGGTCTGGTCCGAAGATTTTGCGTTCACCGGTCTCTGACCAACTCAAAGGAGTTCGACATCTGCGACCGTATAACGCTGCAAAAGGAGCCATTTGAAGACTAGCTTGATAACTGTTGTTATAGGAAAATTCAGCTAGAGCAAGGCACTTGTCCCAACTTGTACCATAATGAATAATACAAGCTCGGAGCATGTCTTCAAGGATTTGGTTAACTCGCTCAGTTTGTCCATCCATTTGGGGATGATACGCGGAGCTTCGAATCAATTTGGTTCGTAGAGCTGATTGCAATTGCTCCCAAAACCGTGCAATAAATTGGGGCCCTCGATCTGAGATGATGGTTTTTGGAATCCCATGTAATTGAACGATTTGATCCAGATAGACTTCAGCATACTTCTTAGCAGAGTAAGTGGTATGCACAGGAAGAAAATGAGTTGTTTTTGTAAGTCTATCAATGATTACCCATATGGAGTCATGCCTCTGAGATGTATTGGGAAGACCAACAATAAAATCCATGCTAATGTCTTCCCATTTCCATGACGGAATGGGTAATGGTTGGAGTGTACCAGAAGCTTTTAAGTGGCTAACTTTGACTCTCTGGCAGGTATCACAGTCAGATACGTATTTGGCAATTTCTCTTTTCATTCTGGTCCACCAAAAATGTTGCCGTAGATCTTGGTACATCTTGGTGCTACCAGGATGAATAGAAAACTTGGATAAATATGCCTGATCAAGGATTTGTTTGCGAAGTGGATGATCCTTAGGCACAACAATTCGATCATTGAACCACAGGACTCCTTGATGATCAGTGTGAAAACACCTATATTTAGCTTCTCCCTGAGATAGCTTTGATTTGATGATTTTGATACCCTCATCATGTAGTTGCGACATGATGATTCTATCTCGAAGAGTAAACTCAATGGATAGCAGATTCAGACTACCTTGAGGAATAATCTCTAAATTGAGTTTTCTCATTTGATGGCAAAGAGTGTCACTAAAGGTGGATACGGATAAGCAGTGACAATGTGACTTGCGGCTAAGTGCATCCGCAACCACATTAGCTTTGCCCGGATGATAGTGTACCTCAAGGTCATAATCTTTAATCAATTCCAACCAACGCCTTTGCCTCATATTTAAGTTATCTTGAGTGAAGATATACTTGAGGCTCTTATGGTCAGTGTAAATATTACACTTAGCACCCATAAGATGATGTCTCCAGATCTTGAGAGCATGGATAACTGCTGCCAATTCAAGATCATGTGTTGGATAATTTTGCTCATGAGTCCGAAGTGCTCTGGATGCATAAGCAATGACCCGGTTGTTTTGCATAAGAACACAACCCAGGCCAGTTCCAGAAGCATCACAATAGACATCAAAAGACTGAGTATTATCTGGCTGAGCTAATACGGGAGCAGTCGTCAGAAGCTTCCTCAAGGTATGAAATGCTTCATAACACTTATCATCCCAGCGGAACTTAACTTCTTTCTTAAGTAGCTCAGTCATTGGTTTGGCTATCTTGGAGAAGTCTGGAATGAATCGGCGATAATATCCCGCCAATCCAAGGAAACTTCGAATTTGATGGACTGAAGTTGGAGGTTTCCAGTCCATAACCTCTTGGACTTTGGTTAGATCAACCGATATGCCTGGACTAGATATAGTATGTCCCAAAAATTTCACACTATCCAGCCAGAATTCACATTTCGAGAATTTGGCATAAAGGCGATGATCACGTAGTCGTTGAAGAACGACACGTAAATGATTAGCATGGTCTTCTTTAGTTTTGGAGTATATTAGAATGTCATCAGTGAAGACCACAACGAATTTGTCAAGTTCGGCATGAATACTGAATTCATGAGATACATGAAATATGCCGGTGCATTAGTAAGTCCGAATGACATAACCAGATATTCGTAAAGTCCATATCTGGTTGAGAAGGCCGTTTTTGGAATATCACAAGGCCTAATCTTGATCTGATGATAACCAGAGCGTAAGTCAATCTTAGAGAAGACCTTAGCCCCGGCTAGCTGATCAAACAAAATATCAATGCGGGGGAGAGGGTACTTATTTTTGATAGTAACCGCATTGAGTGGACGGTAATCGACACATAGCCTTAGGCTATCGTCTTTCTTCTTGACAAAAAGAGCAGAACAACCCCAAGGTGAGGCACTTGGACGTATATAACCCTTATCAAGAAGATCTTGGAGCTGGATTTTCAGTTCTGCTTATTCATTTGGAGGCATACGATACGGCCTCTTTGAAATCGAAGCAGTGCCCGGTTGAAGTTCAATGATAAACTCGATGTCTCTATCTGGTGGCATTCCAGGCAAATCGTCTGGAAAGACATCGGGGTATTCACATACTATAGAAATATCCTTGATTTTGATATCTGTGATAGCATAAGTGCAAGGGTGTAGACAATCTGGTTGAGGCAGATAAAGGGTGGTGATCCCATAGTATGGTGAATCAATTTCAACAACTCGGGAAGAAATATCTAGTCGGACTCGATGTTTAGTCATCCAATCGGTCCCAAGTATAATATCAATACCTTCCAAACTTAGTAAAACCAAATCAGTTTTGATTTCTTTACTACCTAACTGAATTGGCACATATCTACTCACTTGGTTGGAGGTAATATTTCCTCCAGGGGTAGAGATCATATATGACCCCTGGATAGGACAAGAATCAAGTCCTAGTCGGGTACCACAGTTGTTACTAATAAAGCTATGTGTTGCTCCAGAATCAAATAAAGTAACAACTGGTTTGTGATGAATAGAAAATATACCCGACATGACGGGAGCCCCATCTGGAAGTTCTGCCAGAGTGGTGAAGTTAATCCGTCCTTGCCGGATTTGCATCACCGGCTTCTTGCCCTTGTTCTGGTTACCCTGAGTAGAGCTTTGCCCTGGATTAGGTTTCTTGGGCCGCGGACAATCCCGGATGAAATGATCCACGCTTCCGCAATTGAAACAGCGATAGTTGCTGCCTCTCTGTGGTACTTGTTGAACATTTGGCCGTGGGCCAGATGGTTGTGCTTGTTGCGGAGGAACGGGAGGTCTATACCTTCCCTGCTGTTGGGGCGGCCTGAAAACCAATCTACCCGTTGGGGCATTCCGCTGCGGTGCTCTAAACGGTGTATTGGGAACAATCCGATACCTCGGTGATTGAGCACTCGAGGGTCCAGTAGGAGTCTTCCGCTTTTTCTCGGCATGATGTGCCACGATACAATCTTCTTGAGTTAAAGCCATATTAACCAGCTCGCTGAAAGTATTAGCCTTTACAAGATTCAGGCGTTCCTTGAGCTTGGTATTAAGGCCTCGATGGAAACGATCTTGTTTCTTGGCATCGTTATCCGCATGATATCCTGCATATTGACACAGATGATTGAAATTCTGTGCGTATTGTAGGACTGTACTGGTGCCTTGAGCAAGAGCCAGGAATTCATTCAACTTTCGCTCTAGTAATCCCTCCGGAATATAATATGCTCTAAAGGCTGCCCGAAATTCATCCCAGGTGATAACATGCCCTGCAGGTTGCATGGCATAGAAATTATCCACCAGATCCGAGCAGCACCTCGGAATTGCTGTGCGGCAAAGGAAGCTTTGCTGGAATCCGCACAACGTACTGTCAATAGAGCGAACTTTGATGCAATAATATGGAGCCAAGCATCGGCATCCAAGGGCTCTTCAGCTTTACTGAAGAAAGGAGGCTGTGTACTGATGAAATCTTGGTAACTAGCCACGGGAGGATTCTGATCATCCCGACCTCCTCGAAACTGTTGATGTTGCTGGTTTTGCTGCACTTGAACCAGCAAGTTAAGCAACTCAGTTTGCCGAGCCATAACTTCGGCAAGGTTAGGAGGTGGCGGTGGCGGTTGTTGAGAACCGCTAGCCTGATCTGCCCGAAAACCTTCCGGGGTTCCGCGCGTGGCTCCAACCATCTGAAACAAAGGAGATGTCCATCATTAACCATATAGCCTTACTCCCAATTTCAGAAGATATATGACTTAGATAAACAATGCACATACTCCATTCAATCATCTCATTTCAGAATCATAAGGATAATGAACAGGATGATAAAATAGGAAACTTATATTACAACACTTATTCTGATGATTGTTCACATCACACATCCGAAAGTTCACTACGTAGGCCATCTAAATTACAACAAATGGCACGAGGTCTAGATAAGTCTCTTACTACTTAAATTATTACACTCCCCTAGGTTACACCTAATGATCGACAATCTGCTAAACTAAAAATCGTCGAAATTGCCTATCGACGACTGACTGCTAGAGGGAGAGTGATAGGGACTAAGAACAGGATCCCCATGCTCAGAGTCAATATCTGAAACACCCTCAATCTCTTCTGGATCTTCTTCTTCTTCTTCTTCTTCAGGCATTATGGGTATAGCGGGAAATATCGGTTGCTGCTGCAGTTCCTCAAATGTGAGCCTGGGCATCATCAGCTTCAAGTATCAGATCATGAATTTGCGCTTGTAGGAACTCAATAACAGTGTCGCGCTGAGTGATAATATGATCACTCTCACTGATCTGATCTTCACGATGGAGGATTGTCTCATCCCTTGCTGCAATGATTTCATCCTTTTGAGTCACCAAGGCTTGTAATTCTTCTATTTGGGTTACTTGATGGTCAGCATTTCGATAGTGACTTTGAGCCACTCCAGTTAACTGACTCACACCATGACGCAGTAGCATCTGGTAATGATGTTGCACATCCATAAACCTGGTAATGATACGGATGGTTTCTTCAGCCAGATCTCCTAGCATATGACCAAGATGCTCTGTCCGAAAATTCCATTCCGAATTATCAGGGTCAATGGTAGGAAATAAACCAATAGGATATGCGGCAACTTCCATCGGATGTTGATTGCAGAAAAGTTTGATAGCTTCCAAAGCAGCAGTTTCAAGGGTATCAACCAGACGATATCCCACCACTTCCACTTCTATGGGATGCCATGAGGAGCGGAAAGGGTGTTGAGGAATTTTCATCTTAACCCGGCATTGAGGAACTCCTTCTTCACGATATTCTACCCCATCGTATTGAGGAGGCTCTGTATAATGAAACAGACTTAAAGATTCCCACAAGAGACGAGGAAACCCTTCCCAATGTAAAGCGTTGGTGTGGAAGTGCCCTTCCTGATCCCAAAAGGCATTGGAAGGAGTAGCCATCTGCGATAACATTGCAAATGGTAATATATATTTACCCTGCGGAAAGCTCACAAGGTAAATGGGTTAAGAAAGTTGATTCTGATTACAGCAAAGGCTGGAAATCAGATGGATACTTAAGAGCTAAAGATTGTTATTTAACCAAACTAGGAAATACCAATATGTTACTTATTTCTTAGAAAGCATCAAAATTAAGCATTCGTTTTGTTGATTAGTGTGTTATGTATGCACGCACTACGCGATCTCACAACCAGAAATAACTGCCAAGTAATCTTGGTCTTACGTGGTTAGTTTCGGTGGCATAATACATACGTCTCTCCTTAATAACTAGTCGATAAGCCCTATCCGTCCTAGTTTCATAATCGTGGTTAGTGTACCTGCAGAAAACCACAATGCATATATATATATCCAATGAACCTTTCATGCCAGCATGTCATGAAAGCGTCCCCATTCATTACTGCTCACTATAGAAACAGCATCTGTACAATTACCGCCGTACAGACAACGTTAACATACGTCGCCGAAACAACGTATTCACGGGGGGTACCGCAAAATGCGGGGGTATGAACAGCGATCGCCATACCCTGCGCCGAACCATCTACTCCCAATGTAGTCAACCAAAGTTGGTACATTGGCAGCATCTCAAGTAAGCCACTGCTTGAGAAACAGCGTTCGGTTCGCATCACCGACAGGAAGGCCAAGCTCCCTCAGTTGGCTGAGGATCCTTACCTTCTTACCTCACGATCGAAGACGTCGTTACAGAAAGTAAGGTTGGGTTGTGCATAAATTTAAGTTTCAACAGAAAAGTAATGCTGGAAGTCAGAGTTATATATATATATGTTACAGCCACCTCTAATTCCCTTATAATATTACCCTAGGGCTTTACGTACTATACATAAACCTTAACGAATCCAACGTACCTTTTGCAAAATACTTTGTTGGTCAAATTTCATACCGAAAGTATTTTTAAGACATTTCATATCTCTAGTGTACACTTGTTAGCTCTGATACCAGCTGTGGCAGAACCAACCTGAATTACACCGGCTCAAGTACGCGAGTCCTCTCTTGAGTGTTACCTCGTACTTCAAACGGTATAATCTTTTGGCCTGTCGGGTAACGTCCCGATAAACCACCGAACGCAGGATCCAACAAGGTACCTCACACGATGGTGAGTCCAGAGATATAAATGCCATTACATTTTACACCACAGGCAAATATATTACAAAAATATACAAAGCGTCATTAACTCCACTGAGAGGAGATTATTACAAAACAGGTTTAAGTCTTAAGATAAAGCAGCGGAGTTTGAAAAGCGTAAACATTGTACACGTCGTTAATACAGATATCATGCTAGCCCTGGCATGATATCATTCGGCGGAATTGGTGTTGGCCGGGGACGGATCCCACTCCACGGACCAACCATCAGGCAAGGGGTAGGGCCATGGTGTAATGAAAGCTGGCTCATCAGGGAGATTACCTGGATTAAATCAACAAAAGCAAGGCTGAGTATACTAATACTCAGCAAGACTTACCCGGAATTGGGTATACCTTAGCCCATAACTAGACTCATGAAGCAAATACATGTGGTGGGGGGTATGTCCACTCCTCGGGCCGATCGGTTACTAGGCTTACCGCTTACCATATTTCACGGCATGTGACTAGTACTTTCAAACGCTTAACCACCGCTACCACACACTGCGACCTTATCAAATTCCATACACAGATTGGTATCATCTCAATATGATACCTCACAAAATCCCGTCCGTCATCCTTATAGTGATAATAGGAATGTAAACATCACAATTCCTATATCGCGCGAGTGACAGGAAATCACTCGACTTCTACCGGTCCTATAAGCATAGCAGCTAGTCGGACTCAAGTTCTAGTGTACAATACATTGGTTTCTGGAATTATGCAACTAAGGTTTTCAAACAACTCCTAAGAACTTAATGCATAAAGATATATATAAATAATATAGGTTGCAGTGTAATAAAGTAGGGGTTATGTCCGGGGCTTGCCTTCGCTAGTGGGGTTGGGGTTAGTCAAATTAATATCCTCCGAACCTTGGTTCGGGGCTTCAGAGAAATCCGCGACGAGATTTCCGGGATCTTCAGAATAACCTCCTTCTTGTTCCGGAATCAACTGGTAATCTCCGTCAGCGAGAGTGGTCGAGTCTATATGAGATGCAAAGTTACAAGTTATGGAATGTATATACTTTTATGTTATTTCACAATAAAGTTGCAATCCAAACAAAACAACATTACATTTCGACAATTAACCTATCTACCCTGCACTGGGCAGTCATTTATCGAGTACTAACTAAACTAACTAGTCTCGTTAGGCAACAGGGTGGGTTACCCTAAACATCGGTTTAACTACAATAGGTAGCATATCTGATTATTATAAGTAACACTAAATACACTTAGCAATCTCCATTTATTTTATTAGCTAAGCATTGTAATTAACCTTAGGTTATTACTTAATTATGGCTAACTTTGGATTAATTAATCAAATCTTAAATTAAGAAAAATAATTAATACTTATGAAAATTATCATAAGTGGGTTTTATTAAAATTTCACTCTAAAAGGAACTAAGCCACAAAATTAAACAAGATTATAATTGAAAATTCAAGATATAATTATAACTAGAGTTTTACACTAAAACTAGGGTTCAAAATTTAAGGACATCATAAATTTCTCAAGACTAATATTCCAGAAAAGTTTCATAATTTTTCATGCATAATAATTATTATTTATGAATTACCTTTGAATTTAAGCTTCAAACTTATAACTCAAGTTATATTAGGTTTCTGATTCTCAAATTTTTATCTTAGATTACTCCTGTTGTAACAAGCCTAAGATAAATTTTTCAGCCCTAATCATGAAGGAATACATTTGGAATTAAATTAAGTAACTTTTATCAACATATAACAAAAAGTACTCGAAATCTAAGCAAATGAACAGTAAAGTACTCGAACTTTTTACACAGAGCTATACATAACACATATAGTCTAGGTTTCAAATTTCAGCTATAACACATGCCTACAACATGAGATATAATTAAAACACTTATTTTCTAATATTTAATATACATCAGAAAATATACACCTACAGCTCAAACTTCCTAAATAAAAGTAGTCGAATTTCACTTAAGGATTCTAACAAAATTTAGTTTGCATTTTTATGACTTTTCCTCGAATTGATATGGAATTTCAAAGTTGGCAGCTTATATTACACAAGAGGTCCTTCGGTTACTATTTCCCTGAGTCTATTCCTTTGCACAAAACCCCCTAAACTTCTATTTCTTCTAACCCGCAGTCCTTCCCCCAATTCCCCCCCGGTCAAGGTAGAAGCCCGGTGTTGACCGGCTTGCTCCGGCGATGGCGAGCGCCGGTGGTGAGGACAGAGGAACGGGGAAGCAACTAGGGTCCCTTGCGCACCTGTGCGAGCTCGGAATTGAAGGGAGATGGCTTGGGGCGGTGGCGCGACGGAGGCTTGCGGCCGGCGGCGAGGTGGAGCGTTGGGGGTGGTACTCCAGTGCCCTATGACGACGGTAGAGCGGTCGGAAAGCTGCCTGGGAATGTGGTGGAGCTCAAGCCGGGGTCAATTTGAGCTAGGAAAGGCCGGAAGAGGGAGCTCCACGGTGGACAGACACTGCGGCGATGGGAAAGCTCGGGAAGCTCGTCGGGAAGCCAATGTAAGGCCTTAGGAACCCAATTGATAGGTCGGGGAGCGTCGTAGGGGTGATGTGGTGCAGGCTAGAGCACGGTGGTGGCGTGAAATGGCTTGGGATGGGCTGCCCACGGTGGTGCCGAGCGCGGCCGGAGTTGGGAGAGAAGAGCAACGCGGAATGTGGGTTGCGGCTCAGGAAGGGTAAGGGAAAAAGAGTGCAAATGAACTCTCTACGCTCTCCTGGTCACGTTGAGAAGAAGAAAGGGAACGGAGGGATAAGCGCGGGATGTGGAAACGGCGGCGATGACGTGGCGGCCGGCGAACCGCTCGGGTCATCGTGGCACGCGCGCGCGAGGCCAGGAAGGGAGGGAAATAGCGGCGGGGGAAGCAAGGGGCGACGCATGGGCATGTGTAGCAGCTGGAGGTGGAGCTCGGGGTCCTGTGCCGGCGGTCAGAGGCGGAGGCAGAGCGGAGCAGAGGGGGAAGCGGTGGTGCCAGAGGAAGACGAAGCAGGCAGGAGTCAGAAGGACTTGTTCGTGATTTCCAAAAAATTCAGGGACCCCTATGTAATCTAAAATTTCTCACTGCTACAAAGGTCAAATGAGAAAATGTTCAACATGAAAGTTGTAGAGTTTTTCAAACTCTACAACATTGCTGTAGGGCTTGGGTTCAGAAAATCAAGGTTTACAACTATTTGGATTACATTTTGAAACAAGATGGAATTTAAGTTAAATTTATCTTTGCCCACCTAAATTTGATCAAATTTTGGGCATGTTTATAAATTTTCTGACCTGTCATGATTACTTGTATTTTTACACATTAACCCTTAAGTAAATTTGAATGTGACTTATATATTCCAACCATTTCATATGTAACCCTTATATTTGTGTTAATTACACATAAGCCCTTAGTTTCATACAAAGTCTATTTCTTTTAGGTTTTAACCTAATATTTGTACTTTTCTTTTCTATAGTCATTTGAATTTGACATTTAAGAGCATTTTCCACACACTTGCACATATGAACTTATAAAATCTATAATTTACAAATACACCCCTAGTTCTCTATACAAACCTTAATATACATACAACACATTAGTAACTAGTGTCTATATTCTAATTACAGGAATGTTACACGCGAACGATAAACTCTTATCCCAACTGCCTCCATGTTTTAGGGCACAAGCGCCAAGCATATCTTCCAACACTTGGTTGGTCCTTTTTGTCTGTCTGTCAGTTTGCGGATGATAAGCGGAGCTGAAGTTCAACTTCGTGTCCATTGACTCATGCAGCTTCTGCCAAAACTGAGATGTGAACTGAGTACCTCTATCCGACACTATCTTCTTGGGTACCCCATGCAAACACACAATCTGAGAGATGTATAACTCCGCTAATCGTGCCTCGGTATAAGTAGTCTTTACCGGTATAAAGTGGGCCACCTTGGTCAATCGATCCACTATGACCCATATGGAATCATAACCATCTCGTGTGCGTGGCAACCCCACAATGAAATCCATACCAATTTCTTCCCATTTCCATTCTGGCAACTTCAATGGTTGTAACAAACTGGCTGGTCTCTGATGTTCTGCCTTGACCCTTTGACACACATCACAAAGTGCCACATGGGCTGCAACATCACACTTCATACCATACCACCAATATCTCTCCTTCAAATCCTGGTACATCTTGGTACTGCCAAGATGGATAGAATACGCCGAGTCATGAGCTTCCTGCATAATTTTCTCTCGAAGGTGATCCACATTGGGCACACATATCCTCTTTCTGAACCATATTGTTCCCTATTCATCTTCGGTGAAGTCAGATGCCTTGCCTTCTTCTATCATCTCCCTTATCTCCTGTATCTTAGGATCCTCAAGCTGACCTTTCTTTATCTCTTGCTCGAGGGTCAGCTCTACCTCTATAGTGATTCCTTCCGTGTGAGCGACGAACCCCAGATTGAGCTATTCAAACTCTTTGCACAACTCCTGAGGCATCTGGCTAACCATGATTGCATTCATATGACTCTTGCAACTCAAGGCATCAACAACCACGTTTGCCTTCCCTGGATGATAGTGTATCTCCAGATCATAATCCTTGATGAGCTCTAACCATCTTCGCTATCTCAGGTTGAGATCATTCTGAGTGAAAATGTACTTCAGACTCTTATGGTCGGTGTATATTTGACATTTGTGACCCAACAAATAATGCCTCCATATCTTCAGAGCATGTATCATTGCTGCTAAGTCCAAGTCATGTGTAGGATAGTTCTGCTCATGCTTCCTCAACTAACGGGACGCATATGCAATCACGTGTCCCTCTTCCATCAACACACAGCCAAGACCCTGCTTAGAAGCGTCACAATAGATGTCAAAACTCTTGTGAACATCAGTTATAGCCAACACCGGTGCGGTTGTCAATCTTTTTCTTAACTCATCAAAGCTGTTCTGGTATGCCTCTGACCATACAAACTTCTTGTCTTTCTCTAATAGCGATGTATGGGGTTTCACTATTTTAGAGAAGCCTTCTATAAATTCCGGTAATATCCGCGAGCCCTAAGAAACTTCGGATCTCTAACATTGTCGTTGGCGGTTCCCAATTCAACACATCGCTGACCTTCCCTGGGTCCACTGCAATACCTCCTCTGGTGATAACATGACCAAGGAACGAGACCTCCTCCAACCAGAATTCGCACTGCTGAGCTTTGCATACAACTGGTTATCCCTGAGTTTCTGCAAAACAAGCCTAAGGTGTTCCTCGTGTTCCTCCTCACTCCTGGAGTACACTAGAATATCATCGATGAACACCACCACAAACTTGTCGAGATACTCCATGAACACCTTATTCATCAGATAAATGAAGTAAGCTGGAGCATTAGTCAACCCAAATGACGTGACTGTGTATTCATAAAGTCCGTATCTGGTAGTGAAAGCTGTCTTGGCAATATCTGAGGGTCGTATCCTCAGCTGATGATATCCTGACCTCAAATCAATCTTGGAGAATACCCTAGCTCCCTTCAACTAATCAAACAGATATTCTATGCGAGGCAGTGGATATTTGTTCTTGATGATAACCTCATTCAAGGCCCTGTAATTAACACACATCCTCTGTGTACCATTTTTCTTTCCCACGAATATCACAGGTGTTCCCCAAGGTGAAGAACTAGGATGAATGAACTATTTATCTAACAATTCTTTCAACTGTTTCTTAAGTTCTTCTAATTCACGAACTGACTTTCTATATGGCCTTTTAGCAATAGGTGCAGTACCAGGTAGAAGATCTATGATGAATTCAATATCACGTTCAGGGGGCATACCTGGTAAGTCATCAGGGAAGACGTCCGGGTAGTCGCAGGCAACTCTGATGTCCTTAATCGAATCTGCCTTCAACTGATTCACTGCACAATCTGCTGCCGACGGAAGTGTTGCAACGAACTCGAACCTCTCACCTTCTAGGCTAGTGAGAAGTACTGATCTTATGGCACACTGAATCACTGCATCAACCTTGCTCAGCCATCCCATCCTGAGTATGATATCGATTCCCTTGGAATCTAGCACCACAAAGTTTGCATGGAATTCTCTGCCCACAATCTTGAAACTGACGCCTAGGCACTGATACATGGCATTCATATTTCCCCCAGGCGAACTAACTAGCATGTGGTTGGGCATGGAACGCACAAGTATGCCATATTTTCTGAACAAATTGAGTAGAAATAAAGGAATGCGATGCCCTAGAATCAAATAAAATAGATGCAGGTGCTGAGTTGATGAGAAACATACCGAACACAACGTCCTAAGCCTCCTAAGCGGTCTCCGCGGCCACATGATTCACACGCCCGCGGATGAAGTTCTGCTAACCCTTGTTGCTCTGCGGTGTCTGGTTGTTGTTCCTGGGTTGTTGCTGCTGTGGGGTTTGTCTCTGCCCACTGTTGAACTGGCCCGGAGTGTTCTGCCCATTTCCCTTGGGACAACAGTTAGCATAGTGTCCCACTTCGCCACATCTGAAGCAAGTATTGCCACCGGTGGGAGCAGGGGCATTGTTCCTCATCGGTATACCCATGGGAGTGCTCTGGCGATTCTGCTGAAAGTTGGGACGCTGCACTGATTGACCGGCATGCTGAGCTTGTTGTTGCTGTTGACCCTGCTGGTTGAAATGCTAGTACTAACTCTACCCGTAGTTGACATTCTGTCCTCCGGGGCGGAAAGGTGTTCCTTGCGGGGGCGTATAACGAGGGTGGGAATTGCTGTTGCTCTACCCCAAGGACTCAAACTTCCTTTTCTGCTCACCCATCTCCTGACGAGCACGCTCCACCAGGATAGCATTGTCCACCATTTTCTGGAAATTCTCGAAAGTATGCACCATTAGCTGATATTTGATAGGACCAATCAGACCCTCCCTGAAATGATCCTGCTTCTCTTCATCATCGCCTACATCTGCGGGAGCGTAGCGAGACAATTGGATGAACTTGTCCTGGTACTTGCTCACACACATAGACCCCTGTTTCAGCGCAAGGAACTCCTTCTTGAGCTTCATCAGACTCTTAGGTATGTGGTGCTCCCGGAACCAATTCCTGAACTCCTGCCAGGTGATGGTGTTGGGGGTGTTGTGGGCTGCGGTGTAGGTATCCCACCAATCTACTGCGGTCCCTTCCAACCTGCCCGATGCATAAAGGACCTTCTCTCTGTCAGTACACTGAGCGATGTTCAGCATTTTCTCCACTGTCTTGATCCAGTCATCAGCTTCTAGAGGATCATATGAGTGAGAGAATGTGGGAGGTTTGTGGCTCATGAACTCCCTGTGTCTGTCCCTTGCTGGTGGTGGTGGAGGTGGTGGAGCTTGGTTCATCTGAGCCTGCATGTTGGCGATAGTGTTCGCCATTTGGGTAAGCAGCTGAGTCTGGGCAGCGAGAAACTGCTCCATCCCTGCAGGTGGCGCCTGGTGTGGTTGACTTGGTTGCGGATCGGGGTTGGTGTTGTTGCTCGTTCCCTGTCGCGGCACTGCAGGCTGATCAACTTCTGATCCGGACCTGTGTTCACCATCTGATTGGTTAGAAAAATGAGACTCATGAAATTAATCATGGAAAAAGGGTATGAGAAAGGATAAGATAAAGATAGTAAAGAAAATAGATAACCCCAAGCTCTTACTAAACTATCTATTTGTATTAATAACTTGATATAATTGTGGTCATTACTCCACAATTTATCGCAATCATTACAAAGATCCATATCACATTATTTTCACAAAACCAAGCACACTTTCTCATTAATCTAAATTAACACACTATTAAGACCATTCGGAATAGCGATTACAAAAGAATCTTAAAAAACTTTTACCTAAAAAGAAAATATACTCCTATCTTAATGTCTAAATCTATCCTCTCTAATGATAGTGGGTGCGGTAGCCGGGCTCTCCATAGTGGACGCGCTTGCGAGGAGGTGACTCTGGCAGGTACTCCCTCGGCTCGTCGCTGTCGTACTCCGGGGGTAGTTCTGGATCTTCCCTCAGCCGAGCCTCCAGAATCGCCTTCTCCCTGATGGTCTTCCTTAGCTTCCTCTTGACCTCCAGGAACTCAGTTCCGGCAGCATCCAGGTCCATACTGAGGGCAGCGACCAACTCCTGCGTAGTGTCCAGGAGCAAGCTTCCTATCCCAGGGGGTGGAGAAGGGATCCGCGCACAGGTGGCTCCCCTCAGGTGCTGTGGGAACATCTGGAACTCAGTGCCCTGAAGTTCCTCCTTGTAAGTGTGACAGACAAAAGTAAAGCGCTCTCCTGGTGGCTTAACTGGTCCCTGCATCCAAGGTCCTCCTGGGCACCTCGTCAATGTGCTTGGAGTACTCCACCCAGCAGCCAGGTCTCTCATCCGGAACACAGATCACCACTGCCACCAACCACTTCTCCTCCTGCTGTGCATTCTTGAACAAGTGGGCTTCGTAGCATGGCATCAGCGGGAAGCCAATCCTCTGCATGGCCCTCTAGAGAAGTGCGGGGAATGGCCCCTCAGCAGAGTCCAAGTGAAGTATCTGCTTCTCATAGTGGGGCTCTGGTGGTGGGCTTGTGGCGGCGGCTGGTTCTCGATCATCATCTGGGTCATCGTCCCCACCATCTGGTGCACCTGAGTCGTCGTCACCATCTTCATCCTCATCTCTGTCTGCGGCACCTGAATCAGCACCATCTCCTCCTGCAGGTCCCTCATTGATGCCACTTGAGACCTCAAGATGGTCCTCTGGCAACTCCATGGGCTCCTCCTCAGTGTCGGTGTCCACCCATCCCCCATTAGGATGGTTGTAGTAGTAGTTGTCCTCCTGGTCAGACACCTCCTGTGGGTGATGGATCGGATGCGGTGGTCCATGGGTGCTTTTGCGGGTAGTCTGCTTGTTTCTGGCCATCTGTAACAAAAGTGAGGGTAGCACAAGATAGAGGATATTTAGAAAATACTATGGGTGACCTTAAAGAAAGATTGCATTTTGTTAATATCAGCACACTAGGGAGACAAGCATGAGTTCAAGGAGGAAAAAGTAGTGATATAACCAAGAAATAAGCAGTTTTCAAAAGTAAGCAAACAGAAGCTAGGTTATTAAGCAAGATGAGCCTTAGAATTCGACCATTACTAACTAGGCTAACATCCTACAGTCATCACTGCTCTGATATCATTTCTGTCACACCCGATTTGGAAAAGGTATCCGAATGCATCCTATATGTGCGCCAGGATCAAGTTCCGCACATACAGTAGACGTCACAAGCGAATATCCGAAACAATGCATTAACGAAATAGAGTATAATAATACTTTATTACATGACCGACAGTCTTAATCTTAAACGAATAAATAAACATCGATAAATAGCAGCGGACTTCCGACTTCACAGGCAGATGACTGGGAGACATACGCCTAGTATTCTTCAAAATTTTCGGGGAACACCGGACAATTATCTTGATTTGAGCAGCATTATTTTTAATAAAGTAAGTGTGGGTACACTTATGGTTGGTACTCAGCAAGTGGAGTGAATTATATGACATGCAAGGCTATGATCAAGGAAAAGCTGACATGGTTTGACTGCGATAAGCATTTTTAATTGATCAAGTTTTAATTAGGCAAGCATTAACTAAGTGTAAATATATACCAACCCTTAAACAAACTATCTGAGGTAAATTAATCCACAACACAAATAAGTAAATAAATAAACAAGAACCATCAATTTAGATCATCTTTAAGTTCAATTATCATGTGAGTGTCCAAACCGCTCTTAACCGTGAGAATGGCTGATATATCAGTTTTCACTCTGCACAGGTTGTACATTTTACCCACAACTCGTGTTTCCCTTGATGCCCGGGTTTGCAAGGCCCTTAAACACTTCCAAGTTGAGTGGCAGTGATTCACTACGAGGCCTTTACAAAGATTTCCTAACTTATGACAATCTGCTAAGATTTCAAGTCATAGCGGTCATAACTCTCCCTAATGAGGTAGACGCCTTAGCCAGGACCATATCACACCCTCAAGAGGACCGAGCTATACCCCGACGATGCAACCCCTCTTGCCCTTTCGGTAAGATCATCATAAGCTAGAGTTTCTAATTAATTAGCCAAGACCAGAGCCATGTAATATTTGTGTTGTACTGTTTTCCTGGATGGTTCTCCATGTTCCAATTAATTCAATAATCTTATTTATCATCAAAACAATATTCCCGAACATGAGTAAACCAGCGTAACATGATTTCCAAATTATCCAACCAAAATCTAAGTAAAGCAACTAGCATAACTACAACATAAATATAAATAACCCAGGTTTAATCAAGGAAGTTCAAATGAAACTAGGCATATCCTTAACTGGGGATCCATCATGTTCTAGACACATGCGTGCATATAAAGTAAAAGTGTATAAGTGTAATGTTATTAGGACTAAAATATGATCATGGACCACTTGCCTTCGTTAGCAAACTGCTGCTGCTCAGGAACTTCTTCAAAGTCCGGCTCTTGCAGACCCTCGAACTGCAAATCATCTATTGTAGCACACAAATACATACAAGCAAACAAATACAATAAATAAGAAACAGTAAACCAATCAATATAAATAGAACAAAATAATGTAATAAAGCAACTGCATATGTCGTAAGGATCGCGTGAGCGCAAGAATTGATTAAAACAGAGTTAAAACGGAGAAATTAGAGCTAAAACATGATTTCATGGGCTTATTTGTGAAAGATTTGAAACTAGAAGGGCTCTAACAAAAGAAACAGAGGGCTAGATCATAATTAAACCGTAGACCTGGGGGTTAGATTGTAAAACAGAAGGATTTAGGACTGCGGGTTCTATATTTGAAGAAGTCAGGGGTGTAATCAGAAGAAAAAGGATCTATTCATGAATACTTTTGAACTAACATGGGCTGCGGGTTGAGTTCCAGAAAACTTAAGAGCTAAACTGCAAAAAGACCATAGGTTGACCAGTAATAGATCTGTTTGACTCGTGTTCGATTAGATTCAAACCGTTGGATCTAGATCCAACGGCTAGGACGCGAGTGCTGTGCGGGACGGCGGCGGGGAACGCCGGCTGCGGCGCGCAGTGGAGCTTGGTCGGAGGAACGCGAAATCGCGATTCCGGCCTCGGGTTTGGCTCGGATCTAGACCAGGAGGTAGCCCGCATGATGGGGAACCCAATTGGGGTGTCGCGGAGGGGAGTCGGGGCCCGTAGGCGGCGGCCGGCGGCAAGCGGCGGCACGGGGCAGCGGTGAGCGATCTGTGCTCGTGGGAAAGAGGGGAGAGGGGGATTAGCTGGCTGGGAAGCTTCCTTACCCCACCGTTATGCTCCTGCGGGGGTTCTTCGACAACGGGGAGCAGCGGTGTGGCGGCGCGGTGAGCTCCCGAATGCGGCAGCGATGGCGGCGGGGGAGAAGCTCGGGTTGCTAGGGTTTAGGGCTGCGGAGGCGGCGGCTGCGGGTTGGGGCTGCTAGGGCTCGGGTTCGCGCCTTAAATAGGGGTAGCGGCGGCTCCTGGGCGTGCGGGCCTGAGGTGGATTGCGATGGCACCGCGCCGGGGTCAGGCTCGGCCTCGAGCGCGAGTCTAGCTCGAGGTCGGGGATGACCCTGGCAGGTGGGTCCCGCTCGCTCGAGAGAGAAGAGGGGGAAGCGGGGAGAGGGAGGCCGGCGTGCGGAGGCAGGCCGGGGGAAGCGGATGGGCCGCGCACACGGGAGAGAAAGGGGAGAAGGAAGAAGGCCGCTCGGGCCGGGCCGTGCGGTGGAGGAAAAGAAGGAGGGGAGGCCGTGGGCCGGGCTGCGAGGGAAGAAAAGAAAGAGAAAAAGGAAAAAGAGTTTGGGCCGGCCCATGAAGGAAAAAGAGAGGGAAAAGAATGCAATTCAAATGTTTTTGAATTTGAATTTGAAATTTAAAAGCAAATAGCAAACAACCAATAAAACAATGCAATGAGACATGAAATGCACAAATCCTATGTTTCGTTATATTTCTTTTTATAGATAAATAAAATACTTTTAATTCGCCATAAATGTTCTAAATTCAAAAGAATTTGAATTGAACCTTATGAACTCTAAATAACACCTACCTAGTTTGTTTAAACTCCTAGTTTGAAAATTAGGGTGTTACAGTATAGGAGCAAGGATAAGATAAAGAAAGTAAATAAAATAGACAACCCCAAGCTTTACTAAACTATCTATCTTTATTAAAAACTTGATGTAATTGTGGTCATCACTCCACAATTTATAGCAATCATTACAAAGATTCAAATCAAATTGTTCTCACAAAACCAAGCACACAAGCACATTAATTAAGATTGAACAAACTATAAGGACCGTTCGAACTAGCGATTACAAAAAGACTCTTAAAGACACTCCTAACTTAGACTCCTAGATCTAGCATATCTAATGGTAGTGGGTGTGGTAGCCGGGCTCTCCGTAGTGAACGCGCTTGCAGGGAGATGACTCTGGCAGGTAGTCGATGGATTCATCACTGTCGTGCTCCAGGGGTAACTCCTGATCTTCCCTCAGCTGAGCTTCTAGAATCGCCTTCTCCCTGAGCGTCTTCCTTAGCTTCCTCTTGACCTCCTGGATCTCTGCTCCGACAGCATCCAAGTCAGTGCTGAGAGCGGCGACCAACTCCTGCATGGTGTCCATGAGCAAACTTCCTTCCCCAGGGGGTAGGACAGAAATCTGCACACTAGCATCCTTCCTGCGGCGTGGGAACTGCTGAAACTCAGTGCCCTAGAGCTCATCCCAATAAGCATGGCAGAGATAGTAGAGAGCTCTTCTGGTAGCTTCGCTGGTCACTACGTCCAAAGTCTTTCTGGGCACGTCATCAAAGTGCTTGTAGTACTCCATCCAGCTACCATACCTCTCATCCGGAATACTGATCACCACTGCCACTAACCAGTCCTCCTCCTGCTGAGCATTCTTGAACAAGGAGGCTTTGTCAGTGTTTTACCGGCTACCCACCAAGGGATATGCCCAAGGTGGTAAGTTTAGGTGATGAGACGCCGAGATCAAGAACTCGAAGGTGCAAGGAACACAAGATTTAGATAGGTTCAGGCCGCGAGGTGCGTAAAACCCTACGTCCTGTGTGGTGGTTTGTATTCCCTTGGGAGTAGAATGATCTTGATGATCTGCCTTGAATGGGTCCCTGCCTCCCCTTATATATCCGGGAGGTCAGGGTTACAAGAATCCTAGTCCAATACTAGATAAGGAATCGTAACCGAATACAACTCGAGTAGATTCCTTCTGTACCGACTAGCTTTATCTCCTATTCATATGAGATAAATAAGAGATAAATGAGATAAATAAGAGATAAGACAGGCTTTATCTCTTAAGCCTATTTAAACTACGTTATGTACACAGTCCCGTGGCCCTGGGTCTAACAAGCCCCCAAGCTCTTCGTAGCTGAGTACTGCAGGCTTCTCGAGTACTTTTGAAGTAGTCTTCGGCTTCTTGCAATGCTCCGCCTTGAAGTTCTTCTTCGAGTACTTACTTGGCTGCATCGAAGCTATGAGGTGCTCATGCCCCCAAATTATTTCTTTGGTATGGCGTGCGATTGAAAAATCACACTCCATATGGAGTAGCCCCCGAGCCTTAGGTTGAATTGGAGAATCAGGCTGAGGGTTGCATTAGTTTTGAATCTTCCTTACTTACTTTTTCAAATAAATTTGAAAAAATAAGTAGTCGATGCCACGTACCCCGCAGCCCCCGAGCCTTGGACCCAAATCTCCCAGGTTTGGGAAAAAGGATCCAAGAATCGTGGCATTGGTGTTTGTGGCAGAACCAACTTGAATTACACCGGCTCAAGTGCGCTGATCCTTTCTTGGAAGGCAATAAGTACTCAACCGCACTTCAAACGGTGTAACCCCGTGGTCTGTCGGGTAAAGTCCCGATAAAACCACCTAACTCAGGATCAAAACAAGGTACCTCGCACAAAGCCGACAATTTTACATCACAGGCATAATATTACAGTAGTATTCAAACATATATAGTAGGAAAACCTAACTAGTACAAATTTATACAAAACTGTTCAAAGTTAGGGTAATCTGCAGCGGAAAATAAAACGCGACACTACCGGACGTCGCGGAACGGATATTGAGCTAAGCCCAAGCTCAACATCACTCGAAGGGACCTATGTTGGGCGGGGACGGATCCCACTCCACGGTCCAACCATCGGGAAGAGCATAGGGCCATGGTACAGGCAGAGCAGAGTCCTCAGGGGGCTAGGGGGGACCTTGCTGGGGGTGATGTGATGGTCGGGGTTGACCGGAGGGGGTGGAACGACGGTGACCCGAGGCGGCAGCGATGGAGCTTGACTACTGCTGTGGTGTTCCGGCGTGGTGGCTTACTGGCGGTGCATCGGAGGTAGGGGAATAGCTCCAGGGGATCAAGGCGGTTCACCCGAGCTACTTGGCGGGAGCTAGGACGGCAGGAAGAGCAGGTCCCCACGGCGACCTGGGACGGCGGCGAAGGGGGAGCTCGTCGGCGAGGTGGATGCGGTGCTTAAGGGCGGTGAAGGACGGGCTGGCGAGCTTCATGGGATCACGGCGAAGCTATAGGAGGTGATGGTGTGGCTTGAGAAGGGGCGAGGTGAGCTGTCCACGTCACGGTGATCGACGGCAGACGCCGAGTGCGGCGGTGGTCAAGTGGAGAAGAAGTCGAGAAAGCGAATAGCGGCCGTGCGAGCGGATAGAAATAGTCGAAGAGGGCTCCTGGTCATGCTGTGGGACTAAGAAGAGGCACGGCAAGCCAGAGCAGCTGCTGTCGACCGGCGGCGCGACGTGGCGGCCGGGCGGTGCTCGGGCAGAGGTGGGGCGATGTGGCGCGCGCGGGATAAGGCCAGAGGAGAAGAGCTAGGGCGGCGGCTAGCTTGGGGGCGCCGCGTGGGAGCTGCCAAAGCAAGAGGTGGCATCGGCAGAGCTGCAGCGGCGGTGAGTGGTGGCGGCCTACGACGGCAAGGTGGCGGCTCGGTCGGGAGGCGGAGCGGCGTGGCGCGCTCGGGGAAGGCCAGCAGGAAGGGTTAAGGCGGTGGGCGAGCTCGGGGGCGACGCGTGGAGGCCAGGAGAGGCAGGGGGCCTCAAGCGGCGTGGCACGGCGGCCAGCGGCAGCGCTGCTGCGCAGCAGAGGGGGAGCACACGAAGAAGGGGGGGGGCACCAGGGATTAATGTGCAGATTTCAAAAACTCTAGGGACCTCATTGTAACACAAAATTTTGCACTATTCCAGAGCTCAAATGAGAAAATGGTCAAAATAAAAGTTGTAGAACTTTTCAAACCCTACAACTTTTATTTAGGGTTCAAATTCACAAACCCAAAGGATAGAGCTTTATTTTGAAATTTTGGACTTAATTCAAACTTTATAAGGTTTTTGTCCTTATTAGGGTAAATTTCATGTATTTTTGGACTTAATTGCAAGTTTTATGTAATGTAATGATGAATATCACTCTTACACTTTTTCCCCTAGTAAAATTTAAGAGTTACATTTGTAATTCAAATATTTGGCATAAAAGGACTCATATTTTTGAAAAAATCCACATAGGTCCTTATTCCCACACATTCACTCAATTTCACTCAATTCAATACATATATTACCCATTCTTTCCTAATGTGTTACAGTTTTGACACCTAGGGTGTCACAGTGTTACTCTGAAATCCCGAGAAACACTCTTCGCCTTCTGCATAGTGAAATTAAGCCTCTCGCTGGTTTATTTAACCGCGCGGTGACTTAGGGTTTCTTCTGCACTCTCAGTCTTCATATGAGTCATCGAGTAGTTTTGTGGTGTCCAGCCCCAGAGCTTACGAGCCAGGAGAGCTGAAGGAGCCATGTCGAGTAGTGTGCATCGCCCAGCCCACGAGCCTGGGAACTAGCAGAACTGTGATGGCACGCCGTGCTGCCTGCAGGGTTGTTGCCGAAGCTTGATCTGAAAAGGACAATGCATACATTATGTAGCATAATGCGAAGATACCGAGTAGCACTCAGTAATAATGTGAAGGCACCAAAATTTATTCGGTGTAAAAATTGCTTTGTCGAGCTCTTTGTTAGGCCATTTAAATCTCCCGAGCAGTCCACCTGTTACGTTTAAGCACCTGGTCCTGTTTTAGCCGTTGCTCATAGCGTGTATGAGATCTTTGTCTCGTGTACGTGTAGAGGCGTTAGGCGTGACAAAAGTGCCGAGGTTTCACGCATTAAGGAGACAACAAGCAGAAAGTAGTCGTCATGCGACAAAGAGGATGCGCAGTGCGCAAAAGTAGTCGACGAAGTGTAGCTCTGGAGGGTTTCAATGCCCGTCGAGAGACATACACAGATAGGTAGTCGGAAAAGTGTAGTCTAGAGGGATTCATGCCCATCGAGAGACTTACACAGATAAGTAGTCGATCATGGTGTAGCCCCCAAGGGTTTCATACCCATCGAGAGGCGTACCCAAAAAGGTAGCCGATCATGGTGTAGCCCCCAAGGGTTTCATGCCCGTCGAGAGGCGTACCCAAAAAGGTAGCCAATCCTAGGAAGAACAAGTCGGAAAAGGTATAAGTCACTGAGCTTGATTCGTGGCCGAATGCCGATGAAACTGTGGAGCTCGTTGATGGAGCTGTGATGATTTGTTGATGAAGCTCGACTAGTCGGAGTCGATTCTGACTAGTTTTCAAGTCGCGGCGAGTAGTTGAAGTAGTCATCGGCGGGCCGCCGATCATCCTCGCGAAGTTGAGGTGCCCCATGGTGCGTGGCAGCACGGCCTTCTGGTGAATTGGAAAGATGCCATCGAGTTCGCCGGTGGATCTTCGATGCGCTCCCCTACCTGGCGTGCTAGCTGTCGGTGTTTTACCGGCTGCCCACCAAGGGATATGCCCAAGGTGGTAAGTTTAGGTGAGGATACGCCGAGATCAGGAACTAGAAGGTGCAAGGAACACAAGATTTAGACAGGTTCGGGCCGCGAGGTGCGTAAAACCCTACATCCTGTGTGGTGGTTTGTATTCCCTTGGGAATAGAATGATCTTGATGATCTGCCTTGAATGGGTCCCTGCCCCCCCTTATATATCCGGGAGGTCAGGGTTACAAGAATCCTAGTCCAATACTAGATAAGGAATCGTAACCAAATACAACTTGAGTAGATTCCTTCTGTACCGACTAGCTTTATCTCCTATTCATACGGGATAAATAAGAGATAAATGAGATAAATAAGAGATAAGATAGGCTTTATCTCTTAAGCTTGTTTAAACTACGTTATGTACATAGTCCCGTGGCCCTGGGTATGATAGGCTTCATAACGTGGCATTAGTGGGAAGCCGATTCTCTGCATGGCCCTCTAGAGAAGTGCTGGGAATGGACCTTCAGCAAAGTCCAAGTGATGTATTTGTTTCTTGTAATGGGGCTCTAGTGGCGGTTCGTCTACTGCGTCGGCTGGCTCTGGATCATCATCTGGATCATCGTCACCACCATCTTTTGCATCATCTCCTCCTGCAGCGTCTGGATTTGCACCATCTCCTCCTACAGCGTTCTCTTCGCTGCCTTCAAAAGTGTCTAGGTGGTCCTCAAGCAGCTCTATGGGCTCCTCCTCAGTGTCGATGTCCACCCAGCCTCCTCCGTACTAGCCATAGTAGTCATCGTCATCGTCATCAACCTCCACAAACGCGGGGGTATCCTCTAGCTGCACGGGTTCCTCCTGCTCGGGCACCTCCTGAGGATGCTGGATCGGACGAGGCGGTCCATGGGTGCTCTTGCGGGCTGTCTGCCTAGTTCTGGCCATCTGTAGCAAAACAAGGACAACGCAAGATAGAAGATATTTAGAAAAATACTATGGGTGACCTTAAATCAAGAAGGAGTTTTGAAAAATATCAACACACTTGTGAGGCAAGCATGAAGTCAAAGATGAGATAATAGTGATATAATCAAGAAATAAGAAATTTTCAAATGCAAGCAAGTAGAAACTAGGTACTAAGCAAGATAAGTCTGAAAATTCGGCCATTACTAACTAGGCTAACATACTACAGTCAACACTATTCTGATACCATTTCTGTCACACCCGGTTTTGGAAAAGGAACCGAATGCATCTCATATGTACGCAGGATCAAGTTCCACACATATGATAGATGATACAAGTGTATACACGAAATAATGTCATAATGAAATAGAGTATTATAGTACTTTATTACATGACCGAAAGTCTTAATCTTAAGCGAATCAATAAACATTTATAACTAGCAGCGGACTTCAACTTCACAGGCAGATGACTGGGATACATACGTCTAGAACTCCTCAAAATCTTCAGGGAACTTCGGACAATTATCATGTTCTTATGGTTGGTACTCATCAAGTGAAGTAAATTGTATGACATGCAAGGCCATAAACAAGGAATAGCTGACATGGATTGACTGCGTTAAGTATTTTTAGTTGACCAAGTTTCATTTAGCAAGCATTAACTAAGTGTAAGTATATACCATCCCTTAAGTAAATAAAAGAGATAGGATAACAACAATAAATAAAGAACCTCAATTTAGATCATCTTTCAGTTTAATTTTCATGTGGTCCAAGCAGCTCTTAATCGTGACCACAACTGATATATCAGTTTTCACTCTGCAGAGGTTGTACACTTTACCCACAACTCGTGTTTCTCTTAACGCCCGGGTTTGCAAGGCCTTTAAACACTTCCGAGGTGAGTGGCAGGGACACATTATGAGGTCTTTACAAAGATTCCCTAACTTATGATAATCCGCTAAGGTTTCAAGTCAAAGCGGTCATAACCCTCCCTAATGAGGAAGTGCCTTAGCCAAGGACCACATATTATAAAGTCTCAAGAGGACAGAGCTATACCCCGACGATGCAACCCTCTTGCCCTTTCGGTAAGATTAGCATAAGCTAAAGTTTCTAATTAATTAGCCAAGACTAGAGCCATGTAGTATTGTGGTTACACTATTTTCCTGGGTGGTTCTCTATGTTCCAATTAATGCAATGATCTTGGAGTTATTACCAATAAAGTATACCAAATTATGAAGTAAAACAAGTGTAGCGTAGTTTTCAAGTTATCCAACTAAATTCTAAGTAAGAGCAACTAGCGTAGCTACAACATAAATATAACAACCCAGGTTTAATCAAGGAATTTCAGAAGAAACTAGGCATATCTTTAGTTTAGGATCCATCATATTATAGACACATGCATGCATATAAAGTAAGGTGTATATTTAGAAGTTATTAGGACCGAAATATGATCAAGGCCACTTGCCTTAGTCAAAGTACTGCTGCTACTCAGGGACGTCTTCAAAGCCTTGCTCTTGCGGATCCTCGAACTGCGCACCATCTATCGCAAAACACAAGTACATACAAACAAAAAAGTACAATAAATAAGAAACAGTACACCAAACAATATAAACAGAGCAAAACAAGATTATAAAGGTACTGTATAAGTCGCAAGGGTCGCGTGAGCGTGAGAATCGACAAAAATGGAGTTAATACGGAGAAGTTATGTCTAAAACATGATTCTAGGGGCTTATTTGTAGAAGACTTGAAACTAGAAGGGCTCTGGACAAAGAAACTGAGGGCTAAAACATAATTAAACCTTAAATCTAGGGTTTAGATTAAAAAATAGAGGAGCTAGGAACGACGGGTTCTATTTTAGACAAAGATAGGGGCTTAAACAGAAAAAAAGGATCTACTCATCAATACTTTTGAACTATCGTGGACTGCAGGTTGATTTCTATAGAACTCAGGGCCTAAAGTGCAAAAGATCCTAGGATCGATTGGTACATGGTTATTTGACTCGGGTTAGATTAGATCTAACCCGTCAGATCGGGATCCGACAGCTGCATGGAGCTGGGGCGGCACGGGCGCCGGCGGTGACGGCTCACGGTGGCGGGCAGCGGCGGACTCGCCCTACTTGGCTGAAAACGGCCGTGGAGGCTCGGTTTCACACGCAGGCTGCACGGGGAGAACGCGGGCGCTACGAGGATCGCATCTAGGGGCTCCGGTCGGCGAGGCAGGTGTCGGAGAGGGGCGCATGGCGGCGGCGTGCGGCCGTGGAGCTTCAGCGAGGAATCGTGTGTGCGGGAAGGCGGGGAAGAGGAGGAAATGGGGAAGGTGATGCTCCTTACCGCAATGCGGAGCTCCTAGGGCAGTTGCTCGACGGCGGAGAGCGGCGGAGCGGCGGCGCGTCGGGTGCCCGAGGTGCGGCGGCGGCGGGCATGCGCGGCTAGGGTTTGTGAGTCGAGGGTGGCGGCTGTGGGTTGAGGGGACCGAGGGTGCGCGGCGGCAGCGGCGGCTTTATAGGGCGGCCAAGCGGGCCTCGACATGCGGGCCGGGGGCTCCGCGCGGGCTTAGGCGGCATGCCATGGCCGGACCCAGGGTCGAGCCCGAGTCTGGCTCGAGGTCGGGGAAGGACCCGACGGGTGTGGCCCGCCTGGCGGTGAGGGAGAGAGGGAGAGGAGAGCATCGGGTTGGGCAAGCTAGGCCGCGTGAGGGGAAAAAATTAAAGGCCGGCTGGGCTGGGCCTTGCGGGAGGAAGGGGAGAGAGGGGAAAAAAAGAGTGGGTCAGCTGGGCCGCGGGGAGAAGAAAAAGTAAGGGGATGAAGAGAAGGAAATGGGCCGGGCCAAAAGAGAAAGAGAGGGAGAAAAAGAAATGCATTCAAATGTATTTGAATTTGAATTTGAAATTTAAATACAAATGGAAGACAAGCAATAAAACAATGCAATACAGCATAATATGCACAAGACCTATATTTCCTTATATATCTTTTTATGGTTAAGTAAATTATTGTTAATTCATAGTAAATACCCTAAAATAAAAAGAATTTGAAATAAAACCTTATGGATCCTGAAGAAAATCTAGCAAAATTTATTTAGGTTCCTAATTTGAAAATTAGGGTGTTACAATTATGCGACCTGGCAAGACTATAACCTGGCAAGACTATAACGCGAAAAATTTTACATGCATTTTACAATGCTGGGATTTTCTCCCAACACGATATCATGTATATCAGTTACAACATACTTTTATGTTTACTTGCAGGGGACCTGAACTGGACCGTGTTCCTAGGCACATCGGATTCAGCTCTGACTAGTTGGCTTCATCAACAATCACCCATGACTACTCCAATTTCGTGAGAACACTCAACTACACGTCACTGACTACAACGACTACTCGTCGGATTCGACTCCGACTAGTTGGGCTCATTGCCAGCCATCATCGACTACTTGACTTCATGAAGAATGCATGGCGGCACGGTGGCAACTACTTCGACTACTCGTTTTCGCCTACAAGCTAGTCGGAATCAACTCTGCTCGACTATATGCTGGCGACTACTTCGACTACTCATTTCACCTTGTTATCGCCATAATTTAGGCGGGCCAGAAAGGTGGGCCGTGGAGCAAGATAGGTTTGAAGGATACTTATAGTGGGCTTGCGAATGGGACCCTTTGCAGATGTTTTGGGCAAAGGTTGGCCGTGTATCTAGATAAGTATGTATGTTTAAACAGTTTAGATATAGATAGTCAAGATTCGTGTTGTGTTTGTTTAGGATTGGTTAGGAGAGGCAAGTCTACGGACTATAAATATGTATCTTGGGTAAGCAATAAAGGGAATCGAATCATTCACCAACAACTCTCGTTGCATCGCCACCCCTATTCTAGGGTTTCTCGGGTAGGCGCCGTGCGGCCCCGATCACGCCCTGCGTGATCGGGGTAGCATCGTCCTTACTTATTTACTTTCATGTTTCTCGTTCTGAAGCGTTGTTGATGGCGAGTAACACCAGTTAACTTGGCGTTTATAGGGTTAATTATGCTTTGCTTGTTTCCTGTAAACGTCTGGCTGTCCATGTACTCGATCTCGGGTATGAGGGCAGTATCTTGCTTTGTACTTGTTTAGTAGATCTAATCTGTTACGTTTGCCTTCGTTAATTGAGGGTTTAGTTTAATATCTGCATGATTAGGCCCTTCAAACGGATTGAATGTTCCGGCAATGTTCTGGGTACTTTATAACAGCTTGAAAAGGGATTGCCTTGGGAATCAGCTTTTGGTTGATTTTTAGGCTTCTGTTTAGGTTGTTGTCTTGTTACCTTCAGCATTTGTTAGGCTCAGTTACGTGTAGAATGTTCCGATTACGTAGTGAAAGCTTTAATCGTCATAGATTGGATTAGCTTAATGATTACAGAGCAAGATTTGTATTACCATCGGATATATTTGCTTTATTTATAGATCCGATCCGATACCCAACACAATTGGCTCTTTACAACCGATATTGGGAATCATCCGATGAGCCGATCACAGCTCGGACTAATATTTATACGTGTCTGTGCATGCAGGAAACTAACACATAACACCTTCCTGATCAGGTACAAGGTCAGGTGGCATGCCTAGCAACTTAGAAGCCAGGGCGTGTGCCGGATCTCGGGCCGTTGACCGAGGGATCGGGGCCCACCAGCAGTCCCGGGAGCCTCCCGGCTCCTCGTGTTTCCTGTCGCTGCTCGCCGGTGGGTTTTGACCGACAACACATTCTGGCATGCCCGGTGGGATCATCATCACCATCATCTTCATCGACTTCATCGTCTTCTCCGACTCCGTCGACTGCTATTGACGGGATGGCGAGGGATGAACCGATCACCTACGCGGAGCTGCCTGCTGAACATAAGCAGAGATATGAAGAGATTAAGGCTCAATTCGAAGCCGATCTCATCGGCTCTTTCGAGAGGACCCGCCACCACGGCGTCAAGTGGAAAGGGTTTTCACCTGAAGGCGCCCTTGATGGAGTGGATCTGTCGACCCCATCGAAGGATAGTACCAGAGCTCTATGGCAAGAAGTAAACTACGCGGTGGCCCACTCGCTACACCGACACTCTGAGAACGTGGTTAACACTTTCGAGCGTGTTGCCCTGCATGTGGTCCAGAAAATTATGAAGCATCAATACTCTCCAACAGGACCTGCCTTGGGGAGCCACAAAGGGGAATTGCCATTCCAAGCTAGGCCACCACTACCTTATGCGCTTGCGGCTGCGGAGTCACATGGCTCTCCGGCCTACTTGGTTTACAAGGTGGGAGGTGATCCCGTGGATCATCAATTCTTCAGCGAGCCGCCCAAGGAGATCCTGCATAGATATATGTGTGCTTATATACCGTACAGTAGTAATCCGGTACAGTCAGTACAGAGGGTAGCTAGAGGAGTTCCTGGAACAGATGCAGATAAGCAAGCGTGGCTAGCAGCCTATGCCACCGGGCCGAGTCATGATAGTGCGCACTCGGCCCTAGGGTCACAGACGGCGGAACAGATTAGTTTCTTCCAAAGAGGAGGGCAATCCGCTATACTAAGCTGTATCACAGTGATTATGACTTAATTCCTCTACCGCCTAAGTATCAACTTCCTGAATTCACTAAATTCAGTGGAGCGGAAGGATCTAGTTCTATTGAACATGTGAGCCGATACTTAGTGCAATTAGGGATGATCTCGGTGTCGGATCCCTTACGAGTAAGGTTTTTCTCGCAATCGCTCACAGGGCCAGCCTTTGGGTGGTATACATCGTTAGGCCCTGATTTGATTCGCACCTGGAAGCAGCTTGAGGAGCAATTCCATATTCAGTATCATTCGGAAGCTGTAGAAGCAGGAATTGCCAACTTGGCGCAAGTGAAGCAAAAGCGTGGGGAAACTGTGGCGGAATATGTCCGACGCTTCAGAGAAGTAAAGAACCGATGTTACTCGACACGGATTTCAGAAAAGGAGGCAGTCGAGTTGGCATCTTTGGGATTACTAAAGCCGATCAGGGATCTTGCTTTCCAATTGGAGTTTACCTCTTTGGCGCATTTCGTGCAGAAGCTAACAACGCATGAGCAGCGCCACCCAGAGCTATATCAAGATAAGTTCAAGCGTCAAGTGGCATTGGTCGACACAGAGGAAGCTGAAGACTTTGAGGATGAGCAGGAGGTGGCAGTTGCAGAATGGACTTTGGGGGCAAACCCCATGCCCTGTAAATGGGTGAAACAGAAAGGGCCTATGAAGGGTTTCGACTTCGACGTTAGCAAAGTCGAACAGATATTCGATCTGTTATTGAAAGAGAAACAGTTGAAGTTACCCGAGGGTTATAAGCCTCCTATAGCGCAGGAACTGAAGGGGAGATCATACTGCAAGTGGCATGACTCTTTCACCCACAGCACAAGTGACTGCAAGGAACTCCGTCGGGAGATCCAATCGGCTATTGAGCAGGGCCGATTGATCTTGGGCCAAACTGCTATGAAGGTCGATACCCAACCTTTCCCGAGTGTAAACATGGTAGAGGGTTGCGATCGGTCTGCGAGGCGGCAATTGGATTTCGCGCTCGGCATCAATATGGCAAGGTTGGCACCATACCGCCAAACCAAGAATAAAGAGGCTAATCCTAGCAATCGGCCCCAAAAAGAAGAAAAAGGATATGTCATAGAGGAACAGGTGAGGCATGTCAGGAATCAGCGGCCAACTTCTTCTAATCTCCTTATAAAGTATGAGTACCAGTATCAACAGCATCTCCGCGTGAGATAGGAGAAGAGGAGTATGAGCGCCGTACTGGAAAGCGTTTGGAGAAACAGGAAGATGCGCGTGATCATTGGCATTGCCCGTTTTTTAGGTACTGTTGGGATTCTGGCATGAGTCGATTGCCTACTACCAGGGACTGCCCAGAATGTGGACCTGTGAAACCAGATGCAAAGGGGGTCTTGGTTTTCCGACGTTTGGGACCTGTTCCAACTCAGCAAGAGTAGGTTCGGAGGGTGGACTTTGAGAAAGAAGAAGATAAGTATCATCATTCGCGGTGGTGCCCTGATGAACTCAATCGTTGTCAGAAACACAGGGTTCAGCGGTTGCGCAGCCTGGAAGAAGCCGAATCCAGATATCTCGAGTCACTAAGGAAGGCGCGCTCGGATTTGGCGGATAAGGTCCACCATGTGCAGAAAAGGGAGTCGCGTTCTTCCAGGAAGGAGTGGCGGCCAAAGTTGGCAAGAGCCGATGTGAGGACATTGGCTGATACGCATATGGTATGTGTGCTCCCTGCAGAAATCCATGCTCGAGCTCATGAGGAGTCAGTAGCTTAGCTGGATTTGGGACCCTGGCCGGTAATATTTGAGAAGCCACAAGCAAAGAATTACAAGCATTTGAAGGCTTTATATCTCAAGGGTTACATAAACAGCCAGCCCGTTAATAAGATGTTGGTGGACACAGGAGCGGCAGTTAACATAATGCCATATTCAATTCTGCGCCGCTTGGGGCGGCTCACCGGAGACCTGATTAAGACTAATGTCATGTTGAGTGACTTCAACGGACAGACTTCGGAAGCTCAAGGTGTCCTCAGTGTGGATCTAACCGTCGGGAACAAGACTGTTCTGACCTCTTTCTTCATCGTCAACAGCAAGAGCACGTACAACGTCCTACTCGACAGGGATTGGATTCATACCAACTGCTGCATCCCTTCCACAATGCATCAGTGTTTAATCTAGTGGGATGGAGATGAGGTAGAGGTGGTTCACGCAGATGACACGATCGAGATCTCGCATGCTGCTATGAGCATTTGGGATGCGGAGGACCAGGAGCCCATATTAGGGATCAGTTTGGAGGGCTGCGACCGCATTGAAGCTACAAAAAATGGGGTGAGGCTGGTCTTATCCACTTGCCTTACAGAGTAGATGAGTCACGGAGAACAAGCTGCTCCGACGCACTTAATGAGGCCGATTTCTGCGATCGGCCCCAAAAAATAAAGTATAAACTTTTGATGTCAAGTGTTGTGCATAGTCATAGCAGTTACAGGAAGGCCCACTTTGATAGCCGGCCTTACTCTATTTGTAAAGTTTCAAAAAGCAATGAAAGATATGGAGCGGCCGATCTCGACGATCAGCCAAAATTCTTTTTATTATCTTCTTTGTCCATCTGCAGTATTGATTTAACAGATGATGGGAAACTAGGACATAGGTTTACATCAGCTGACGAGCTTGAAGAAATAGATATTGGTCCTGGGGATAAGCCACGACCAACATTTGTCAGCAAAAAGTTACGCCCATGATTACGAGAGCCGATGATAGCCTTGCTAAAGGAATACGCAGATTGCTTCGCCTGGGATTACACGGAAATGCCTGGGTTGGACAGAAGCATAGTCGAGCATCGGCTCCCTTTCAAGAATGGATTTCGGCCATTTCAGCAGCGGGCACGACAGATGAAGGCTGAGGTCCTGGTTGAAGTTAAAAAGAAAGCGGAGAAGATGCTAGTTATAACCGGATCATAAAATCTTGAGTTTCAAGGATGGCAACGCTGGTTATAACCAGATCTTCATGGCTCCCGAGGATATAATCAAAACTGCATTCAGAGTACCTGGGACAGTAGGTCTGTTTGAATATGTGGTTATGACTTTTGGGTTGAAGAATGCTGGCGCTACATATCAACGTGCTATGAACTACATTTTTCATGACTTGATCGGCAAGCTAGTGGAAATCTATATTGATGATGTCGTGGTGAAGTCTGCGTCAGTTGAGGGACATTTGGAAGACTTACGATAGGTTCTGGAACGAACTAGAAGGTTCGGGCTTAGAATGAATCCGAAGAAGTGCGCTTTTGGCGTGTCGACCGGTAAGTTTTTGGGTTTTTTGGTTCATGAAAGGGGAATTGAGATTGGCTTAAAAAGTCAAGAAGCGGTGCGCACCATGGTGCCACCTACTACGAAGAGGGAGCTCCAGCAGCTCATTGGTAAGATTAACTTTGTTAGAAGGTTTATTTCCAATCTCTCCGGGCGGATTGAGCCTTTCATGGAGCTGGTAAAAATTAAAGCTAATGAAGAGTTTCGCTGGGGGGGCAGAGCAGCAACGGGCATTTGAAGAGATCAAGGAGTATCTATCGATGCCACCTGTGCTTGTCCCACCCCAACAAGATAGGCCATTTTATGTGTACCTATCAGTAGGTGACACCTCCATCGCGTCAGTAGTGATTCAAGTTCATGACAACAAAGAAAGGGTTGTGTTCTACCTCAGCAGAAGGATGCTAGATGCAGAGACAAGGTATCCTGATATTGAAAAGTTATGCCTTTGTTTATTTTTTACATGCACCAAGCTTCGTCATATCCTGCTATCGGCCGAGGTAATTTGTGGCAGAACCAACCTGAATTATACCGGCTCAAGTACGCGAGTCCACTCCCGAGGGCTCCAACGTGCTTCAAACGGTATAATCCCTTGGCCTGTCGGGTAACGTCCCGATAAACCACCGATACACAGGATCAAATAAGGTTACCTCACACGAAGGTGAGTCCAGAGATACAATCACCATCACATTTTACATCACAGAGAATTACATTACAAGAGTTTCCTAAAGAAGTATGAAGTTTCAAATCTAGAGAAAAGATTACAAACCAGTAAAGCTATGGTTTTGGCAGCGGAAAACATACGCGACGATTACAACACGTCGTTAAGGCGGATGTCATGCTAAGCCCGGGCATGACATCACTCGAGATCATCAGAATTGGCCGGGGACGGATCCCTTTCCACGGACCAATCTTCTGGAAGAGCATAGGGCCAAGACAGGGAAGAGTAGGATCTTCAAAGGCTTTACCTGAAAAACATAAAACTAGCAAGACTGAGTATACTAATACTCAGCAAGGCTTACCCGGGATTGGGTATACTTTAGCCCATAGCTAGACTCATGAAGGCATTGTAAAGGTTCTGGGTTTGTTTTCAGCTGAAAAGCAATAAAGAGTATGAACTACTTTCAAGTTTTAGCTTTCCTCTTCTAGTTGAGTATTTATTCTAGATTAGCTCCTACACTAAGCAATCAAGGTAGTGATTATCATCCATCAAGATTATCCCATCATCAATTACACTTTTTACTCAATGTGGCAGAAGGGATAAGCAGTCTCAATCCTCGTGAGAGGCGGACGATTCGAATCGAATTTAACCTTGCAAGGTAAACCTAACACACACGCTTGGAAGATCCAACGATCATTCCGAAGCAACCGTTTGCCTTTCATTCCGGGTCGTGGATCAGGTCCACCACAAGCGACTGCAGGACCGTACGCACACCCAATGTGTACAGGACATACGTCTGTAGCGCGACTACAAAAACCGTATTCCTGTCTGCCTTGCAGAACGTACTCCCGCACGTCGGTGCGTGTATACATAACGTAAAATCGAGTGGTGGGAGGTATGTCCACTTGCCGGGCCGATTGGTTACTAGGCTTACCGCTTACCATATTTCGCGGCATGTGGCTAGTACTTTCAAAAACTTAGCCACCACTACCAAACATTTCGGCCTTAAAACTTTTCATCAAAACAGACAGGGTAAACTTCCAGGTCATGACACAACACATGACCCTGTCCGTCATCCTTATAGTGGTTGCAGAAATGTAAACATGCAACTCCTATATCGCGCGAGTGACAGGAAATCACTCGACTTCTACCGGTCCTATTAGCGGAGCAACTATCCGATAAGGACTCGGGAGCATTACATCGGATTCCTAGGATTTATGCATCTAGGGTTTCACTTCAATTCCTAGACTTAATGCAAGATATAATATAGATAGACATAGATTGCAGTGTAATAAAGTAGTGGGATATGTCCGGGGCTTGCCTTTACTGGTGGGTCTGAAGTCAGAAATGTCAATATCTTCCGAACTTTGGTTCGGGGCTTCAGTCAGTTCCTTGATGACGTTTACTTGATCTTCAGGAAAATCCTCTGTAAACTCCAGGGAGACCTCGCAGGTACCGTTGCCGAAAGTAATCGTATCTACATGTAATGCAACATCACATTCAAGTGTGCACACAAAACTATTTTACTTCACAACAAAGTTGTAATTCAACACTCATTTAACATATTACTTACATAACAATCAGAAAGATCTGAACTAAACTTAGGTAGAGTTTTAAGAGGACAACTAATTAGGATTAGCTACTTGTTGAGGGTTACAACAGAGCCGATTGATGAGTGCATTGGGTTCCTAGATGATCGATGATAGCATCGATTACTTTTGCAGAAGGATGATTCCTAAAGCAGTTGTGTTTTAACTGAGATGTGCTTAAGTCTTATTCTAGGTAACTAAGTGTGGTTGTATCGACTCAATTACGTCAACACAACAATTGAGTGACGTATAGCCGATTGGAGTGTGGTTAAGGGTACATGATCGATAAGTATAAGGCCGACCTCTCAGTCGATAAATCGACTGATAGAAGTGTGTGGTTAAGGATGGGAAAAACTAAGGATTGATCGGCCGTGCTTGACCGATTATGGAAAAGCAACCAAAATCGGCTTGGATCGGCCGATGGCAAGAATCCTAAGATTGCATGTGCACCTTTGATACATCGACTAGGTGTAGTCGATGCAGGATAGAACAACAGACTTGTATCGGCAATAGTCGATACTAGAAAGGTAACAACCGTATTAGCTAACCAGCCGATGGTAGAAGTATCGACTGACAGCTGTTATATGGAAACATCATAGACTTAACGAAAATGGATGCTAAGTGGCTGGGTAGATAACCTAATACTGAAACATAGCTGTCGAGATGTTTTGGCTAAGCAGCAGACACACAAGAACTAACGGGGATCCTTATACAACAAGGAACCTAAAGAAACAGCAATCGAGACGGGGACAAAGTCTTGATGGTAAGGATACGAGCACTCATATGAAAGGTTTAACGAAACATCACATATTTCTATTTAAGATCTATATTCTATGACTTACTTTTCAGTTATAACACAAACATACCATATAAAGCACAACAAAACATTCATTCTCTAACATTTGACCTAAACCACACATCAAAGATTTTCACTCAAGATCACAACATAAAACTTATAGGTTTGACTTAGGGTTTCAAACGAAACTGATTTTACATTTTTATGAACTTCCTATGAAAATCTATAAAATGTAGAAGTTTATCGATTTGAAACATAGCAAGCTTTGGAAATTTTACAAAGAACATCCTAGAACTTTTAAAACATAGCAATCAAGTCCCTAGTCCGGGAAAACAAATAACAGAAGGATAACGACGACATTCCGGCAAAGGAATCGCCGGCATTAAGAAGATTCAGAGAATTAGGGCAAACCTTGGGTTATGGAAAAGAACGGACGGAAAGTGAAGTCCCGTGGCGATAGGATCGGCGAAGAGAAAAACTCGACGATGACGAGACTCCATGGATGACGAAGAAGTTTGCCGGGGATTGCAGTGGGTAGAGAATGGCCGAAGAGGTAATCCCCGCGGTGATTTGCGGTCTTGCTCGGCGATCGACGAGGAATAGGAGCTGCTGGATGTCATGGATCCCTGGATGAAACGACGGAGCCAGATTGGTTCGCTATACCATCTCTTCCGCGAACCTTAGGGTTTTCCGGCTCACGGGTTGAACCTCCTCTGCTCACGCGCGTGTCATAGAAACACGGCCGGCACACTTGTGGAGCTCCCTGCAGGACTGCCGTGCTTGGTTGCTTCGAAATTCCTCTGAGCTTGTCCCGTCCGACTGCCGCCTTCGCTCCACAATTTCTTCTTCCGACTTGCCGTGCCATAACCGCTTCTCCGCCTCCGCTAGGATCGAGGTCTACTCGCACCTAGCCACCTCCAAACTCTCCACGAGTAGTCCGCAGTGCCGCCGGACTTCGCCCGTTGCCTTCTCCTCGACGGCCTCCAGTGTCCATCACGCGCGACCCTCTTGCACCCAACTCGGTCGCGGCCTGAGCTCACCCAACGAGAACACCGTCACGCGTTGCACGCCGCCATCCTGCACGTCGTCGCTCGGCACGTCGTTGCCCTGCACAGTTACTCCTTCTCCTTCTTCGGTTGCCGGATCCGCGCTTACTCCGGTCCTGCCACGTCACTTCCGTGCACGCCCGAATTGCGTGCGTGCCGTAGTTGCTCGTTTGCACAGGAGGTCGCGGGGGAGTAAACCCAGGACGTCACCATCGTTTGACCCCGGGTGCCCGCACCGATTCGCGCAGAAGCCCTTCACTGCTGCGTCCTGCGCCGCCCGCGTGCGCAACTCCTCCCGCGCTCTCCGTTCCAGTACCTGCTCACGCCGCCAGCTCGGCGCCCGTTCACGCCGCTTGCCCCGCGCTGCTGACCCGCTGCACATTCCTGCTCGCTCCTGGGCCGAGCCACCGCCTGCGCCTGGGCTCGCTGCCACTCTAGCTTCCGCTGCGCGTGCGCCTGGGCCGCGTGCTCCCGCGCGCCCCGAGCTCCGGCCGTCGCCCGCGCCACGCGCCAGCGCACGCCTGGGCGCCGCCCCGCCTCGCTCCGGCCTCACGCGCCTTCGCCTGCCACGCGCCGTGCGCCGCTCAGCCCAAGCCGCTCGCCAGCCCGCGCGTCCGCGCGCGCGCACCGCGCGTTCGCCCTGCGCTTGCCCGGGCCCGCCGCTGCTGCCAGCCGCCGAGCGCCAGCCCGCTCCGCTTCGCGCGCGCGCCTGGGCCACCGCCTTGGCGCCGCCCCGCCAGTGCTGCGCCTCCCGCGCGCGTGGGCCGCTCGCCTGCCGCCGAGCCGAACTGCCGCGCGCGCTCTGGCCGCCAGCCCAGCACCTGCCGTCGCCTGGGGCAGGGCCCCCCGCATCCACGCGCGCGCCTGCCCCCTGCCGTGCAGAGCCGCTCGCCTGCTGCGTTTGGAGGAGGGAGAGGGAGGGGAAAGAACCAATGTGGAGACCAGAGAAAAGAAGTGCCGTCGGCAGAGGATAAGGGAGCACCAGGGAGAAGAAAACAGAGGAGAAGAAGGGATGGAATTCTCCAAGGACTTATACGTAATTACAGAAAATTGCAAGGGCCTATTTGTAAAACAAAATTTTCCGTTGATTTAAAACCCTAATGAAGAAATGCCCAAAACGAAAGTTGGAGAGTTTTTCAAGCTCTACAACATTGCTTTAGGGCTCAAATTCAAAAACTCAAAACTCACATCTTTGCACGTGAAATTTTGAGCAAAAGTTGGATTTGAATTACTTTTGTCCTAAAAGTGTAATTTTAAAATATTCAGGACCTAAATGCAAGAATTTATGACACGTCATAATGACGGGATAGACTCGTCACGATGACTTGCACTTTTACACTTTAGCCCTGAGTAATTTTGAAAGTTACTTTTGTAAATCAAATATTTGCATAAAAGGACTTGTATTTTTATAAAATTATATAAACATCCTTAATTTTTACCATTTTACTCAAAATTTTTACACAATTCAACACTTACATTTCTAATGCAACTTTTGGATAAATATATATATATATATATATATATTTTACAAGACATTAAGTAAGATAAATATATTTCACCTATTTTGAAATTACCCTTATCCAGGTACATTTTGCAAAAACAACCCTAAGTTTTTCTGTAATTACAAAAATACCCTTTTTACTTGCACTTTTAAGTTTTCAAAAGTTTCACATAACACACACGAGTTTTATACAAATAAACACATACTTCACACTAACAAAATATTTGCCTAGCATTACAAATACACGAACTGTCACAGCCTCCCCCCCTAAAAAGAATCTCGTCCCGAGATTCGGACGAAAGACTCTTTAAGGGAAGAAAAGCAAATCACACATCAAAAGTAATAGGAAACAATCATACCAGAGAAGATTGAGGTTGATGACGAGAGAAGGACGAGATAAGGATAACGAGAGCCTGATGAGATTGTATACAGATGAGTTTGATAAGATAAGAGATTACACATAAGGACGATAAATGTCGGCGACATTTATCACAAATCTTTGGGGATAGCAAGTAAAGGTAGCACAAGAGACCGATAAGTGATGTTTGAAACATTTCTGCTCAGAGTTTATTACCTGAATAATTTTAGATGATGTTATTGCAAAACATGCCTATTTATACTGATGCAATCAAGGAATAATGACAAAATGCTCCAACCATGAACGTGTTGCGCTGTTTGAGATGTAGGTTTGCAATGATGGTGCAACATGAGGATGGAGGATTCTATGCATAATCGAAATGGTGCATATGACACAATGCATTACCATAATGCTGACCAAATGACGCATACACCATGATGCAAGGATGATGATGCTTGTGATGTATGCACGTAGGGAATGCATAAAACATGATGCATACCCACAGGAGTTGATGATGCACGGGACTCGCGCCTTACAACCGTTCTCTCGGGACTAACACCTGGGTAGTCCTATATCCTTAAACGAGGATCAAAAGTTAGGACACTAGTAAGGTTGCATAAGAAAAGATTGCAGTGGGGTTACGTCACATGTACCTAGTCACCAGTGCGCCCCTAATGGCTCAATCATATGGCTGCAGCGCACATGAGGCCTTAGGTTCCGACACGGCATCATGGTCATGTGATTAAACACCACCACAAAAGAGGAATAGCAACCCTATAGTGCCAACAGCAGCAAGATAGGTCTTAAGAAGCCGAAGACAACCTAAAGCTGTACAAGAGGCACACTCGTTAGTTAGTCTACGGGCTTTCGGTGATGATGCAACACCATGCATTGACCAAAATGGTATATGTTATGATGCATGACTCTTTTTTTTTTGCCGGGAGAATTGTATGCAAAATGTAATTATTGTCATACATCTTTTTAATTTATCCAAAATCATCTGAGCAAAAATCGAAGGTACAACTTTCAGATGTTGTAACCGGAATAGCCAACGATATAAGGTACAACATCATGAAAGGATGGATAAATCACTGAATGATGAATTGAAGGGTTTGTTGATGATTATCAAAATGTAACCATCAAAGGAAGGAATTCAATGGTTCTGCCGAAACAGATTTAAAACGAGATCAAGGATTTGATTTAGCGGTCAAGCTAAGATCGACGATAAGGTCCAAACATGACCCAACTGATTTGATTCACTAAAGACTTTCCCAACTCTAGGATAGCCTATCAGATTATGTCGGCTCCTACCACACAAAGTCAAAACAAGCATTCAGATACAAGCGCATATTTCAGTACATCAACGTATCAAACAAAGCAATCAGGTCAATCCAAGATATCATAATGTATGCACGTTCTACACGTCCTCACAAACAAAAATAACTGCCAAGTAATCTTGGTCTTACGTGGTTAAGTACGGTGGCATCATATAAATACGTCTCTCCCTATATATATACTAGTCGTTCTTACGTTCAAACTTACGTAACGAGGTTAGCGTACCTGCAGAAAACACAGTATGTATATACTGAACCTTTCATGCCAGCATGTCATGAAAGCGTCCCCAATCATTACTGTTCACTATAGAAACAGCATCTGTACTATTACCGCCGTACAGACAACGTTAACATACGTTATCGAGATAACGTATTCACGGGGGTACCGCAAAATGCGGGGGTATGATCTGCGATCGCCATACCCTGCGCCGAACCATATACTCCCAATGTAGTCAACCGAAGTTGGTACATTGGCAGCATCTCAAGTAGGCCACTGCTTGAGAAACAGCGTTCGGTTCGCATCACCGACAGGAAGGCCAAGCTCCCTCAGTTGGCTGAGGATCCTTACCTTCTTACCTCATCGTCGAAGATGTCGTTACAGAATATAAGGTTGAGTTGTGCATGAATTTAAGTTTTAACGGAAAAGTAATGCTGGAAGTTAGGATTATATATATACCATAGCCACCTCTATTTTCTCATAAGCATTACCCTAGGGCTTTACGTACTAAGCATAATCCTTAACGAGTCCAACACGGCTTTGCTAAACATTTTGTTGGTCAAACTTTTATACTGAAAGTATTTTTAAGGTAAAATGTATCTCCAGAGTAACCTTGTAGCTCTGATACCAGCTGTGGCAGAACCAACCTGAATTATACCGGCTCAAGTACGCGAGTCCACTCCCGAGGGCTCCAACGTGCTTCAAACGGTATAATCCCTTGGCCTGTCGGGTAACGTCCCGATAAACCACCGATACACAGGATCAAATAAGGTTACCTCACACGAAGGTGAGTCCAGAGATACAATCACCATCACATTTTACATCACAGAGAATTACATTACAAGAGTTTCCTAAAGAAGTATGAAGTTTCAAATCTAGAGAAAAGATTACAAACCAGTAAAGCTATGGTTTTGGCAGCGGAAAACATACGCGACGATTACAACACGTCGTTAAGGCGGATGTCATGCTAAGCCCGGGCATGACATCACTCGAGATCATCAGAATTGGCCGGGGACGGATCCCTTTCCACGGACCAATCTTCTGGAAGAGCATAGGGCCAAGACAGGGAAGAGTAGGATCTTCAAAGGCTTTACCTGAAAAACATAAAACTAGCAAGACTGAGTATACTAATACTCAGCAAGGCTTACCCGGGATTGGGTATACTTTAGCCCATAGCTAGACTCATGAAGGCATTGTAAAGGTTCTGGGTTTGTTTTCAGCTGAAAAGCAATAAAGAGTATGAACTACTTTCAAGTTTTAGCTTTCCTCTTCTAGTTGAGTATTTATTCTAGATTAGCTCCTACACTAAGCAATCAAGGTAGTGATTATCATCCATCAAGATTATCCCATCATCAATTACACTTTTTACTCAATGTGGCAGAAGGGATAAGCAGTCTCAATCCTCGTGAGAGGCGGACGATTCGAATCGAATTTAACCTTGCAAGGTAAACCTAACACACACGCTTGGAAGATCCAACGATCATTCCGAAGCAACCGTTTGCCTTTCATTCCGGGTCGTGGATCAGGTCCACCACAAGCGACTGCAGGACCGTACGCACACCCAATGTGTACAGGACATACGTCTGTAGCGCGACTACAAAAACCGTATTCCTGTCTGCCTTGCAGAACGTACTCCCGCACGTCGGTGCGTGTATACATAACGTAAAATCGAGTGGTGGGAGGTATGTCCACTTGCCGGGCCGATTGGTTACTAGGCTTACCGCTTACCATATTTTGCGGCATGTGGCTAGTACTTTCAAAAACTTAGCCACCACTACCAAACATTTCGGCCTTAAAACTTTTCATCAAAACAGACAGGGTAAACTTCCAGGTCATGACACAACACATGACCCTGTCCGTCATCCTTATAGTGGTTGCAGAAATGTAAACATGCAACTCCTATATCGCGCGAGTGACAGGAAATCACTCGACTTCTACCGGTCCTATTAGCGGAGCAACTATCCGATAAGGACTCGGGAGCATTACATCGGATTCCTAGGATTTATGCATCTAGGGTTTCACTTCAATTCCTAGACTTAATGCAAGATATAATATAGATAGACATAGATTGCAGTGTAATAAAGTAGTGGGATATGTCCGGGGCTTGCCTTTACTGGTGGGTCTGAAGTCAGAAATGTCAATATCTTCCGAACTTTGGTTCGGGGCTTCAGTCAGTTCCTTGATGACGTTTACTTGATCTTCAGGAAAATCCTCTGTAAACTCCAGGGAGACCTCGCAGGTACCGTTGCCGAAAGTAATCGTATCTACATGTAATGCAACATCACATTCAAGTGTGCACACAAAACTATTTTACTTCACAACAAAGTTGTAATTCAACACTCATTTAACATATTACTTACATAACAATCAGAAAGATCTGAACTAAACTTAGGTAGAGTTTTAAGAGGACAACTAATTAGGATTAGCTACTTGTTGAGGGTTACAACAGAGCCGATTGATGAGTGCATTGGGTTCCTAGATGATCGATGATAGCATCGATTACTTTTGCAGAAGGATGATTCCTAAAGCAGTTGTGTTTTAACTGAGATGTGCTTAAGTCTTATTCTAGGTAACTAAGTGTGGTTGTATCGACTCAATTACGTCAACACAACAATTGAGTGACGTATAGCCGATTGGAATGTGGTTAAGGGTACATGATCGATAAGTATAAGGCCGACCTCTCAGTCGATAAATCGACTGATAGAAGTGTGTGGTTAAGGATGGGAAAAACTAAGGATTGATCGGCCGTGCTTGACCGATTATGGAAAAGCAACCAAAATCGGCTTGGATCGGCCGATGGCAAGAATCCTAAGATTGCATGTGCACCTTTGATACATCGACTAGGTGTAGTCGATGCAGGATAGAACAACAGACTTGTATCAGCAATAGTCGATACTAGAAAGGTAACAACCGTATTAGCTAACCAGCCGATGGTAGAAGTATCGACTGACAGCTGTTATATGGAAACATCATAGACTTAACGAAAATGGATGCTAAGTGGCTGGGTAGATAACCTAATACTGAAACATAGCTGTCGAGATGTTTTGGCTAAGCAGCAGACACACAAGAACTAACGGGGATCCTTATACAACAAGGAACCTAAAGAAACAGCAATCGAGACGGGGACAAAGTCTTGATGGTAAGGATACGAGCACTCATATGAAAGGTTTAACGAAACATCACATATTTCTATTTAAGATCTATATTCTATGACTTACTTTTCAGTTATAACACAAACATACCATATAAAGCACAACAAAGCATTCATTCTCTAACATTTGACCTAAACCACACATCAAAGATTTTCACTCAAGATCACAACATAAAACTTATAGGTTTGACTTAGGGTTTCAAACGAAACTGATTTTACATTTTTATGAACTTCCTATGAAAATCTATAAAATGTAGAAGTTTATCGATTTGAAACATAGCAAGCTTTGGAAATTTTACAAAGAACATCCTAGAACTTTTAAAACATAGCAATCAAGTCCCTAGTCCGGGAAAACAAATAACAGAAGGATAACGACGACATTCCGGCAAAGGAATCGCCGGCATTAAGAAGATTCAGAGAATTAGGGCAAACCTTGGGTTATGGAAAAGAACGGACGGAAAGTGAAGTCCCGTGGCGATAGGATCGGCGAAGAGAAAAACTCGACGATGACGAGACTCCATGGATGACGAAGAAGTTTGCCGGGGATTGCAGTGGGTAGAGAATGGCCGAAGAGGTAATCCCCGCGGTGATTTGCGGTCTTGCTCGGCGATCGACGAGGAATAGGAGCTGCTGGATGTCATGGATCCCTGGATGAAACGACGGAGCCAGATTGGTTCGCTATACCATCTCTTCCGCGAACCTTAGGGTTTTCCGGCTCACGGGTTGAACCTCCTCTGCTCACGCGCGTGTCATAGAAACACGGCCGGCACACTTGTGGAGCTCCCTGCAGGACTGCCGTGCTTGGTTGCTTCGAAATTCCTCTGAGCTTGTCCCGTCCGACTGCCGCCTTCGCTCCACAATTTCTTCTTCCGACTTGCCGTGCCATAACCGCTTCTCCGCCTCCGCTAGGATCGAGGTCTACTCGCACCTAGCCACCTCCAAACTCTCCACGAGTAGTCCGCAGTGCCGCCGGACTTCGCCCGTTGCCTTCTCCTCGACGGCCTCCAGTGTCCATCACGCGCGACCCTCTTGCACCCAACTCGGTCGCGGCCTGAGCTCACCCAACGAGAACACCGTCACGCGTTGCACGCCGCCATCCTGCACGTCGTCGCTCGGCACGTCGTTGCCCTGCACAGTTACTCCTTCTCCTTCTTCGGTTGCCGGATCCGCGCTTACTCCGGTCCTGCCACGTCACTTCCGTGCACGCCCGAATTGCGTGCGTGCCGTAGTTGCTCGTTTGCACAGGAGGTCGCGGGGGAGTAAACCCAGGACGTCACCATCGTTTGACCCCGGGTGCCCGCACCGATTCGCGCAGAAGCCCTTCACTGCTGCGTCCTGCGCCGCCCGCGTGCCGCAACTCCTCCCGCGCTCTCCGTTCCAGTACCTGCTCACGCCGCCAGCTCGGCGCCCGTTCACGCCGCTTGCCCCGCGCTGCTGACCCGCTGCACATTCCTGCTCGCTCCTGGGCCGAGCCACCGCCTGCGCCTGGGCTCGCTGCCACTCTAGCTTCCGCTGCGCGTGCGCCTGGGCCGCGTGCTCCCGCGCGCCCCGAGCTCCGGCCGTCGCCCGCGCCACGCGCCAGCGCACGCCTGGGCGCCGCCCCGCCTCGCTCCGGCCTCACGCGCCTTCGCCTGCCACGCGCCGTGCGCCGCTCAGCCCAAGCCGCTCGCCAGCCCGCGCGTCCGCGCGCGCGCACCGCGCGTTCGCCCTGCGCTTGCCCGGGCCCGCCGCTGCTGCCAGCCGCCGAGCGCCAGCCCGCTCCGCTTCGCGCGCGCGCCTGGGCCACCGCCTTGGCGCCGCCCCGCCAGTGCTGCGCCTCCCGCGCGCGTGGGCCGCTCGCCTGCCGCCGAGCCGAACTGCCGCGCGCGCTCTGGCCGCCAGCCCAGCACCTGCCGTCGCCTGGGGCAGGGCCCCCCGCATCCACGCGCGCGCCTGCCCCCTGCCGTGCAGAGCCGCTCGCCTGCTGCGTTTGGAGGAGGGAGAGGGAGGGGAAAGAACCAATGTGGAGACCAGAGAAAAGAAGTGCCGTCGGCAGAGGATAAGGGAGCACCAGGGAGAAGAAAACAGAGGAGAAGAAGGGATGGAATTCTCCAAGGACTTATACGTAATTACAGAAAATTGCAAGGGCCTATTTGTAAAACAAAATTTTCCGTTGATTTAAAACCCTAATGAAGAAATGCCCAAAACGAAAGTTGGAGAGTTTTTCAAGCTCTACAACATTGCTTTAGGGCTCAAATTCAAAAACTCAAAACTCGCATCTTTGCACGTGAAATTTTGAGCAAAAGTTGGATTTGAATTACTTTTGTCCTAAAAGTGTAATTTTAAAATATTCAGGACCTAAATGCAAGAATTTATGACACGTCATAATGACGGGATAGACTCGTCACGATGACTTGCACTTTTACACTTTAGCCCTGAGTAATTTTGAAAGTTACTTTTGTAAATCAAATATTTGCATAAAAGGACTTGTATTTTTATAAAATTATATAAACATCCTTAATTTTTACCATTTTACTCAAAATTTTTACACAATTCAACACTTACATTTCTAATGCAACTTTTGGATAAATATATATATATATATATATTTTACAAGACATTAAGTAAGATAAATATATTTCACCTATTTTGAAATTACCCTTATCCAGGTACATTTTGCAAAAACAACCCTAAGTTTTTCTGTAATTACAAAAATACCCTTTTTACTTGCACTTTTAAGTTTTCAAAAGTTTCACATAACACACACGAGTTTTATACAAATAAACACATACTTCACACTAACAAAATATTTGCCTAGCATTACAAATACACGAACTGTCACAGTATTGACTTAGATAATGTGTTGTTGGATGATCCCTCGGAGGGGGTCCCTGCCCGCCCTTTCATAGTCTGGGGGACATGGTTACATGGAAATTCTAGCCCGATACAAGCTTAGGAGTCCTACCCAAGTGCAACTCGGGTAGTTTTCTTCTATTCCGACTACTCCTACTCTTGTACGAGTAGTTATAATTGGTGTAGGATATGGGCCATGTCCCATCCCTTATCCTAGAATATGTACGCCATGTGCGCAGTCCCGTGGCTCCGGATAAGGGATGGGACATGGGCCATACCCTACATCAGTTGTAGCTACTCATACCGTAGTAGGACTAGTTAGGATAGAAAGAAACTGCTCGAGTAGTACATGGGTAGGACCCCTAAGCTCGTACCTCGCTAGGATTTCCATGTAACCCTATCCGCCCAGACTATATAAGGGCAAGCAGGGACCCCCTCGAAAAACATCAACACTTAAGGCAATACAAACTACCACACAGGATGTAGGGTATTACGCACTCGGCAGCCCGAACGTGTCTAAATCTTGTGTTCCTTGCACTTTCGAGTTTCTAATCTCCGGGACACCCCACCTACAATCTAACACCTCGAGGATATCCCTCGGTGGGCTTGAAGGTTAAACACCGACAGCTGGCATGCCAGGTAGGGGTGTTCATCAAGTATCCCCCGGAGAACTTGATGGCATCTTTCAACTTCACTAGCACAATGCTCGATGAGGGCACGGCGTTCATCATCGGCTCCTGGATCTGCATCGCTAACGGCTCAGGTGGCTTCAACAGCCACCTAGCCGACACTAGCGAGCCGAAGGCCTCTGCAACAACCCGATGCAGCGATCTCAATGAGTTCATCGACAACCTTGACGAGATGCTTGTGGCAGAATGGCTCGAATTAATCCGGCTCAAGTGCAATAACCATCATCCATAAAGGCAAAACGGCTACCATGCATTTCAAACGTCGGGTAATTCCTGATGCGACCACTGAATATTTCAATCGACACAAAGCGTACACTTAACTTGCACGAAGGCAAGTCAAGAGACTACAACATTCCACAGCTTTTACCTCACAAGTTTGACAATTATTTATTACAAACTGAGTAAATAAAACTTGTACTTCAGAGTTCAAAATAAAAACATTATTCAGAGTTTAAAAGCAGCGGAAAGAAAACACTTTGGTTCGGTCTTCAGTGACTTCAGTTAGATTAACTTAAGTTTCGCACTGCTCACTCTCGGACTCGAGCACCAAATCGTAGGTTCCGTCAGCGAGAGTTGTCGATTCTATATGAATGCACATGTATGAGTGGTTCAACTAGGGTGAAAGTAAAGTCCACTTGCCGGGCCAATCAGGTACTTAAGCTTATTGAGTACCATATTTTCGATATGTGGTTAGTACGTTCAAACGCTTAACCACCACTACCACACACTACTGTCTTAGCATTTTTCTCTACTCAGATGGGGCCTCAACCATGAGCATCATACCACCGTCGACCTTATAGTTGCAGTATGCTGTAAAACATTCAACTCCTATAATTCTCGCAAGTGGCAGGAAACCACTCGACTTTTACCGAACCTATTAGCAGAGCATCTACTCAAATTTATAGTTCTAGTATTCATTACATAGGTGCCTAGAATCATGCAGCTAGGGTTCCAATCAACTCCTATGAACTTAAATGAACAGGTAAAAAGGAACAGTAGTTGCATAAATTGAAACATTGGGATCATGGACCGATGCTTGCCTTCTTGGGAAAAACTAGTCGGGGGTTCTTCCAAACTTTGGTTCAGGTCTTTAGCGACTTTAGTTAGATTAACTTGAGCTTTGCGTTACTCACTCTCGGACTCCGGCACCAGATCGTAGGTTCCGTCGGCGAGAGTAGTCGATTCTATATGAATGCACATGTATGAGTGGTTTTAATAGTACAAGATAAATAATCATTTCACTATAAAGTAGTCATTCACCAAAACCCAAGTTAAGTATTCGAGCACTTCATTTTCTTTTCCTTGGGCAGTCATTTATCGAGTACTTATCTGTATTAACTGACTTCATTAAGTGAGTGAGTGGTTTTGTCATGTTGTAAACAGTCATTTTCAACACTAAGCATGGGTTAAACAAAACTACTCGTAGAGGCAATTTTTGGGGTTGAGATTTTTATGCAGAATACGTTACTTAAGTACAAACTTACTGTAAAATTATAAGCCATTTTCATTCAGCATATTAATCATGAAAAAAATATTAAACAGCTACTGCTAGGATTAAGATCTATTTGTCCAGAACAAACCAAGCAAGAACTGGTGCTCACATTTTTACTGAACAAACTCACTTGCATGAGTATGCTTTTTGTAGATTTTTCCTATGCAAGAATTAGAGGCTAAAAAATTCTAGTTTAAATGGACCTAGTATATAACAAAATTACCCAAAACATCTAGTTGTGATTGGATTTAGAGCATGAAATTTTTATGAAAGACTTTACTCTTAGTACTGAAGCTACCATCCAAAACTCATGAGCAATTCTTTCCTGAAACTCTTGGAACAATTAAAAGACATTTAAACTTGATTTAAATCTACAGCTAAAATTATGTAAAAACAGTCCTAGATCCTTTTACAAACTTGTAGATCTTAACTTAAGGAGCCCAGAACATCTTAGTTTGTATTTTTTATTTTTCTATGAATTGTTTTGCATTTTCAAAATTTATAGATTGGTTTTCAAAGTTCTAGTTTCTGGTTTACAAATGAGTCCCTGAGATTTTAAGGAAATCTTCAAGGAAATATTGAAATTGAAGCAAAAGGGTCTTTTGTGCAGGGAAACGGTGACGGCCGGCTGTCAGTGTTTTACCGCCTGCCCACCGAGGGGTATGCCCGAGGTGGTAAGTTTTTGGTAGGGTGACGCCGAGATCAAGAACTCAAAGGTGCAAGCAACACAAGGTTTAGACAGGTTCTGGCCGTGATGTGCGTAATACCCTACATCCTGTTTGGTGGTTTGTATTGCCTTGGGTGTTGATTGATGTTTTGAGGGGGTCCCTGCCCGCCCTTATATATTCGGAAGGACAGAGTTACATGAATCCTAGTCTGACACTAGCCTAGGAATCGTACTCGAGTACAACTCGAGTAGTTTCCTTCTATACCGGCTAGTCCTTCTTCGCATGCGAATAGAGTACAACATAGATAAGGTATAGGACGTGTCCTATCCCCTAATCCTGTATGAACTATGTTATGTACACAGTCCCGTAGTCCCGGGTCTGACAAGCCCCCGAGCTCTTCGTAGCTGAGTACTGCAGGCTCCTCGAGTACTTTCGAAGTAGTCTTCGGCTTCTTTTGAAGCTCCGTCTTGAAGTTCTTCTTCGAGTACTTTCTTGGCTGCATCGAAGCTATGAGGTACTCATGCCCCGAATTATTTCTTTGGTATGGTGTGCGATTGAAAAATCACACTCCATATGGAGTAACCCCCGAGCCTTAGGTTGAATTGAAGAATCAGGCTGAGAGTCACATTAGTCTTGAATCTTCCTTTCTTACTTTTGGAATAAATGTGAAAAATAAGTAGTCGATGCCACGTATCCCACAGCCCCCGAGCCTTGAATCCAAATCTCCTAGATTTGGAAATAAGGATCCAAAGGTCGTGGCATGCAGTGAAAAAATGTTCCCATGATAAATAATTGGTGTAATGGTGCAGATGATGGAAGTTAGATTTGGAATTCAAAAAACCCCTTTTTTCGGGACAATTTGTGGCAGAACCGCCTGAATTATTCCGGCTCAAGTGCGCTAGTCATCGCTATACAGCCGATACTAACTCAACGCACTTCAAACAGAACAACTCATTGGTCTATCGGGTCTCCGCCCGATGCAACCACGGTTCAACAGGATCGAAGCAGGTTTACCTCGCACGAAGGCGAGTTTACAGTCGCACAATAGCTCATCAACTTTTAATTCACAGAATATTAAACATTATTACAAACCATTTTAAATTTAAGGTAATAAACAAACATTGTTTAAAACGACAAGCTAAACATGCTTGTCATGTTCACAGTGGAAGAAAAATTAACACGCGACTACACACGTCGCGAAGGTTGACACCACACTCAGCCCGAAGTATGGCGTCATTCAGGAGGGTCACTGCCAGCCGGGGACAGATCCCACTCCACGGACCAGCCAAACGGAACAGAAGTTGGCCATGCGGAACTATCCGTGGGGTTCTCAAAGGTCATACCTGAAAAATTCACTAGCAAGACTGAGTATACTAATACTCAGCAAGACTTAACCAGATCATGGTATACTTAGCCATGTAGCTAGACTTATGCTGGCTTGTAATGGTTCTGAGTTTAATTTCAGCTGAAAAGCAACAAAGAGTATAATCTACTTTCATATTTTTAACTTTCAGATTCTAGTCTCATTAACCATTCTAGGTAAGCACCTATTCTAGACAAACAAGGTAGAGATTAACATCCATCCAGATTATTCCATAATGGTTACTGTTATTACTCTATGTGGCAGAAGGAATAAGCAGTCTCAATCTCCATGAGAAACGGACGATTCTGAATCGAATTTCCAAACCTTGCAAGGCAAACCTAACTCACACGCTTGGAACATCCAACGATAGTTCTGAAGCAACCGTTTGCCTTTCATTCCGACTTGTGGAATAGGGCCACCACAAGCGACTGTAGGACCGTACGCACACCAATTGTGCAGGATATACGTCTGTAGCGCGACTAGATTGTGATATCCAGGTAGTTAATCAAATAGATACTAAGTTTAGGTGTAGAATATGTAAGCAGGATATAGTGTATATGAGTGTACAAAGCAATAAGGGTACATTTGTAAATTTCAAGTCTTATAAATTTTCATGTGCAAGTATGTGGAAATGGTCCTAAGTGTCAAATTTCAGATGGTTATAGAAAAGAAAAGAGCAAAAGATAAATAAACACTAAGGGAAATAGGCTTAATATGAAATTAAGGACCTTTATGTAATTAATACAAACATATAAGAATTTACATGTGAAATGGTAAAAGATAAAAGTAAAACTCAATTTTTACCAAAGGACTAAAGTGTAAAAAGAACTAGTCATGATTACTGCAGAAAGAATTACAAAAAGGACCCCAAGCATTAGGGCATTAACACATAAAGGTTAAAAATTTGATTTGAGTTCCAATTTTCAAAATAAAACCGTACCCTTTAAGATTTCAAACCCAAACCTTAAAGCAATATTGTAGAGCTTGAAAAACCCTACAACTTTCATGTTGAGCACTTTTCTATTTGACCCTTATAGCAGTGAGAAAACTTTAGTTTACAGAAGAGTCCCTGGAAATTTCTAAAATTACGAATCAGTCCTTCTGACCCTGGCAGTCTTCTTCCTCCTCTGTCACGCATGCTTCCTCTCTGCTTCTCTCTGCTCTGCGTCTGCCGCCGCCGCCCACCGCCGGCACGGCTTCCCGAGCACCACCTCCTGCTCCTGTGCGTGCGCACGCGTCGCCTGAGGACCCTCCCACCGCACTAGCCCTTCCTCGGTGTCGCCCCGTGCACCCGCCACGGGAACCCGACCGCCCCTCGGCCGCCACCACATCGCCGCCGTGAAGGACGCCTGTCCAGGCCGTAAAGCCTTTCCCTTTCACGCGCACAAGCATTACCAGAACCTCTACATCCCATTTCCCATTTTGCCGTGGCATTTCCCGAACCTTACGCCCACAACCCGCACTACTCCTCTCTCCCAGCTCCGGCCGCGCTCAGCACCGCCGTGGGCAGCTCAGCCCGAGCCACTTCACGCCACCCCCGTGCTCGAGCCTGCACCACATCACCCCCACGACGCTCCCCGACCGATCCATTGGGTGTCTAAGGCCCTACATTGGCTCCCCGACGAGCTCCCCGAGCTTCTTGTCGCCGCCGTGATCGGTTCACCGTGGGACTCCACCTTCCGGTCTCCCCTAGCCCCAACTGACCCCGGCCTGAGCTCCGACACATCCCCAGGCAGCTCCCCAACCTCTCCACCGTCGTCCAAAGGCACCAGAACACTGCCCCACCGAGCCACTTCGCCGCCGGCCGCAGGTCCTCGTCGCGCCGCCGCTCCGAGCCATCTCCCTCCAATTCCCGGCTCGCTCAGGTGCGCATCGAGCCCTGGATGCTCTCCCGCCCTTCTGTTCCCATCCCCAAAGCTCGCCGTCGCCGGAATCGATCGGTCAACGTCGGGTTGTTACCTTGACCGAGGGGGGGGATGGAGGAGGGACTGCGGGTTAGAAGAAACGAAAGTTCAGGGGGTTTTGTGCTAAGTTCCAGGGACTGATGTGTAAACCTTGTTTAAGTTATTGCTGTGAACTTTGAAAATGCATAGAAAACAGTAGAAAAATCAGAAAAATGTGAAATTGGTTGGGTTAGAAACCTTATGATAAGCTCTGCAACTTTTCTTTTATCACCATACTATGAAAGTACCTAGTTTGTTCTGTATTTTAAATACTAGTAAAAACATGCATTAATTACATCTTGTGATCCATAGCTTTGCTGCTGTTAGTTTTTGGAGCATGTGTTATAGGTAATGTAAATAGCTTTGTGTAAATTCTTGAGGCCTAGATCAGCTCTCTAGCTAGAGTAATTAGTTACTTTTGTTATAAACTAGTAAAAGCTTGACAATTTAATTTCAGAAGTATTTATACATATTTAGGGATGAAATTTTTACTATAGTTTGGTCTTTATGAGTGTGATATAACATAAAAATTTTAGAAGCAGAAACCTAATATAACTTAAGTTATAAATTTTAAACTTAGATTGCAAGATGAGTCATAAATAATAATTGGAATGCATGAAAATTTATGGAATTTTTCTAGAATACTAGACTTAAGTAGTTGATGATGTTCTTAAATTATGAACCCTAGTTGTTGTATAAAAACCCTAGTTTTAGTATAAAATTCTAATTACAATCATATCTTGAAGTTTTAATGTTAACCTTAATTAGTTTTGTGGCTTAGAGTTTTTAGAGTAAAGTTACAATAAAACCCACCCATGATAATTTTCATAAATATTAATTAGTTATCTTAATTTAAGATTTGGTTAATTAATTCAAGTTAACCATAGTTAAGTAATAACCTAAAGTTAATTACAAGGTTTAACTAATAAGATATAGGAATTACTAAGTGGTGTAGTGTATTTAGGATAATCAGATACACTACCTAATAAAGTTAAATTAAATGTTTAAGGTAACCCACCCCAGCTGCCTAACGAGACTAATTAATTTAATTAGTACTCGATAAATGACTGCCCAGTACGGGGTAGTTAGATTATCGTCATAATGTAATTTTCTTTAAGTTAGATTGCAACTTTATCGGGAAGTAAAATAAAAGTAAGAGCATCCCATAACTTGTACTTTTGCATCTCATATAGATTCGACTACGCTCGCTGACGGGGATTATCAACTAATCCCGGAACAAGAAGGAGATTATTCTGAAGACCCCGGGACTCTTGTTGCGGATTTCTCTGAAGCCCCGAACCAAGGTTCGGAAGAGAATATTTTGACTAACCCCAACCCCACCAGCGAAGGCAAGCCCCGGACATAACCCTACCTTATTACACTGCAACTTATATTACTTATATATATATTTCTTTATGCATTAGGTTCTTAGGAATTGTTTGGAAACTTAGTTGCATTATTCTAGGAACCAATGTATTAAACATTAGAACTGAGTCCGACTAGCTGCTCTGCTTATAGGACCGGTAGAAGTCGAGTGATTTCCTGTCACTCGCGCGACTTAGGAATTGTAATGATTTACATTCCGTTATCACTATAAGGATACCGGACGGGAGTTTTATGAGGTATCATGGTCAAGATGATACCCCGTCTGTGTTGATGAATTTGATAAGGTCGCAGTGTGTGGTAGCGGTGGTTAAGCGTTTGAAAGTACTAGCCACATGCCGTGAAATATGGTAAGCGGTAAGCCTAGTAACCGATCGGCCCGAGGAGTGGACATACCCCCCACCACATGTATTTGCTTCTTTTGGTTACTTAGTTCGACGTGTAGGCATATGTGTTGCTGGGCAACCAGGAGTACGGGTTTTGTAGTCGCGCTACAGACGTACGTCCTGCACTTTTGTAGTGCATATGACCTGCAGTCGCTTGTGGTGGCCCTGATCCACGAGTCGGAATGAAAGGCAAACGGTTGCTTCGGAACGACCCTGTGGTGTTCCAAGCGTGTGTGTTAGGTTTACCTTGCAAGGGTTGAATCTCGATTCAGAATCGTCCGCCTCTCACGATGTATGAGACTGCTTATCCCCTTTATCACATAGAGTAACAAGAGTAATCAGGTGATTATTAAAGATGATGTTTGAGTAAAGATTCTACCATGATTGGATAGATATAGGTGCTTACTTAGAATGGTTAATTCAACTAGAACCTGAAAACTAAAAATTGAAAATAAGGATCTACTCTTTGTTGCTTTTCAGCTGAAAAACCCTACCCAAAGCTAAAAGCCAGCATGAGTCTAGTTATGGGCTAAGATATACCCAATTCCGGGTAAGTCTTGCTGAGTATTAGTATACTCAGCCTTGCTTTGTGAATTTACTTCAGGTAACCCTTCTGATGAGCCAGCATTCATTACACCGTGGCCCTACCCTTTGCCTGATGGTTGGTCCGTGGAATGGGATCCGTCCCCGGCCAACACAGAATCCACCGAATGATGTCATGCCAGGGCTAGTGTGACATCTGTAATAAAGACGTGTATAATGGTTACGCTTTTCAAACTCCGCTGCTTTGAATTCAGACTTAAACCTGTTTTGTAATAATCTCTCTTTAATGAGAGCTGATGATGCTTTGTAAACTCTTGTAATATATATCTGCCTGTGGTGTAAATTATTTTGGCATTATATCTCTGGACTCACCTTCGTGTGAGGTACCTTGTTGGATCCTGAGTTCGGTGGTTTATCGGGACGTTACCCGACAGACCAATAGTATTATACTGTTTGAAGTACGAATTAGCCCTCCAGGGAGGACTAGCGTACTTGAGCCAGTATAATTCAGGTTGGTTCTGCCACAGCTGGTATCAGAGCTAACAAGTGTACCCTGGAGATATAATTAGCCTTAAAAAGTAATTTTTAGTATAAAATTTCATTACTCAAGTATTTGCGAACTACGTTAGTTCATTAAGGATTATGTATAGTACGTAAGCCCTAGGGTAATACTATTATGGGAATTAAAGGTGGCTGTGATATGTAGATATGACTAACTTCCAGCATTACTTTTCTGTTGAAATTTAGATTTATGCACAACCCAACCTTACTTTCTGTAACGACATCTTCGATCGGGAGGTAAGAAGGTAAGAATCCTCAGCCAACTGAGGGAGCTTGGCCTTCCTGTCGGTGATGCGAACCGAACGCTGTTTCTCAAGCAGTGGCCTACTTGAGATGCTGCCAATGTACCAACCTCGGTTGACTACATTGGGAGTATATGGTTCGGCGCAGGGTATGGCGATCGCTGTTCATACCCCCGCATTTTGCGGTACCCCCGTGAATACGTTATCCAATAACGTATGTTAACGTTGTCTGTACGGCGGTAATTGTACAGATGCTGTTTCTATAGTGAACAGTAATGAATGGGGACGCTTTCATGACATGCTGGCATGAAAGGTTCATTGGATATATATATGCATTGTGGTTTTCTGCAGGTACACTAACCACGATTCCGAAACTAGGACGGATAGGGCTTATCGACTAGTTAATAGGGAGAGACGTATTTATATTGTGCCACCGAAACTAACCACGTAAGACCAAGATTACTTGGCAGTTACTTTTGGTTGTGAGATCGATTAGTACGTGCATGCATAATCCATTAATCAACTAAATTGAATGCTTGTTTAATGCTTCCTAAAGAAAATGGGCAACATGTTGGTTTATCTTAGTTGGGTATCTTAGGCATCCATCTGATTTCCAGCCTTTGCTGTTATCAGAATCAGCTATCTTAATCCAATTTTACCTTGTAAAGTTTCTCAACAGGGTAAAGATATCTTACCATTTGCATTGTTGTCGCAGATGGCTGCTCCTGCTAATACCTTTTGGGATCAGGAGGGGCACTTTCACACCAATGGTTTACATTGGGAGGGATTTCCTCGTCTTTTGTGGGAATCCTTGAGTATGTTTCATTATACAGAGCCTCCTCTGTATGATGGGGTAGAGTATCTTGAAGAAGGAGTTTCCCGCTGCAGGGTTAAGATGATGATTCCTCAGCACCCTTTCCGCTCCTTATGGCCTCCCATAGAAGTGGAAGTGGTTGGATATCGTCTTGTGGATACCCTTGAAACTGCTGCTTTAGAAGGAATCAAACTCTTCTGCAATCAACATCCGATTGAAGTTGCTGCATATCCCATTGGGTTATTTCCTACTATAGACCCGAGTAATTCGGACTGGGATGTTCGGACAGACCATTTCGGTCATTTGCTAGGAGATGTAGCTGAAGAAACCGTCCGTATTGTTACCAGGTTTATGGATGTGCAATACCGTTACCAAAAGCTGCTGCGTCATGGGTTAAGTCAGATAACTGGTGTGGCTCAAGGCCACTATCGGAATGCTGATCACCGAGTGACCCAAATAGAAGAGTTACAAGCTTTGGTAACCCAAAAGGATGAAATCATTGCAGCTAGAGATGAAACAATTCTTCACCGCGAAGATCAGATCATGGAGAGTGATCATCTTATCACCCAACGAGATGCTGTTATAGAATTTCTACAAGAGCATATTCATGATCTGATGCTCGAAGCGGATGATGCCCAGGCTCATATTGAAGAATTACAGCAGCAACCCATCCTTCCTGCTATACCCCTAGTACCTGAAGAGGAAGAAGAAGAAGACCCAGAGGAAATTGAGGGTATTTCAGAGATAGATTCTGAGCATGGGGACCCCGTTATTAGTCCCCATCACTCTCTTTCCGGCAGTCAGTCTTCTATAGGAAATTTTGACGATTTTTAGTAAATCGTCAACGTTCGAAATGTAATCTAAGGGAATGTAATAGTTAAGTAGTCAAACTTCACGTCATTTGATGTAGTATAAATGGCCTATGTAGTGAACTTTCGATATGCGATGTGAGAACTGTCTGAGTTAGCAATGTAATATAATTTTCGGTTTCATCATCTTGTTCATTGTTTTTAAATTTTGAGATGAGATGATTTGCGAAATATATGCATTGATATTGTCTTCTGAAATTGGGAGTAAGGATATATGGTTAATAATGGACATCTCCTTTATTTCAGATGGTTGGAGCTACAAGAGGAACCCCGGAGGGTTTCAGGGCTGATCAAGCCAGTGGTTCTCAGCAACCACCACCACCTCCTCCCAACCTTGCCGAAGTCATGGCTCGGCAAACGGAATTACTTAATATGTTGGTTCAAGCCCAGCTGAATCAACAGCAACAATTCCGAGGAGGCCGGGATGATCGTAATCCTCCTGTGGCTAGCTACCAGGATTTCCTCAGTACCCAACCGCCTTTCTTCAGTAAGGCAGAGGAACCATTAGATGCTGATGCCTGGCTCCACATCATTGAGTCGAAGTTCGCTCTCCTGACCATACCATGTGCAGATTCTAGCAAGGCTTCTTTTGCTGCTCAACAACTTCGTGGTGCTGCTAGAATCTGGTGGGACAATTTTTATGCCATGCAACCTGCAGGGCATGTCATCACATGGGATGAATTCCGAGTCGCTTTCAGAGCGCATTATATACCCGCAGGATTATTAGAGCGAAAGCTTAATGAGTTCCTGGCTCTTACACAAGGTGCCAATACAGTTCTGCAATATGCACAGAATTTCAATCATCTGTGCCAGTATGCCGGGTATCACGTAGATAATGATACCAAGAAACAAGACCGCTTCCGTCGGGGTCTGAACACCAAACTCAAAGAGCGCCTGAACCTTGTGAAGGCAAACACTTTCAGTGAGTTGGTTAACATGGCCTTGACTCAAGAAGATTGCATTGTGGCGCATTATGCCGAAAAGAAGCGGAAGAACCCTGCTGGGACCTCGAGTGCACAACCACCGAGGTATCGGGTTGTTCCCAATACGCCGCCCAGAGCACCACAACGCAATGCCCCTACGGGAAGATTGGTTTTTAGGCCGCCTCAGCAGCAAGGGAGGTTCAGACCTCCTGTGCCACCGCAACAGACCCAACAATCTGGCCAACGGCCAAATGTTCCGCAAATGTCACCGAAGGGCAACAACTATCGTTGCTACAATTGTGAAAGTGCGGATCATCTTATTCGAGATTGCCCGCGGCCTAGGAAATCCAATCAAGGGCAGAGCTCCACCCAGGGAAACCAGAATAAGGGAAAGAAGCCAGTGATGCAAGTTCGTCAAGGACGGATTAACTTCACCACTTTGGCAGAACTTCCAGATGGAGCTCCTGTCATGTCGGGTACATTTTCTATTTACCATAAACCAGTTGTTACTTTATTCGATTCTGGAGCAACACATAGCTTTATTAGTAACAACTGTGGAACCCGACTAGGACTTGAATCTTGTTCTATCCAGGGGTCATATATGATCTCTACCCCTGGAGGAAAAATTACTTCCAACCAAATGAGTAGAAATGTACCACTTCAGTTAGGTAGTATAGAAATAAAAACTGATTTGGTGTTAATAAGTTTGGAGGGTATCGATCTTATACTTGGAACAGACTGGATGACTAAACATCAAGTCCGGTTAGATATCTGTTCCCGAGTGGTTGAAATCAATTCACCATACTATGGGAAGACCACTCTTTATTTGCCCCAGCCAGAGTATCTGCACCCCTGCACATATGCTATCACAGATATTAAAGTCAAGGATATTCCGATAGTATGTGAATTTCCCGATGTCTTTCCCGACGATCTGCCTGGTATGCCACCAGATCGAGACATCGAGTTCATTATTGAACTTCAACCTGGCACTGCTCCAATTTCAAAAAGGCCGTATCGCATGCCTCCAAATGAATTGGCAGAATTGAAAATTCAGTTGCAAGATCTTCTTGATAAAGGTTATATCCGCCCCAGTGCTTCACCTTGGGGTTGTTCTGCTCTCTTTGTCAAGAAGAAGGACGATAGCCTGAGGCTATGTGTCGACTACCGTCCACTCAATGCGGTTACCATTAAAAATAAGTATCCCCTTCCCCGCATTGATATCTTATTTGATCAATTAGCTGGAGCAAAGGTCTTTTCCAAGATTGATTTACGCTCTGGTTACCATCAAATCAAGATCAGGCCTTGTGATATTCCAAAGACGGCCTTCTCAACCAGATATGGACTTTATGAATATCTGGTCATGTCTTTTGGACTTACAAATGCACCGGCATATTTTATGTATCTCATGAATTCCGTATTTATGCCGGAGCTTGATAAATTCGTCGTGGTCTTCATCGATGACATTCTGATCTACTCCAGAACCAAAGAAGACCATGCTAACCATTTACGTGTCGTTCTTCAACGATTACGGGATCATCGCCTTTATGCCAAATTTTCAAAATGTGAATTTTGGCTGGATAGTGTGAAATTTTTGGGACATACTATCTCCAGTCAAGGCATATCGGTTGATCCAACCAAAGTTCAAGAAGTTATGGACTGGAATCCTCCCACCTCAGTCCATCAAATACGGAGTTTCCTTGGATTGGCAGGCTATTATCGCCGATTCATTCCAGACTTCTCCAAGATAGCTAAACCCATGACTGAGCTACTCAAGAAAGAAGTTAAGTTCCATTGGGACGAGAAGTGTGAGGAAGCATTCCACACTTTAAGAAAACTTCTGACGACTGCTCCAGTACTAGCTCAGCCAGATAGTAACCAGCCTTTTGATGTCTATTGCGACGCTTCTGGAATTGGCCTTGGTTGCGTTCTTATGCAAAACAACCGGGTTATTGCTTATGCATCCCGAGCACTTCGGACTCATGAGCAAAATTATCCAACACATGATCTTGAATTGGCAGCGGTTATTCATGCTCTCAAGATCTGGAGACATCATCTTATGGGCGCTAAGTGTAACATTTACACTGACCATAAGAGCCTTAAATATATTTTCACTCAGGCTGATTTAAATATGAGGCAAAGGCGTTGGTTGGAGTTAATCAAGGATTATGACCTTGAGGTACATTATCATCCGGGCAAAGCTAATGTGGTTGCGGATGCACTTAGCCGCAAGTCACATTGTCACTGTTTGACCGTATCCACTTTTAATGACACTCTTTGCCATCAAATGCGGAGACTCAATCTGGAGATTATTCCCCAAGGTAGTTTAAACTTGATCTCCATTGAGTCTACTTTGCGAGATAAAATCGTCATGTCGCAGCTACATGATGAGGGTGTCGATATTATTAAATCCAAGCTATCCCAGGGAGAAGCTAAGTATCGGTGTTTTCACACTGATCGTCAAGGAGTTCTATGGTTCAACGATCGACTTGTTGTGCCAAAGGATCATCAACTTCGTAAGCAAATCCTCGATGAAGCACATTTGTCCAAATTCTCTATTCATCCTGGTAGCACCAAGATGTATCACGATCTTCGACAACATTTTTGGTGGACCAGAATGAAGAGAGAAATTGCCAAATACGTGTCTGAGTGCGATACGTGCCAGAGAGTCAAAGCCAGTCATCTCAAAGCTTCTGGTACGCTTCAGCCATTATCCATTCCGTCATGGAAATGGGAAGACATTAGTATGGATTTCATTGTCGGTCTTCCCAACACATCTCAAAAACATGACTCCATATGGGTAATTATCGATAGACTCACAAAAACAGCTCATTTCCTTCCGGTGCATACCACTTACTCTGCTAAGAAGTATGCCGAAGTCTATCTGGAACAAATCGTTCGATTGCATGGGGTTCCGAAAACTATCATATCTGATCGTGGACCCCAATTTATTGCACGGTTCTGGGAACAGCTACAATCAGCTTTAGGAACCAAATTGATTCGAAGCTCTGCATATCACCCCCAGACTGATGGGCAGACTGAGCGAGTTAACCAAATTCTTGAAGACATGCTCCGAGCTTGTATTATTCATTATGGTACAAGTTGGGACAAATGTCTTGGTCTAGCTGAATTTGCTTACAACAACAGTTACCAAGCTAGTCTTCAAATGGCTCCTTTCGAAGCGTTATATGGTCGCAGATGCCGAACTCCTTTGAGTTGGTCAGAGACCGGTGAACGCAAATTCTTCGGACCAGACCTAGTTGTTGAAGCCGAAGATAAGGTTAAGATTATTCAATCTAATCTTAAAACCGCTCAGTCCAGACAAAAGAGTTATGCAGATAAGAGGAGAAAACCTCTGCAATTCCAGATAGGAGATTTTGTCTATCTCCGAGTATCACCAACCAAAGGTGTCCAACGTTTTGGCATAAAGGGAAAGTTAGCACCTCGGTATGTCGGACCCTTTGAAATTCTTGATAATTGTGGCCCAGTGGCTTACAGACTTCGTCTTCCATCTCAATGGGCGGCTATTCATGATGTCTTTCACATCTCTCAACTTAAGAAGTGTGTCAAAGTACCCACAGAAATTGTTGAGACAAGTACCCTTGAGATTGAACCTGATCTGTCATACATCGAACAACCTCTTCGGATTCTGGATACTAAGGAAAGATTCACCAGAAGGAGGGTAGTTAAGATGTACAAGATCTTGTGGGATCATCACACCGAAGAAGAAGCGACTTGGGAAACTGAGTCTTATCTTCAACGGAATTTTCCAGATTTCCTCCAAGCCAATTCCCAAATCTAATTATCCATTTCTGTTCAGCTTCGGAATCTCGGGACGAGATTCTTTTAAGGGGGGAAGGCTGTGATATCCAGGTAGTTAATCAAATAGATACTAAGTTTAGGTGTAGAATATGTAAGCAGGATATAGTGTATATGAGTGTACAAAGCAATAAGGGTACATTTGTAAATTTCAAGTCTTATAAATTTTCATGTGCAAGTATGTGGAAATGGTCCTAAGTGTCAAATTTCAGATGGTTATAGAAAAGAAAAGAGCAAAAGATAAATAAACACTAAGGGAAATAGGCTTAATATGAAATTAAGGACCTTTATGTAATTAATACAAACATATAAGAATTTACATGTGAAATGGTAAAAGATAAAAGTAAAACTCAATTTTTACCAAAGGACTAAAGTGTAAAAAGAACTAGTCATGATTACTGCAGAAAGAATTACAAAAAGGACCCCAAGCATTAGGGCATTAACACATAAAGGTTAAAAATTTGATTTGAGTTCCAATTTTCAAAATAAAACCGTACCCTTTAAGATTTCAAACCCAAACCTTAAAGCAATATTGTAGAGCTTGAAAAACCCTACAACTTTCATGTTGAGCACTTTTCTATTTGACCCTTATAGCAGTGAGAAAACTTTAGTTTACAGAAGAGTCCCTGGAAATTTCTAAAATTACGAATCAGTCCTTCTGACCCTGGCAGTCTTCTTCCTCCTCTGTCACGCATGCTTCCTCTCTGCTTCTCTCTGCTCTGCGTCTGCCGCCGCCGCCCACCGCCGGCACGGCTTCCCGAGCACCACCTCCTGCTCCTGTGCGTGCGCACGCGTCGCCTGAGGACCCTCCCACCGCACTAGCCCTTCCTCGGTGTCGCCCCGTGCACCCGCCACGGGAACCCGACCGCCCCTCGGCCGCCACCACATCGCCGCCGTGAAGGACGCCTGTCCAGGCCGTAAAGCCTTTCCCTTTCACGCGCACAAGCATTACCAGAACCTCTACATCCCATTTCCCATTTTGCCGTGGCATTTCCCGAACCTTACGCCCACAACCCGCACTACTCCTCTCTCCCAGCTCCGGCCGCGCTCAGCACCGCCGTGGGCAGCTCAGCCCGAGCCACTTCACGCCACCCCCGTGCTCGAGCCTGCACCACATCACCCCCACGACGCTCCCCGACCGATCCATTGGGTGTCTAAGGCCCTACATTGGCTCCCCGACGAGCTCCCCGAGCTTCTTGTCGCCGCCGTGATCGGTTCACCGTGGGACTCCACCTTCCGGTCTCCCCTAGCCCCAACTGACCCCGGCCTGAGCTCCGACACATCCCCAGGCAGCTCCCCAACCTCTCCACCGTCGTCCAAAGGCACCAGAACACTGCCCCACCGAGCCACTTCGCCGCCGGCCGCAGGTCCTCGTCGCGCCGCCGCTCCGAGCCATCTCCCTCCAATTCCCGGCTCGCTCAGGTGCGCATCGAGCCCTGGATGCTCTCCCGCCCTTCTGTTCCCATCCCCAAAGCTCGCCGTCGCCGGAATCGATCGGTCAACGTCGGGTTGTTACCTTGACCGAGGGGGGGGATGGAGGAGGGACTGCGGGTTAGAAGAAACGAAAGTTCAGGGGGTTTTGTGCTAAGTTCCAGGGACTGATGTGTAAACCTTGTTTAAGTTATTGCTGTGAACTTTGAAAATGCATAGAAAACAGTAGAAAAATCAGAAAAATGTGAAATTGGTTGGGTTAGAAACCTTATGATAAGCTCTGCAACTTTTCTTTTATCACCATACTATGAAAGTACCTAGTTTGTTCTGTATTTTAAATACTAGTAAAAACATGCATTAATTACATCTTGTGATCCATAGCTTTGCTGCTGTTAGTTTTTGGAGCATGTGTTATAGGTAATGTAAATAGCTTTGTGTAAATTCTTGAGGCCTAGATCAGCTCTCTAGCTAGAGTAATTAGTTACTTTTGTTATAAACTAGTAAAAGCTTGACAATTTAATTTCAGAAGTATTTATACATATTTAGGGATGAAATTTTTACTATAGTTTGGTCTTTATGAGTGTGATATAACATAAAAATTTTAGAAGCAGAAACCTAATATAACTTAAGTTATAAATTTTAAACTTAGATTGCAAGATGAGTCATAAATAATAATTGGAATGCATGAAAATTTATGGAATTTTTCTAGAATACTAGACTTAAGTAGTTGATGATGTTCTTAAATTATGAACCCTAGTTGTTGTATAAAAACCCTAGTTTTAGTATAAAATTCTAATTACAATCATATCTTGAAGTTTTAATGTTAACCTTAATTAGTTTTGTGGCTTAGAGTTTTTAGAGTAAAGTTACAATAAAACCCACCCATGATAATTTTCATAAATATTAATTAGTTATCTTAATTTAAGATTTGGTTAATTAATTCAAGTTAACCATAGTTAAGTAATAACCTAAAGTTAATTACAAGGTTTAACTAATAAGATATAGGAATTACTAAGTGGTGTAGTGTATTTAGGATAATCAGATACACTACCTAATAAAGTTAAATTAAATGTTTAAGGTAACCCACCCCAGCTGCCTAACGAGACTAATTAATTTAATTAGTACTCGATAAATGACTGCCCAGTACGGGGTAGTTAGATTATCGTCATAATGTAATTTTCTTTAAGTTAGATTGCAACTTTATCGGGAAGTAAAATAAAAGTAAGAGCATCCCATAACTTGTACTTTTGCATCTCATATAGATTCGACTACGCTCGCTGACGGGGATTATCAACTAATCCCGGAACAAGAAGGAGATTATTCTGAAGACCCCGGGACTCTTGTTGCGGATTTCTCTGAAGCCCCGAACCAAGGTTCGGAAGAGAATATTTTGACTAACCCCAACCCCACCAGCGAAGGCAAGCCCCGGACATAACCCTACCTTATTACACTGCAACTTATATTACTTATATATATATTTCTTTATGCATTAGGTTCTTAGGAATTGTTTGGAAACTTAGTTGCATTATTCTAGGAACCAATGTATTAAACATTAGAACTGAGTCCGACTAGCTGCTCTGCTTATAGGACCGGTAGAAGTCGAGTGATTTCCTGTCACTCGCGCGACTTAGGAATTGTAATGATTTACATTCCGTTATCACTATAAGGATACCGGACGGGAGTTTTATGAGGTATCATGGTCAAGATGATACCCCGTCTGTGTTGATGAATTTGATAAGGTCGCAGTGTGTGGTAGCGGTGGTTAAGCGTTTGAAAGTACTAGCCACATGCCGTGAAATATGGTAAGCGGTAAGCCTAGTAACCGATCGGCCCGAGGAGTGGACATACCCCCACCACATGTATTTGCTTCTTTTGGTTACTTAGTTCGACGTGTAGGCATATGTGTTGCTGGGCAACCAGGAGTACGGGTTTTGTAGTCGCGCTACAGACGTACGTCCTGCACTTTTGTAGTGCATATGACCTGCAGTCGCTTGTGGTGGCCCTGATCCACGAGTCGGAATGAAAGGCAAACGGTTGCTTCGGAACGACCCTGTGGTGTTCCAAGCGTGTGTGTTAGGTTTACCTTGCAAGGGTTGAATCTCGATTCAGAATCGTCCGCCTCTCACGATGTATGAGACTGCTTATCCCCTTTATCACATAGAGTAACAAGAGTAATCAGGTGATTATTAAAGATGATGTTTGAGTAAAGATTCTACCATGATTGGATAGATATAGGTGCTTACTTAGAATGGTTAATTCAACTAGAACCTGAAAACTAAAAATTGAAAATAAGGATCTACTCTTTGTTGCTTTTCAGCTGAAAAACCCTACCCAAAGCTAAAAGCCAGCATGAGTCTAGTTATGGGCTAAGATATACCCAATTCCGGGTAAGTCTTGCTGAGTATTAGTATACTCAGCCTTGCTTTGTGAATTTACTTCAGGTAACCCTTCTGATGAGCCAGCATTCATTACACCGTGGCCCTACCCTTTGCCTGATGGTTGGTCCGTGGAATGGGATCCGTCCCCGGCCAACACAGAATCCACCGAATGATGTCATGCCAGGGCTAGTGTGACATCTGTAATAAAGACGTGTATAATGGTTACGCTTTTCAAACTCCGCTGCTTTGAATTCAGACTTAAACCTGTTTTGTAATAATCTCTCTTTAATGAGAGCTGATGATGCTTTGTAAACTCTTGTAATATATATCTGCCTGTGGTGTAAATTATTTTGGCATTATATCTCTGGACTCACCTTCGTGTGAGGTACCTTGTTGGATCCTGAGTTCGGTGGTTTATCGGGACGTTACCCGACAGACCAATAGTATTATACTGTTTGAAGTACGAATTAGCCCTCCAGGGAGGACTAGCGTACTTGAGCCAGTATAATTCAGGTTGGTTCTGCCACATAGATGACCGTACTCCTATCCGCTGCGTGGAATGTACTCCCGCACGTCGGTGTGTGAGAACAACCAAATTACGAGTGGTGGGAGGTATGTCCACTCCTCGGCCCGATTGGTTACTAGGCTTACCGCTTTACCATATTTCGCGGCATGTGGCTAGTACTTTCAAACGCTTAGCCACCACTACCACACACTATGACCTTATCAACTTTTATCAACACAGATGGGGTAAACTTTCGAGTCATGATATTGCACATGATCCCGTCCATGATCCTTATAGTGATTGCAGAATAGTAAACATTCAACTCCTATATCGCGCGAGTGACAGGAAATCACCCGACTTCTACCGGTCCTATTAGCAGAGCATCTATGCGGTAAGAACTCAAGCACAATACATAGATTCCTAGTATCAATGCATCTAGGGTTCCATTTCAACTCCTAGACTTAATACAAGATATAAAATATACAGATAGGATTGCATAACTGAAGTAATTTGAAATACTGGGTTATGCACCGGGGCTTGCCTTCTTGAGCGGGGCTGGGGGCAAGAGGGTCAAAGATTTCCAAACTTTGGTTCGGAGCTTCAGTTATAACCTCGGCGATGTTTGCAGGATCTTCAGAAAATCCTTGCTCGTGTTTCGAGACTAGCTCGTAGTCTCCGTCGTCGAGTGTCATTGACTCTACATGATATGCAATGATTTGATTAGATGGTTCTTGAGTTAAGGATTTTACTTCACAATAAAGTTGCAATCCAACAAATTAACAAACATAAACTCATGAAACAAGGGGGTTGGATCCAATTCTACTATTTGTGTCCTGATTCGATTATCATATTAGTTGAATTTCTTTAAAGTAATTTGACTAGTTTGATTTTTATTTTGAAAACCATAAAGGCTATGGCCATAAATTTTTGTGGATAAGCTTATTTCTATTGGATAAACTTACTATGAATTTTTCATAATTTTCAGAAAATAGAAGATATAGTGTTTAAACTAAGTTCAAATTTCAAGTTTAAATACAAACTTTAATTAAAACAGTGTTGTAAATTACTAAAATATTTACTATGGACTATTCTATTGTAGATCATCACATGGTAAAACGATCTAAGCATGAAAGGCTTAGGAACATGTTTGAATAAATTCAATCCCTTTCAAGCTTGATTTGCATAAAATTAAATTAGCTGAAGCTAGGGTGTAGTACTGATGCTGCAATTTTTACACAAGCTTGTATTCACTTTAAACATACTACACACCAAAATTCACAAGTAACAAAGTTAGCATGCAAAATTTACACACAAAACACTTTTTTGCTTGACTTTAAAATAACTTAACAAGCTTTGGGTTTCAAACCATACTCTATTAATAAAAGTTGTAGAACTAAACTTTAGGAGTATAAAAAAGTTGGTTTGACAATTTTTGGATTTTTCTATATTTTCCTATGGATTTTATAAGTTGACAGCTTTTACAAACAACACTAAATGAGAAACTTGCAGAGAGGCCCTCGGGTTTTTGCACCTGGAACCCTAATACGAAAACTTAGATTACAATGGGGTCCTTGCCGGGTCAAGACGGCAACCGTGGCATTTGACCGGCATGTTCTCGCCGGCGGCGAGGGTTTGGCCGAGGGGAAACGGGTCCTACACGACCTACAGGATGAGGTCCACTTGTTGGTGGGTGCGGACACGAAGAAAGACGGCGGAACAAGGTCGACGGCGAGGAATGGCGGCGGCCGTGGCGGCGCGTCTGTGTACCCGACGAAGAGCCGGCGAACATGGAGGGATGGAGCGCACACGAGCATCGTGGAGTCGTGGGGATGCTATTCCGGTACCTGATTCGGCTGGAGGTGGGGCAGAAGGGGGTTGTCGACGTGGAGGTGGCTCGGGTTTTCACCGGCGGCGATGGCGGCACGGTGTTCTGGTGGCTGGGGTGTCGGAGGGCGGTGGAGGAGTAGCCAGAAAGTTTCTACAGGATGATGTGGTGCTGCTGGTGCTCTTAGTTGGGGTTGAGGGGCTCTGTAGCGTCGGGTCGACGGCGAGGCCGAGCGGCGGCGGAGCTTGAGCTCGCCGGCGCTGCGGGGGACGATGCTTGAGTGTGGGGAAAGCAAAATTGGATGGGTCAGTGAGCTGCAGGGAGTCGCGGTGGTGCTATAGGAGTGCTGGACTGGGGATGGGAAGCGGCATGGGTGGCTGACGACGGCAAGCCGAGGCAGCGGCGGTGCTCCGGCGGGGTGTGGTGGTCGGGAAAAGGAAATCCCATGGAAATGCACTTGTGTGAGCGCAAGAAGGAGTCCGTTGGAACCTCCAGGACGTGCTTAAGGCCTAGAAGAAGGTGTGGTCGCGTGGGAGCAGGAGCTGGCGGCCGGCGGTGTGACAGTTCATGTGTTTGTAAACTAGGCATATAATTTGTTAGTGTGAAATATATGTTTGTTTGTATAAAGCTCATGTGTATTTTTGTGAAGCTTTTGAAAATTTAAAGTACAAGTAAAAAGGGTATTTTTATAATTTCAGAAAAACCTAGGGTTGTTTTTGCAAAATGTATTTGGATTAGGGTAATTTCAAAATAAGTGAAAGTGGTTTTGTAAACATGTTTTCCTTATTTTAACCCTTGTAAAAATATATATTTATTTATCCAAAAGTTTCATTGGAAATGTGTATGTTGAAGTGTGTAAAAATTTTGGGTAAAGTGGTAAAAATTAAGGATGTTTATGTAATTTTATAAAAGTACAAGTCCTTTTATGCAAATATTTGATTTACAAAAGTAACTTTCAAATTTACTCAGGACTAAAGTGTAAAAAGTGCAAGTCATCATGACATGTCTATCCAATCATAATGACGAGTCTATCCCGTCATCATGACGTATCATAAATGCTTGCATTTAGGTCCTGAATTTTATAAAGTTTCATTCTTTAGGACAAAAGCAATACAAATGTGACTTTTGTTCAAAGATTCACATGTAAAGATACAAATTTTGAGTTTTTGAACTTGAGCCCTAAAGCAATGTTGTAGAGTTTGAAAAACTCTCCAACTTTCGTTTTGGGCATTTCTTCATTAGGGTTTTAAATCAACGGGAAATTTTACTTTGCGAACGAGCCCCTGCAGTTTTCTAAATTCACGCAAAGGTCCTTGGGAAATCCTATTTCCCTTTCTCCTCTGTTCTTCTTCTCTCTTTGTTCTATCCGTTTCCAGGCGCCTCTCTTTTTTCCTCCCCACAGGCGGCGCTCCCTCTGGAGCCTCTCCCTCCCTTCCTTCCTCTGTACGGCGGCGGCTGGGCGAGCTGGCGCCGCGGCTCGGGCGGAGCTAAGCAGCTCGCGCGGCTGGCGCAGGGCCCAGGCGGTGGAGCGGCAGGTCGGGCGCGCGCGAAGCGGAGCGGGCGGCGCAGCGCGGGAGCCAACCCGAGCGGCGGGCGCGGCACGGCGCAGCAGTGGACGCGGGCCGTGGCGCAAGGCGCGGGGCCGAGCGGCGAGCTCGGCCCCAGGCCAGGCGGGGCGCGTGCGGGCGAGCGCGTGATGCGGCAGGGCCAGGCAGTGCGCGGGAGCAAGCGTGCCGGTGAGCGGAGCGCGGCTGGCGCAGGCGGGCCGCGGAAGCCAGAGGCGAGCCGGCGCGGGTAGCTGCGGCACCAGGTCGCGGCGCGGCGGCTCAGGAGGAAGAGGAGCAGTGTAGGTTTGAGCGGAGCAAGTGCACGGCGCGAGCGGCAATTACTGACTCGGTGCGATAGCGGCTTAGGGCTGGGGCGCACTGGCTCGGGCGCGGCGGCAGGCCGACGAAGGTGCGGCAGATGCGGGCGCACGGGTAGAGCAGTGCGTGCGCGGCGGAGCAGAAGCGTGGGCACGCGGCAGGTGCTGGAGTGGCCGAGCAGGTCGACGACGTATAGGCGTGCATGTGCGGATGCGGGAACGCGATAGCCGTATCGAAGACGCCGCCAAGGTATTCGACGAAATGCGAGCCGCGGGAGAAGTGAAGCTGAGCCTGCGAAGTGGGAGCGGGTCAAGGATGCGCGCGGCTCGGACATGTGCAGATGTGACGTGGCGAGGCTGAAGCGAGCGCGTGTCCAGCAGCAGGAAGAGGAGGAGCAGTTGCGTGGCATGTAGGGCAACGATGTGCAGGGAGGTCGCACGCGATGCGAGAGGAGTTGCAATGCGGCGGCCGCAGGCGGACCCGCCCAGGGAGCAGTAGAGTCACGCGTGGAGGACGTCGGAGGCCGTTAAAGGGAAAGCAGCGAATGAGATCAAGCGGCACTGCGGATTGCTCGCGGAAGATATGGAGATAGCCCCGGTGTGAGCGGGCTTCGGTTCTCGCGAAGGCGGAAGAGTGAGTATGGCGTGGCGAATCAGAAAGAGAAGCCGCGAAGCGAAGACAGTGGTCGGGCGTGACGAGCTCGGAGGAGATACGGTGCAGTCAAGTCAAGGAGGATTTCTTCTTATGTGAGCAGAGGTGTTCGGTCGGCCAGACTTTGGCATCGCTTGTGCATGGGCAGAGGAAGTTCAACCCATGAGCAGAAAAACCCTAGGGTTCGCAGAGAAGTTGGTATAGCGAACCCATCTGGCTCCATCGTCTCGTCCCAGGAGTCCACGACATCTAGCAACTTCTGCTCTTCGTCACCCACGGGGATTACCCCTTCGACCATCTTCCACCTACGACAACCCTTCCCGGCAAACTTCTTCGTCATCCACGGAATCTCGTCATTGTCGAGCTTTTCTCTTCGCCGATCCTGTTCGCCACGAGAATTCACTTGTTACCCGTTCTTCCTCCACATCCGAAACTACCCCAAGGTTTGCCCTGATTCTTTGAATCTTTCTAATGCCGGCGATTCCTTTGCCGGAATATCGTTGTTAACTTCCTGTTATCTGTTTCCCGGACCAGTGACTTGATTGTTTCGTTTTAGAAAGTTCTAGGATGTTATTTGTAAAATTTCCAAAGCTTTCTTTATTTCAAATCAGTCAACGTTTACAAGCTTTATGTTAAGCTCTTGAATTGAAAGTCTTGATTTGTGGTCTAGGTCAAATGTTAGGAGATGAATGCTTTATTGTACTTTATATTGTATGCTTATGTTATAACTGAAAAGTAAGCCATAGAATATAGATCTTAAATAGAAATATGTGATGTTTCGTCAAACCTTTCATATGAGTGCTCATATCCCTGCCATCAAGACATTGTTCTCGCCTTGATTGCAATCTCCTTAAGGCCCTTTTCGTGTAAGGATTCCTCTTAGTCCATGTGTATCTGCTGCCTAACTAATACGTCTCGACAGCTATGCTTCAGTGTCAGGTTATCAACCCAACCGCTAAACATCTGTTTCCTTTGAGTTTAGAATACTTCTGTATAACAGTTATCGGCCAATGCATTTCTTTTAGTATGCTTCTACCATCGGCTGAATAGCTGAAACGGTTGTTATCTTTCTAATATCGGCTACTGCCGATACAATTCTGTTATTCCGTCCTACATCGGCTATCACATGGCCGATCAATCTAAGGTGCACACATGATCTTAGGGTTCTTGCTATCGGCCGATCCAAGCCGATTCTAGTCGTTTTCCGTATCGGTCAAATATGGCCGATCGATCCTTAGTTTCCCCATCCTTATCCACACACTTCTATCAGTCGATTTATCGACTGAGACGTCGGCTATATATCTATCGGTCATATACCCTCAACCACACTCCAATCGGCTGTACGTCACTCAATAGTTGTGCTGACGTAATCGAGTCGATATAACCACACTTAGTTACCTAGAATAACACTTAAGCACATCTCAGTTAAGACAACTGCTTTAGGAATCACCCCTCTGCTGAGGTAATCAATGCTTTCATCCATCGTCTAGAAACCCGATGCATTCCTCAATCGGCTAAACCCTCATTGTTTCCAATCGACTCCGTTGTAACCCTCAACAAGTAGCTGTTTCTAATTAGTTGTTCCCCCTAAAGCTCTGTCTAAGTTTAGTTTTAAATCTTTTTGATTGTTATGTGAGTAGAATGTTAAAGGAATGTTGAAATGCAACTTTAGCATGAATTAAGATAGTTTTATGTGCACACCTTGAATGGAATGTTGCATACCTCCCACCACTCGTCTTGCTTCTTCTGGTTACTTATGTTCGACGTGTGGGAATACGTGTTGCAAGGGCAACCAGGAGTACGGGTTTTGTAGTCGCGCTACAGACGTACGTCCTGCACTTTGGAAGTGCGTATGGTCCTGCAGTCGCTCGTGGTGGCTCTGATCCACGAGTCGGAATGAAAGGCAAACGGTTGCTTCGGAACAACCCTGTGGTGTTCCAAGCGTGTGAGTTAGGTTTACCTTGCAAGGTTGAATTTCGATTCAGGAATCGTCCGCCTCTCACGATGAATGAGACTGCTTATCCCCTTTATCACATAGAATAACAAGAGCAACTGTATGATGAGTAATACTGATGGTTGAGATAAAGAGCTCTACCTTGCTTGCTTAGTTATAAGTGCTTATCTAGATGGATAATCACATAGAACTTGAAAGCTAAAAGTTGAAAATAAGGATCTACTCTTAGTTGCTTTTCAGCTGAAACTAAACCCAGAACTATTATAAGCCTTCATAAGTCTAGTTATGGGCTAAAGTATACCCAATCCCGGGTAAGCCTTGCTGAGTATTAGTATACTCAGCCTTGCTAGATATATGTTTTGCAGGTAATATCTTGAAGACCCTACTCTTCCCTTGCCTTGGCCCTGTGCTCTTCCAGAAGATTGGTCCGTGGAATGGGATTCGTCCTCGGCCAACACTGGTGATATCGAGTGATGTCGTGCCCAGGCTTAGCATGACATCCATCTTGTCGACGTGCTATTGATCATCGCGTATGTTTTCCACTGCTAAAAATCTTAGCTTAAACAGTTTGTATTGTTTTCTCTAAGTTTGAAACTTTGTACTACTTTTATAAACTCTTGTAATGTAATTCCCTGTTATGTAAATTATGATGGTGATTGTATCTCTGGACTCACCTTCGTGTGAGGTAACCTTATTGATCCTGTGTATCGGTGGTTTATCGGGACGTTACCCGACAGGCCAAGGGATTATACCTCTTGAAGCACGTTGGAGCCCTCGGGAGTGGACTCACGTACTTGAGCCAGTATAATTCAGGTTGGTTCTGCCACAGCTGGTATCAGAGCTATAAGGTTACTCTGGAGGTATATTTTACCTTAAAAATGTTTTCAGTATAAAAGTTTGATCAACCAAATGTTTGGCAAAACTACGTTGGATTCGTTAAGGATTTTACTTAGTACGTAAAGCCCTAGGGTAATGCTTATGAGGGAAATAGAGGTGGCTATAGTATATATATATATATAACCCTAACTACCAGCATTACTTTTCTGTCAAAACTTAAATTCATGCCCAACTCAACCTTATATTCTGTAACGACACCTTCGACGATGAGGTAAGAAGGTAAGAATCCTCAGCTAACTGGGGAGTTAGCCTTCCCGTCGGTGATGCCAACCGAACGCTGTTTCTCAAGCAGTGGCCTACTTGAGATGCTGCCAATATATCAACTTCGGTTGACTATATTGGGAGTATATAGTTAGGTATGAGGTATGAACAGCGACACCCCCACATTTTGCGGTACCCCGTGAATACGTTGTTTCGATAACGTATGTTAACGTTGTCTGTACGGCGGTAATTGTACAGATGCTGTTTCTATAGTGAACAGTAATGAATGGGAACGCTTTCATGACATGCTGGCATGAAAGGTTCAGTATATACATATTGTGTTTTCTGCAGGAATGCTAACCACGATTCGATAGGTTCTGAACGGTTAGGATCTATCGACTAGATATGATAGGGAGAGACGTATTTATATGATGCCACCGTACTTAACCACGTAAGACCAAGATTACTTGGCAGTTATTTTTGTTTGTGAGGACGATAGAACGTGCATACATCATGTTGTCTTGGATTGACCTAATTGCCTTGGTTGTTACGTTGATGTACTGAAATATGTGCTTGTATCTGAATGCCTATTTTGACTTTGTGTGGTAGGAGTCAACGTAATCTGATATGCTATCCTAGAGTTGGGAAAGTCTTTAGTGAATCAAGTGGGTTGGGTCATGTTTGAACCATATCGCTGATTTTAGCTTGACAGCCAAATCAAATCCTTGATTTTGCTTTAAATCTGTTTCGGCAGAACCATTGAACATCTCCTTTGAGGGTTAAACCTTGATGATTATCATCAAACCCTTCAATCCATCATCTAGTGATCTATCTATCCTCTCTTGGTGTTGTACCTTATATCGTTGACTATTCTGATTACAACATCTGAGAGCTGCACCTTCAATTTTTGCTCAGATGATTTTAAATAAAATAAAAAGATTTATGACAATAATTACTTTCTGAATACAATTTTCCCGGCAAAAGTCATGTATCATAACATATACCATCAAAAGTATGAGTCAGTGCATGGTGTTGCATTGTCATCGAAAGTTTGTAGACTGACTAACGGGTATGTCTCCAGAACAACTTCGGGTTGTCTTCAGTTTCCATAGTCTATCTTGTTGCTGTTAGCACTACGGGGTTGCTATTCCTCTTTTGCGGTGGTGTTTAATCACATAACCATGATGCCATGTCGGAACCTAAGGCCTCATGTGCGCTGCAGCCATATGATTGAGCCATTAGGGGCGCACTGGTGACTAGGTATATGTGACGTAACCCCACTGCAACCTCTTCTTATGCAACCTTACCAGTGTCCTAACTTTTGATCCTCGTTTAAGGATATAGAGCTACCCAGGTGTTAGTTACGAGAGAACGGTTGTAAAGTGTGAGTCGTGTGCATCATCACCTCATGATGGTATGCATCATACTTCATGCATTTCATATGTGCATACATTGCAAGTATCATCATCCTTGCATCATGGTGTATGCATCATTTGGTCAGCATCATGGTAATTGCATTATGTCATATGCACCATTTCGGTCATGCATGGAATCCTCCATCCACATGTTGCACTATCATTGCAATCATGCATCTCGACAGTGTATCACTTTCATGGTTATATATCGAGCATTGCACTCTGAGTAGAGCATTTTGTCATTATCCCTTGATTGCATCGGTCTAAATAGGCATGTTTTGCAATCAACATCATCTAAAATTATTCAAGTAATAAATTCTGAGCAAGAATATTTCAAACATCACTTTGTCAATCCCTTGTACTATCCTTACTTGCTAACCATAAGTTTTGTGATAAATGTCATCGACATTTATCATTTTCATGTTGTGATCTTAACTCTGGGAGAACTTAATCACCTTTCTTTCTCTTCTCTCGTCATACTCATCTCGTTATACTCCAACGGTTTTTACCATCAACATTAATCTTTTCCGGTGTAATTGTTTCCTGTTACTTTTGATGGGTGATTTGCTTCTCTTCCCTTAAGATTCTTTCATCCGAATCTCGGGACGAGATTCTTTTTAGGGGGGAGGCTGTGACAGTTCATGTGTTTGTAAACTAGGCATATAATTTATTAGTGTGAAATATATGTTTGTTTGTATAAAGCTCATGTGTATTTTTGTGAAGCTTTTGAAAATTTAAAGTACAAGTAAAAAGGGTATTTTTATAATTTCAGAAAAACCTAGGGTTGTTTTTGCAAAATGTATTTGGATTAGGGTAATTTCAAAATAAGTGAAAGTGGTTTTGTAAACATGTTTTCCTTATTTTAACCCTTGTAAAAATATATATTTATTTATCCAAAAGTTTCATTGGAAATGTGTATGTTGAAGTGCGTAAAAATTTTGGGTAAAGTGGTAAAAATTAAGGATGTTTATGTAATTTTATAAAAGTACAAGTCCTTTTATGCAAATATTTGATTTACAAAAGTAACTTTCAAATTTACTCAGGACTAAAGTGTAAAAAGTGCAAGTCATCATGACATGTCTATCCAATCATAATGACGAGTCTATCCCGTCATCATGACGTGTCATAAATGCTTGCATTTAGGTCCTGAATTTTATAAAGTTTCATTCTTTAGGACAAAAGCAATACAAATCTGACTTTTATTCAAAGATTCACGTGTAAAGATACAAATTTTGAGTTTTTGAACTTGAGCCCTAAAGCAATATTGTAGAGTTTGAAAAACTCTCCAACTTTCGTTTTGGGCATTTCTTCATTAGGGTTTTAAATCAACGGGAAATTTTACTTTGCGAACGAGCCCCTGCAGTTTTCTAAATTCACGCAAAGGTCCTTGGGAAATCCTATTTCCCTTTCTCCTCTGTTCTTCTTCTCTCTTTGTTCTATCCGTTTCCAGGCGCCTCTCTTTTTTCCTCCCCACAGGCGGCGCTCCCTCTGGAGCCTCTCCCTCCCTTCCTTCCTCTGTACGGCGGCGGCTGGGCGAGCTGGCGCCGCGGCTCGGCTGAGCTAAGCAGCTCGCGCGGCTGGCGCAGGGCCCAGGCGGTGGAGCGGCAGGTCGGGCGCGCACGGCAGGCGGACGCGTGGGCGCGCGCGCGAAGCGGAGCGGGCGGCGCAGCGCGGGAGCCAACCTGAGCGGCGGGCGCTGCCCGGCGCAGCAGTGGACTCGGGCCGCGGGAGCCGGTGGCGCGCGGGCCGCGGCGCAAGGCGCTGGGCCGAGCGGCGAGCGCGACCCCAGGCCAGGCGGGGCGCGTGCGGGCGAGCGCGTGACGCGGCAGCGGCCAGGCAGTGCACGGGAGCAAGCGGGCCGGTGAGCGGAGTGCGGCTGGCGCAGGCGGGCCGCGGAAGCCAGAGGCGAGCCGGCGCGGGTAGCTGCGGCACCAGGTCGCGGCGCGGCGGCTCAGGAGGAAGAGGAGCAGTGTAGGTTTGAGCGGAGCAAGTGCACGGCGCGAGCGGCAGTTACTGACTCGGTGCGACAGCGGCTTAGGGCTGGGGCGCACTGGCTCGGGCGCGGCGGCAGGCCGACGAAGGTGCGGCAGATGCGGGCGCACTTGTAGAGCAGTGCGTGCGCGGCGGAGCAGAAGCGTGGGCGCGCGGCAGGTGCTGGAGTGGCCGAGCAGGTCGACGACGTATAGGCGTGCATGTGCGGATGCGGGAACGCGGTAGCCGTATCGAAGACGCCGCCAAGGTATTCGACGAAATGCGAGCCGCGGGAGAAGTGAAGCTGAGCCTGCGAAGTGGGAGCGGGTCAAGGATGCGCGCGGCTCAGACATGTGCAGATGTGACGTGGCGAGGCTGAAGCGAGCGCGTGTCCACCAGCAGGAAGAGGAGGAGCAGTTGTGCGGCATGCAGGGCAACGATGTGCAGGAAGGTCGCGCGCGATGCGAGAGGAGTTGCAATGCGGCGGCCGCAGGCGGACCCGCCCAGGGAGCAGCAGAGTCGCGCGTGGAGGACGTCGGAGGCCGTTAAAGGGAAAGCAGCGAATGAGATCAAGCGGCATTGCGGATTGCTCGTGGAAGATATGGAGATAGCCCCGGTGTGAGCGGGCTTCGGTTCTCGCGAAGGCGGAAGAGTGAGTATGGCGTGGCGAATCAGAAAGAGAAGCCGCGAAGCGAAGACAGTGGTCGGGCGTGACGAGCTCGGAGGAGATACGGTGCAGTCAGGTCAAGGAGGATTTCTTCTTATGTGAGCAGAGGTGTTCGGTCGGCCAGACTTTGGCATCGCATGTGCATGGGCAGAGGAAGTTCAACCCGTGAGCAGAAAAACCCTACGGTTCGCAGAGAAGTTGGTATAGCGAACCCATCCGGCTCCATCATCTCGTCCCAGGAGTCCACAACATCTAGCAACTTCTGCTCTTCGTCACCCACGGGGATTACCCCTTCGACCATCTTCCACCTACGACAACCCTTCCCGGCAAACTTCTTCGTCATCCACGGGATCTCGTCATCGTCGAGCTTTTCTCTTCGCCGATCCTGTTCGCCACGAGAATTCACTTGTTACCTGTTCTTCCTCCACATCCGAAACTACCCCAAGGTTTGCCCTGATTCTTTGAATCTTTCTAATGCCGGTGATTCCTTTGCCGGAATATCGTTGTTAACTTCCTGTTATCTATTTCCCGGACCAGGGACTTGATTGTTTCGTTTTAGACAGTTCTAGGATGTTATTTGTAAAATTTCCAAAGCTTTCTTTATTTCAAATCAGTGGACATACCTCCCACCACTCGTCTTGCTTCTTCTGGTTACTTATGTTCGACGTGTGGGAATACGTGTTGCAAGGGCAACCAGGAGTACGGGTTTTGTAGTCGCGCTACAGACGTACGTCCTGCACTTTGGAAGTGCGTATGGTCCTGCAGTCGCTTGTGGTGGCTCTGATCCACGAGTCGGAATGAAAGGCAAACGGTTGCTTCGGAACAACCCTGTGGTGTTCCAAGCGTGTGAGTTAGGTTTACCTTGCACGGTTGAATTTCGATTCAGGAATCGTCCGCCTCTCACGATGAATGAGACTGCTTATCCCCTTTATCACATAGAGTAACAAGAGCAACTGTATGATGAGTAATACTGATGGTTGAGATAAAGAGCTCTACCTTGCTTGCTTAGTTATAAGTGCTTATCTAGAATGGATAATCACATAGAACTTGAAAGCTAAAAGTTGAAAATAAGGATCTACTCTTAGTTGCTTTTCAGCTGAAACTAAACCCAGAACTATTATAAGCCTTCATAAGTCTAGTTATGGGCTAAAGTATACCCAATCCCGGGTAAGCCTTGCTGAGTATTAGTATACTCAGCCTTGCTAGATATATGTTTTGCAGGTAATATCTTGAAGACCCTACTCTTCCCTTGCCTTGGCCCTGTGCTCTTCCAGAAGATTGGTCCGTGGAATGGGATTCGTCCTCGGCCAACACTGGTGATATCGAGTGATGTCGTGCCCAGGCTTAGCATGACATCCATCTTGTCGACGTGCTATTGATCATCGCGTATGTTTTCCACTGCTAAAAATCTTAGCTTAAACAGTTTGTATTGTTTTCTCTAAGTTTGAAACTTTGTACTACTTTTATAAACTCTTGTAATGTAATTCCCTGTTATGTAAATTATGATGGTGATTGTATCTCTGGACTCACCTTCGTGTGAGGTAACCTTATTGATCCTGTGTATCGGTGGTTTATCGGGACGTTACCCGACAGGCCAAGGGATTATACCTCTTGAAGCACGTTGGAGCCCTCGGGAGTGGACTCACGTACTTGAGCCGGTATAATTCAGGTTGGTTCTGCCACAGGCGGGAGTCGTGGTGGCTCGGGCGACGGCGGCGCGACGTGGAAAGGCAGGAGCAGGCCATCGCGAGGCCGGGAAGCCGGCGGGCAAGGCGTAGGAGGGCACATGGCACAGCTCAGAGCGGCGCGGAGGCAGCGGGTGCGCGGCACATGGCTGGCGAGGGCGGCGGGTGCGGCGTAGAGAAAAACAGAGGAGGGGGATTGGAGGTAGACGAAGGAGGATCTGTTTGCAATAGGTAACTTTCAAACCATAGCTCAAATGAAACAGTGCCCAAAAGCAAAAGTGTAGGGTTCAACAAGATCTACAACTTTGCTTTAAGGTTCAGTTGCAAAAGAGCTAAGGATTTGAGACTAACATAAAACTTGGCAAAGTTTTAAACTTTAATTAAATCCCATTTAAAAACTACACTACACTTACATCCTATGTGTAGTTTCATCTATATTTATGATTTAAAAGCAAGTTCTTGACTTTTGCAAAACAACCTTCATATATTTGGATTCTACCTCCCATTCTCACCCATTTAACACTAAAGGACCTATATTTTACAAAATTACACAAATACCCTTTTCCCTTTGCATTCAAATGATAGCACACCTATACAAAATCAAACATACATACTTTCTACTAGCATTTAGTGTGTTTTCATTCTAAGCACCTGAATGTCACACAATTAACCCTGAAAAATGATTAATCAAATATTTTATCTAAAAAAGTCCATCAAACGACCCCTCATCTTCCGAATATTCCCTAAGATGACTCTTTAACTTCGAAACTGTAAACCTGTATCTGGCCGCTGGTTATTTAACCCCGCAGTAACTCCGGGTAAAATCCATGCTTCCAATCTTCAATCTGCCAAGAAATTTCCGAATCCCCAATCAGATCCGCGCTTCGCCTTCATCCCCTTTGAGAAGCCCCAAACTAGCCAAATCTCTCCGCCCCTTTCTCCGCAGCCCCTAAGCTACTCGTGCCAAACGGATCTAGAAATGGCACCCAAGAGACCCAGCGAGAAGGATGGGAAGGGCAAGGAGTCATAGCCGCCATCTGGGGAGTGGACTTACAGTAAGTGCTCCAACAACGAACTCCTGAATCTTGTTTCCAAAGGTTTGCTTCAGGAGAAAAGTCTTGTCAACTAGCGCCCCTCTTTTTGCGAACCTCTTCCTATGGAAAATGTAGATGAAATCATCTCATTTTACCATTTTTCTGAACGGGGTTTGGCTCTCCCCTCTTGCTCTTTGTTCCGGGGCCTCCTTTACTTCTACGGGCTTGATCTCCATCACCTCAACCCGAATTCAATCTGCCACATTGCTATCTTCATCCATTTTTGCGAAGCTTTTCTTGGAATTGAACCCCACTAGGATCTTTTCTGCTTTCTTTTCCGGGTAAAGCCGCAACCCACCTCCAAAAATCCATCCGTTGTAGGGGGCACCAGCATCCAGCTTAGACAACAAGCCGGCGATAGATACCTTTCCTACAAATTCCCCTCCAACATTCCTGGATGGAAAAGCCATTGGTTCTACATCGGAAACCATGTCCCCTAGCTTCCTGAAAGATCTGGTAAAGCCCCTGTCGTGAGGCCAGAATGGAACACCGAACTCTCCAGAGGGGACATGGATCAAGTCGACGAGTTGCTAGCCAGCATAGCAGCCCATAAGGAAATAGGAGTGACCAGCGCGTCCGTGATGTTTTCCTTCTTCAAACGCTGGATCCAGCCAATCCAACAACACCATACACTAGGCTTCGAGTACATAGGCACTGAAGATCCATCTCAGATGTGCGCAGAGGAGCTAATTGACGACACCGCGCTCATCCGGGTCAAGCGAGTGCTGCTAGACGTGAACGCAGTTCCCTACATCCTGGAGTTGTTTTCTGCGCAAAATCCTCCAAAACTGGTAAGTATTTGACTACTTTTGGAATAAGTTCTGCTGTTCTGCAGCCGCTAACGGAAAATCCTCTGCAGGGACACACGGAGTTGTACCGGAGCTATCCACCACAACCCGATATCCCCCGATCGGACCACCTTCTTCCCAGTGCCGCGGCTGAAGCGAAAAAAGCTCAAGCAGCCGAGGCTCTGCCTGGCGGCAAAACAACCGAAAGAGGGAGCCCCTAGGCGGAAAGGGGAACCGAAGGGAAGGCGAAGCGGGACAACTCCCCTGGATCATCCGTAGAGTTGGCCGAAGCCTTACCAGTGGTCCCTCAGGGTCATCGGGTAGTGCGCAAACATAAAGCGCATGTAGTTGAACCCCCCAAGTATGAAGTTGTTGTCCCGTAAATTTGTCACATATCGAAGTTGTTGCATGCTGACATTGTCTGTTTTGCAGTCCCTCGGCTTCTCCACCCGACCCCAAGGGCCAAAAGGTGACTAGAACCGAATTCGCCGGGGATGACGTTCTAGCAGGTGGCGCCGCAGAAACTGTTGGGACGGACCCTTTGACTGCCTCAGCAAAGATGGTGACCATTGCCGTGGCGGGCACCTCGCAATCAGCTAGTGTGAACCCGCCACCAGCAACGAGTACCGTGATTAAAAAACCACAGACTCTGAGACTAAAGAAAGCTGCCATGAAGAAATCTTCGATGTAAGTGCAGATCCTTTGTCTTAATGCATATTCTGTTCTTGTCGACTTGTTTAATGATACAATTGATTTTGCTTCATTAGCTCTGCGACTGCCCTAGGGTTTAAGCCAAAGCCTATCTCGGCTACTCCAGCCCCCGAGCCGCCAGCCCCCGAGGAGGACACGACACTGCCCGACCCAGCACCCCCCGAGCCCCAGCAACCCGAAGCCAGTGCCAGTGGTGAAGAACAAGTTGAGGCCCCTCATGCCACTCCTACAGATGGCACGAGTAAGTATCTGACCTCCCGTGGCTAAATGCTTAGACCACAAACATCATGTACTGAATGCGTCTTGACTTGCAGGTACCCCACAACCACCAACTGAAGAAGCTACGGGTACCTCAAGAAACCCTGAAGATTTGCTAGTGTACGAGAGTGGATGATCCACTCCTGACAGTCAACAACATGCGATACTTCCAGAAGATCTCCAAAGAGATGTACCAATATATCGTGGTAAGGCAAAATTACTCTTCTACCATTAAACTCTGTCGAGTTGCTTGTCTTAATCTCTCCCCTTATGCAGGATGTGGCCAAACTCTCACAACAGAAATCCGAAAAGCTGAAAGCAGTCGTGACTGGCCTACAGGAACTCCGAGCAAAGGATCAACGCATATCAGAAGAGAAGAATAAAAACATATATCTTCAGAGAGAGCTCGACAAGCTGAAGCTGGAGCGGACGCGAGAAATGTGGCTCCTCAAGAACAATCTCCGCAACCTTGAGAATGCCAACTTCAAGCTCCAGGAACAACTCAAAGAGTAGAAAAAGGCACACCAAGGCAAGCCCTTTCTTCCCTCGAGTACTTTCTCTTAACAATTTGAATTGAGTGCTGAAAACTGTCTTCACCGCAGAGCTTAGGAAAATCTTAACATATAAAGAAGAGTTGCTTACTGACGTAAAGAATATGCTGTATCGCCATACAGATGACGACGAGAGGCTGCAGAAGGTGATCGCCGACATCGAACAACAGTTCATCGACTGCCTTTAGCAGATCAAGACGCTGGGTGAAGAAAAGGAGCAATGCCAGAAGGAGCTGGAGGACCTTAAGGGGGCCGCCCAACAGCTTGTTGACATGGTGGATCCACAAGAAGGCAATGAAGTAGACAGGCGATCCCTGCTGGAGCGGCTCCTCGGAGCACCGCAGAAAGTCCTCAGCTTCCTCACCGAAGCCCCCATCACGTGTGTCAGCCATGCACTTAGTTTTGTAAAATCCTTTTGTCCTGAGGCTTGACTAGAAGTATTCGCACAGGGTGTGACTGCAAAGTGCTCCGAAGAGCAGTTCAGCGAGTACCTCCTAGAAGCCCGACCTTAGATTTGGAGAGTACCTTGCTGACGAAGTACACGGGCCTCTGCACTCTAAACGCATGGCCCTCCTCGCTGCGCTCGACTACAATGGCACTACTGGTAACATGAGTTGTTGCCACAATGTAGAGTAGTAGATCTTCTCCCGACAATGGTGCTGTAAGGACCGGAGGTGACTGAAGGTGTTGTTTCAGGTCTTGCAGAGCCCGTTCGGCCTCCTCCGTCCACTGGAACTTGTCTTGGCGCTTCAGGAGCTTGAAGAAGGGTAGTCCTCTCTCCCCGAGTTGGGAGATGAACCTGTTCAGGGCTGCCATACATCATGTTAGCTTCTGCACATCCTTGATTGTGGTCGGAGCCCCCATGTCAGTGATGGTCGTAATCTTCACAGGATTGGCTTCAATTTCCCGGTTACTGACGATGAACCCGAGCAATTTACCTGATGGTGCTCCGAAGATGCATTTAGTTGGGTTGAGCTTCGACCGAAACCTGCATAAGCTGCTAAACGTCTCTTCCAAGTCTGCAATCAGGTCGTCGGGATTCCTGGTCTTGATGACCACGTCATCCACGTAGGCCTCAACATTCCGATGCAACTGATCAGCGAAGCACATCTAAATTGCGCGTTGATAGGTTGCTCCTGCGTTTTTCAACCCGAAAGACATAGTTTTGTAGGCGTATGTCCCGAACGGGGTGATGAACGTAGTTTTTATTTGATCTTCCTCCTTGAGCATGATCTGGTGATACCCCGAATAGCAATCAAGGAAGTAAAGGAGTACACAACTCACCGTCGAGTCGATAACTTGATCAATGCGCGGTAGCCCGAAGTGATCCTTTGGGCAATGCTTGTTGAGATCGGTGTAGTCAACGCACATTCTCCATTCATTATTCTTTTTCCTTACAAGGACAAGGTTAGCTACCCATCTGGATGGATTACTTCTTTAATGAAGCCAGCCGCGAGGAGTTTAGCAATTTCCCATTTGATTACCTCACGTTTGTCGTGAGCAAACCTTCGAAGGCATTGCTTTTTAGGCACAGCCTATGGGTTTACATTCAAACTATGCTCGATCAGTTCCTTGGGCACCCCTGGCATATCCGCTAGTTTCCATGCGAACATGTCTCGGTTAGCCCGAAGGAAACTGACGAGCGCGAATTCCTATTTCTCATCTAAGCCTGCACCGATAACGGCGGTCTTGGATGAGTCACCCTCCTGGACCTGGATTGTCTTGATGGCCACGTCGCTGGTCGACTGGATGCTTGACTTGCTGGCCTTTCTCGTAGGGATTTCCAGCCTAGCTTGTGAGAGTTGTTGCGCGGCCGTGAGTACTTCCCTAGAAGCATTTGGCACACGCGTAGTTGAAGCATACTAGATCACCTCCTGGTTGCAGTCATATACCTTCTTCAAGTCGCCCCGGAGAGTGAGTACTCCACTTCGTCCTAGCATCTTGAGAAGCAAATAAACATAATGCGGCACTGCCATGAATTTGGCCAGTGCCGGTCTGTCCAGTATGGCATGATAAGAAGATTCGAAGTTGGCAACTTCAAATTTGATGAACTCGGTGTGGTAGTTCTCCCTCGTGCCGAAGGTGACTGGAAGAACCACTGTGCCAAGTGGGTGCGCCGCATTACCTGGGACAATGCCGTAGAAAGGAGACTTTCTTGGAACAAGCATGTTCGTTAAGTCCAGGCCCATCTTTCTCAAACTGCTGGTGAAGATGAGGTTGAGACCACTTCCGCCATCAATGAGTACTTTGGTGAGCCTGACTTTTGCCACCACCGGGTCCAGGACTAGGGGGAACTTGCCGGGCTCCGAGAAGCTTGTCCACTGATTGTCACGTGAGAACGAGATGGGGACCTCCGACCAATAGAGTGGTCGTGGTACCGCTGGCTCGACAGACATGATCTCTCGGAGGAGCAGTTTCTGTTCCCGCCTGGAACTGAAGTCCCTATCTCCCCCGAAGATGACGTTAACAGTTTTCGAGGCATCCTGGAACTTCGCGCTGTGCAATTTGTCCCCTTGGTCATCCTCTTTGGGTTCTTTGTCCGCTGGCTTGTTCTTCTTGCCACCACCGGGATTGCTGAATGTCCTCCGGAGGTGGTAGCAATCAATTGCCGCATGACTGGTACCTGGATGCCATGGGCATTTCTTCTGCAGGAGCTTTTCGAACCCCTCCTGCGTCGTAGTCTTCCTACCTCGCGAAGGATGATCCACAGCCGCGATGAGGTAGTCTGGCTTGCGCTTTTGGGATGGACCTGAGTAGTCCCGCTGGCTCTTGTCGGTACGAATGTCATTTGTGTGCCTTAGATTGCTGTCATTGCGCCTTGGGAACTGCTCCCGCATCTTTTCCTCCTACTCGAACCAGTCGTGCATCATGTTATGAAGCCCTGCAACATTTTTCAGTCTGTTCTGCCCAAAGTCTTTGTAGATGCCTTGGTCGGTGATGCTGTTGTAGAAGCAGTCGATGATGTCTTCCTCTGAGATATTCGCAATGGTGGCGCGCACGTCGAAAAAATGGTGTGTATGGGACCGCAGGACGGCGACCTACTCGACGTCTTCAGGAACGAAGTTTGGATCCTCCTCTGTAACAACTAGGCAAGAGTGAGTACATACGTACTCAACAAATCCAACCACACCCACCGGGGGGGGAGGGGGGATAATAAAGATCATGCACAGGATATATCAAGGGTAAGCTAGAGTTCATTTGCGATAAAGCGAGGTTTTACACATGCAAAGGTTCATTTAATAAAAGAGTTTTCTCAAAACATTTCTGTAGCATTCGAATAATAAGTGGGGTTGATCCTACACAAAGGATCCAAGTTTTAATGCCATCGGACTCCACGTCCATAGTAGCTCACGGCACAACTGCCGGACACTTTCAAAACAACTCACGCCACAAAACCAACCATCCCAAAATGTCTATTGAAGTGACCATGCCGTAACTCGTCCAATACCGTGGACACGGCTATTCGAATAGATTTTACACTCTGCAGAGGTTGTACACTTTACCCACAAGTAGGATACCGCACTACGAACACCTTAGTGTCGCTGTGGATCCTAATAAAGCCATTACCCACCTTAGCTGAATCTAACTAGCCAACACGGAAGCAACCATGGGGTTAATGACCTATCAACAAAGTCATAACCTCGACATAACTCACACAGATCATATTCCTTTTCCATGATCTCCCGTTGCTCACCAGCTCTCCTTTTGGCTAGCAGAACAACTAGTGCGGTCTATGCTAAGCCGTTGCCCACACAACGGGCGAGTGGTTGTACGATAAGTGGGTTAGGCAAGACGACACCTCAGTTCATCCTTACATTGACAAGACGGACATCTCCCAACCATGCTCAACCACAAAGGTACAAGCTCACCCATGGCATTTCACACAGGAAACACCGTCCATCTCATCAAATTATATCCTTCTTTTATTTTCCCAAAATCCCATTTTACCTTTTATAACACTCACACCTTTATTTTCGATAAAGCGCGTTGTGGTCATGATTAAAATATAATAAAGGGAATAAAAGGTTCTAAGCATCTCTAGCAGTAGTTAACATCCATTAATCTAGGTCATCAAGGAATCGTCATAGCAATCAAGGGGTGGCTATCTAACCATGTCTTGCAACAATGCATTTTATAAAACAGGCCAATAGGTTGTGTTTATAAAACTGGGATAAATATGCATCAAAGGATGGGATTGGACTTGCCATCCTCAAAGCCTTTTGAAAGCTCCTCCTCGGTCACACCGTCGGTTACAACACACAAACAATCACACAATAAAAACAAAGTTCGCCGACGAGCTAAAAAAAAGAGGGAAATAGAGAGCTTCGATTAAAAAAAGATAGAGAAGACTATTATATTTGTCGGATGTGGATCCTGAGACTTGGAGAGAATATTTGATGCGTGGTGGAGTTTGGAATCGATTCGAAACATAATGTCGCATGAAAAGGAGGGCTGCGGATTGCATAAGGAGGAAAGCTGGAGGGGGTTATGCACAAGTCTGCCTTTCTTCTTCCTTGAGACAGAACAGGAGGGGGGGAAACGGTAGAAGGGGGGGCTAGGCCATGGGCGCCGGCCCCCCTGGTGCATGGCAACGCCCGGGGAGGAGGGGAAAACGGAGAGGAGGCCGAGGGGGTCCGATTCTGGCCCTCACCTCGTGTGGAGACGGTCTACGGAGGGCTGTCCACGGAGATGGGTGGTGGCCGGCAATGTTGAGCGGCGGCGGCGAGCTGCAGCGTGAGGTAGAGGATGGGAGGTGTTGGGGCGGTGTAGGTGGAGTGAGGGGCGGCTTGGGTTCTTATTTATAGGCCGAGAGGAAGAGGGGATATGGCCGGCATGGGAGGGTCACGGGCAGTATAGGAGCCTCGCCATTAATGTCGGCCGGGATGCTCGGTAACAAGGCGCAAGCTGCGAGGGCGAGGGGACGGGACGGAAACGGGCTGGCGCAGCAGCGGGCCGCACGCTGGCTTGGCGTGCACGGGCAGCAGGCACGCAGCGGCACAGCGAGTAGCAGTGGCTGTGGCGGCCGTGGCGTGACGCGGGCGGCGTGATGCGCGTGCATAGCCAGCAATGGGGGCAGCGGCGGGTCGTGCGCTGGCCCGCGCGTGCGCGCAAGGAGCGGGGTACAGCTCGAGCAGGCAGTAGGCAGCACAGGGTAGAAAAAGAAAGAGGAAGCCAGCGCAAAAAAAAAAGAGTCTGGGAAAAATTTAGAAGAGAGAAATAAAATGGATTGAACAAAATATGAGAAAAGAAAAGAGGGGACACGCGTGCGGCATCGATGATCGTGGCCGGGCAGGCGCACGCGGCCGACAGCGACACGATGATGATGTGACGGGACGGCGGGGCTAGTGGAAAAGGAAAAGGGACGGGCGGCTCCGCAGAAAAAGAGGAAGAGACTGCGCGATGTCGGAACGGCGGAAAATTGGGAGGTGGGCTTCGGGAGCTCAAGTGGCGGAAAAGGTTTAAAAGATTTTTAAGCAAGTGATTGGTAATGCAATTTAAATAAGATAAAAATGCGGGCATTACAGATAACTTTCACTTTTTCTTCTACCTCGACTACCAAGTCTGGTCCAAAGAATTTGCACTCTCCAGTTTGTGACTAGCTCAATGGAGTCCAACACCTTCGACCATACAATGCCTCGAATGGTGCCATTTTTAGGCTTGCTTGATAGCTGTTGTTATATGAGAACTCTGCTAAAGATAAGCATTCATCCCAATTCTTGTCATAATGAATGACACAAGCTCTAAGCATATCTTCGAGAATTTGATTTACTCTTTCGGTTTGGCCGTCGGTCTGAGGATGATAAGTTGAGCTTCGGATTAGTTTGTACCAAGAGATTCTTGCAATTGTTCCCAAAAGCGTGCTAGGAAATGAGTGTCACGATCAAAAATGATTGTCTTTGGTACACCGTGTAGACAAACAATACGATCTAGATATATCTCAGTGTATCTCTTGGCATTATATGTGGTGTGTACGGGAATAAAATGAGTGGTCTTTGTAAGCCTATCTACAACAACCCATATAGAATCGTGTTTCTGAGATGTATTGGACAAACCAACAATGAAGTTCATATTGATATCTTCCCATTTCCAGGATGGTATTGGCAGAGGTTGAAGTGTACCAGCTACTTTTAAGTGGCTAGCTTCCACTCATGACACTGCAACATATTAGACAATTTCCCTCTTCATCCTGGTCCACCAGGAATTTTGTTTGAGGTCCTAATACATTTTGCTACTGCCTGGATGAATGGAGAATTTGGAAAGATGTGCTTCATCAAGAATTTGCTTTCGGAGTTTGTGATTTTTCGGAATGACAATGTGACTTTCAAACCATAAAACTCCCTTGTGATCGTGATGAAAACATTTGTACTTCTTCTCTCCTTGAGACAGTTTCTACTTGATGATCTTAACACCCTCATCATGTATTATGCCATGATGATACGGTAATGAAGAGTGGGTTCAATAGAGATGTGATTCAAAGTTCCCTGAGGAATCATTTCCGACCTAAGTTTCCGCATTTCAGAGCATAACGTCTCATTGTATGATGCGGCAGATAGGTAATTTGTAATGAGCTTTGCGGCTGAGTGCATCCGCTACTACATTAGCTTTGCCTAGATGATGTGCACATCAAGATCATAATCTTTGATTAATTCCAACCATCATCTTTGTCTTATATTCAGGTCGGCTTGTATGAATATATATTTGAGATACTTATGATCTGTATAAATATTGCAATGGGTGCCCATAAGGTAGTGCCTCCAAATCTTGAGAGCGTGAATGATAGCTGCTAAGTCAAGCTTATGTGTTGGGTAATTCTTTTCATAGGGCCGAAGTGCTCGTGAAGCATAGGCAATAACCCAATTGTCTTGCATAAGTACACAGCCCAAACTAGTACCAGAAGCGTCATAGTAAACGTCAAATGGCTTGGTATTGTCAGGTTGAGCTAAGACTGGGGCTATAGTTAGATGTGTTCTAAGGCTGTGGAAAGCCTTTTCAGAATCTTCATCCCACACAAATTTTACTCCTTTCTTCAACAGTTCAGTCATACATTTAGCAATTCTAGAGAAATCCTGAATGAAGCGGCGATAATAACTTTTTAGACAAAGAAAACTACGAATCTGATGAATGGAAGTGGGTGGTTTCCAATCCATCACTGTCGGTGTTTTACCGCCTGCCCACCGAGGGGTATACCTAAGGTGGTAAGTTTTAGGTAGGGTGACACCGAGATCAGGAACTCGAAGGTGCAAGCAACACAAGGTTTAGACAGGTTCGGACCGCGATGTGCGTAATACCCTACGTCCTGTTTGGTGGTTTATATTCCCTTGGGTGTTGATGTGTTTTGAGGGGCTCCCTGCCCGCCCTTATATATCCGGGAGGATAGGATTACATAAATCCTAGTCCGACACTAGCCTAGGAATCGTACTCGAGTACAACTCGAGTAGCTTCCTTCTGTATCGGCTAGTTCTACCTCGCATGCGAGTAGAGTATAACACAGATAAGGTAAGGTATAGGACATGTCCTATCCCCTATTCCTGTATGAACTACGTTATGTACACAGTCCCGTAGTCCCGGGTCTGACAAGCCCCCGAGCTCTTCGTAGCTGAGTACTGCAGGCTCTTCGAGTACTTCCGAAGTAGTCTTTGGCTTCTTTTGAAGCTCCGTCTTGAAGTTGTTTGAGTACTTCCTTGGCTGCATCGAAGCTATGAGGTGCTCATACCCCGAATACCCTTTTGGTATGGTGTGCGATGGAAAATTGCACTCCATATGGAGTAGCCCCTGAGCCTTAGGTTGAATCAAAGAATCAAGCTGAGGATCATATTAGTCTTGAATCTTCTTTGCTTACTCTTCGAATATATTCGAAAAATAAGTAGTCGATGCCACGTATCTCGCAGCCCCCGATTTGAGGCAGAACCGCCTAAATTATTCTGGCTCAAGTGCGCTAGTCATCACTTTACAGCCGATACTAACTCAACGCACTTCAAACGGAACAACCCATTGGTCTGTCGGGTCTTCGCCCGATGCAACCACGGTTCAACAGGATCAAAGCAGGTTTACCTTGCACGAAGGCGAGTTTAGAAGCACACAACAGCTCGCTAACTTTTAATTCATAGAATATTAAACATTATTACAAACGTTTCAACTTAAGTACACTTATACAAACATTGTTTGAAAACCACAAGCTATACAAGCTTGTGTAGAGTCACAGCGGAAGGAATTAACACACGACTACTACGTCGCGAGGGTTGACACCATGTTCAGCCCGAAACTTGATGTCATTCCGGAGGGTTACTGCCAGCCGTGGACGGATCCCACTCCACGGACCAGCCAAACGGAACAGAGGTTGGCCATGCAGGACTATCCATGGGGTTCTCAAAGGTCATACCTGAAAAATTCACTAGCAAGACTGAGTATACTAATACTCAGCAAGGCTTACCCGGGATCAGGGTATACTCAGCCCATAACTAGACTCATGAAGGCTTGAAATGGTTCTTGGTTTAATTTCAACTGAAAAGCAACAAAGAATATGATCTACATTCATGTTTTAGCTTTCAAATTCTAGTCTCATTAACCATTCTAGGTAAGCACCTAATCTAGACAAGCAAGGTAGAGTTTATCATCCATCAAGCTTATTCCACAATAGTTACTGTTATTACTCTATGTGGCAGAAGGAATAAGCAGTCTCAATCTCCACGAGAAACGGACGATTCAGAATCGAATTTCCAAACCTTGCAAGGCAAACCTAACTCACACGCTTACAACATCCAACGATAGTTCCAAAGTAACTGTTTGCCTTTCATTCCGACTCGTGGAACAGGGCCACCACAAGCGACTGTAGCACCGTACACACACCAATTGTGCAGGACATACGTCTATAGCGCGACTACATGACCGTACTCCTGTCCGCTGCGCGGAACGTACTCCCGCACGTCGGTGCGTGAGGAAAACCAAATTACGAGTGGTGGGAGGTATGTCCACTCCTCGAGTCGATTGGTTACTAGGCTTACCGCTTTACCATATTTCGCGGCATGTGGCTAGTACTTTGAAACGCTTAGCCACCACTACCACACACTGCGATCTTATCAACTTTTATCAACACAGACGGGGTAACCTTCCGAGTCATGATATTGCAGATGACCCCGTCCAAGATCCTTATAGTGACTGTAGAATAGTAAATATTCAACTCCTTTATCGCGCGAATGATAGGAAATCACCCAACTTCTACCGGTCCTATTAGCAGAGCATCTATGCGATAAGGACTCAGGCACAATACATATGTTCCTAGGATTCATGCATCTAGGGTTCCATTTCAACTCCTAGACTTAATGCAAGATATAATATATAAATATAAAATTGTAGTAAATTGAAATACTGGTTGATGCACCGGAGCTCACCTTCTTGCGCGGAGCTGGGGGCAGGAGTGTCAAAGGTTTCCGAACTTTGGTTCGGAGCATCAGTTAGAGTCTCGACGATGTTCACTGGGTCTTCAGAAAACCCTTGCTCAGTTTCCGGGACTAGCTCGTAGTCTCCGTCGTTGAGTGTCGTTGACTCTACATGATATGCAATGATTTGAATTAATTGGTTCTCAAGTTAAGAGTTTTATTTCACAATAAAGTTGCAATCCAACAGGTTAATACACTCAAACTCATAAAGCAAGAGGGTTAAATATAAACTTATTATTGGTATTCTAACCCAATTATCTTAATTAGTTGAATTAATTGAATTAGATTAACAAGTTTGATTTTTAATTTGAAATTCATAAAGGCTATGGCCTTGAATTTTTTGTGGACAAAGTTATTCTTAGTGGATAAGCTTACTATGAATTTTTCATAATTTTTTGAAAATAGACACTAGGATATTTGAATTTAGTTCAAATGTTAGGTTTAAATTCAAATCTTAGGTAAACAGTGTTATAAATTCTTGAACAATTAATTAGGAACTAACTATCAACATATCAACATATGGTAAAAAGATCTAAGCATGGAAAACTTAGGAACATGTTTGAATAAAATTTAAATCCTCTCAAGCTTGATTTGTACAAAAGTGAATTAGCTAAGGCTAGGGTGCAGTACTGGTGTTGAAGCTTTTATACAAGCTTGTACTCACCTTAAACAGACTACACACCAAAAATCACAGGAAAAAGAGCTAGCATGCAATAGTTATGCATAAGATACACTTTTGCTAGAGTTTAAAATAAATCAAAAAGTATTTAGTTTCAAACCATACTTTATTAACAAAAGTTGTAGAATTAGATTTCTAGATTCCAACAAAACTAGTTTGGCAATTTTTGGATTTTTCTACACATTCCTATGGATTTTACAAGTGGGCTGATTTGAATTAGAGAGGGGGTACTGCTTTTTCACAGATAGACCCCTGGAAAGATTTGAACCGTTGCAATTAGACCCTTGGTCGGGTTTTACAGAGGGGACAGATCAACGGCGACCAAATCCGGCGAGGGGGCTCATCGGCGGCGAGGGGCAAGTGAGGGGAAATGCTCAGGGACTCACGGCGGTCACGGGGTGGCTGGGGTTGAGGCAGAGAGGGGCTGTAGCGGCGTATCGACGGTGAACAGGGACGAGCGGCGGAGGTCCCAGGGACGTCGACGGTGTTCCGGTGGCTGGAGTGCTGGAGGGTGGCAGGGAAGTGGTCACGGAGCTTCCACGCGATGATGTGGTGCTGACGGTGTGCTTGGTCAGGGCTAAGAGGCAGTGGATCAACAGGACGACGGCGAGGCCGAGCGGCGGCGGAAGCTCGAGCTCGCCGGCGTAGTGGTCCGGTCGTTCCAGTGCACGAGAGCGAGATTGGGCGGGTTTGTGAGCTTCAGTGGGTGATGGGGATGCTATTTGTGCACTGGATCGGGAATGGGAAGCGGCGTGGGTGGCTGTCGACGGTGAGCCGAGGCAGTGGCGGTGCTCCGGCGGGGTGTGGTGGTCGGGAGAAGGAAATTCCGTGGAAATGCACTTGTGTGAGCGCAAGAAGGAGTCTGTGGGAAGCTCCAGGACGTGCTCGGGGTCTAGAAGAAGGCGTGGTCACGCGGGAGCAGGAGCTAGCGGTCGGCGGGGGGTGCGTGGCGGCTCGGGCGGCGGCGGCGCAACGTGGAGAGGCAAGGAGAGAGCTAGCGCGGGCCGGGGAAACGGCGGCGCGGACGCTGGGGCGGCACGTGGCGCGAGGAAAGGCGGCGCAGGGGCGGCGGGTGTGCAGCACATGGCTGGCGAGGGTGGCGGGGTGTCGGGCAGAGAAACAGAGGAGGAGGGGACTCGAGGTAGACAAAGGAGGATCTATTTGCAATTTCCCAAAAGTACAGGGACTCCACTGTAAAGCCTAGATAACTTTCAAACCATAGCTCAAATGTAAAAGTTCCCAAAAGCAAAAATGTAGAGTTTAGCAAGATCTACAACTTTGCTTTAAGGTTCAGTTGCAAAAGAGCTAAGGATTTGAAATTAACATAAAACTTGGCAAAGCTTTAAACTTTAAGTAAATCCTATTTAAAATTCTACACTACACTTGCATCCTTTGTGTAGTTTCACCTATATTTGTGATTTAAAGGCAAGTTCTTGACTTTTTCAAAACAACATTCACATGTTTTGATTTTACCTCCCATTCTCTCCCATTTAACACTAAAGGACCTATATTTTTCAGAATTACTTAACTGTCATTTCCCTTTTGCATTCAAATTTGAACACATATACACAAGATCAAACATGCATACTTTACTAAAATTTGGTGTGTTTATAATCCTAATACCTGAATATCACACGAGCCTTGAATCCAAATCTCTCAGGTTTGGAAAAAAGGATCCAATGGTCATGGCATGCAGTGAAAAAATGTTCCCTTGGGAAATAATTGGTGTGATGGTACAGATGATGGAAGTTAGATTTGGAATTCAAAAAACCCCTTTTTCGGGACAATTAACCCTGAAAAAATGGTTAATCAAACAATTTATCTAAAAATCCACCAAATAACCCCTCGTCTTCCGAATATTTCCTGTGACAACTCTTCAACTTCAGAACAGTAAACCTGTATCCGGCCGCTGGTTATTTAACCCCGCGGTAACTTAGGGTAAAATCCGTGCTTCCAATCTTCAATACGCCAAGAAATTTCCGAATCCCCAATCAGATCCGTGCTCCTCCTTCACCCCCTTTGACAAGCCCCAAGCTAGCCGAATCTCTCCGCCCCTTCTCTGCAGCCCCCGAGCGGCACGCGAGTAAAGCAACTCGTGGCAAACAGATCTAGAATGGCACCCAAGAGATCCAACGAGAAAGATGGGAAGGGGAAGGAATCGGAGCTGCCTTCTGGGAAGTGGACTTATAGTAAGTGCTCCAATAATGATCTCCTGCGTCTTGTTTCTGAGGGTTTGCTTCAGGGGAAAGTCTTGTTAACTGGTGCCCTTCTTTTTGCCAATCTCTTCCCATGGAGAATGTAGACGAAATCATCTCATTCTACCATTTCTCTGAATGGGGTTTGGCTCTCCCACTTGCTCCTTCTTCTGTGGCCTTCTTTATTTCTAGGGCTTGAGCTGCATCATCTCAACCCGAACTCGATCTGCCACATTGCTATCTTCATTCACTTTTGTGAAGCTTTCCTTGGAATTGAACCCCATTGGGATCTTTTCCGCTATCTTTTCTGGGTAAAACTGCAACCTACCTCCAAAAATCCATCCATTGTAGGGGGCGCTGGCATCCAGCTTAGGCAACAGGCCGGTGACAGATATCTTTCCTACAAATTCCCCTCCAACATCCCTGGATGGAAAAACCATTGGTTCTACATCAGAAACCATGCCCCCCAACTCCCTGAAAGGTCGGGTAATCCCCTGTTCTGCGACCGGAGTGGAACACCAAACTCTCCAAGGGGGACATGGACCAAGTCGATGAGTTTCTAGCACTCATAGCAGCCCATAAGGAAATGGGGTGACCGGCGCATCTGTAATGATGTCATTTTTCAAACGCCGAATCCAACCCATCCAGCAACGCCATACACTAGTCTTCGAGTACATGGGTGCTGAAGACCCGTCTCGGATGTGCGCAGAGGAACTGACCGATGATGCCGCGCTCATCCGGGTCACGCGGGTGCTGCTGGATGTCAACACGGTGCCCTACATCCTGGAGTTGTTCTCAGCACAAAATCCTCCAGAGCCGGTAAGGTTTCGACTACTTGGAAAAATTTCTGTTGTTCTGGAACTTCTGCTAATTGAAAATCCTCTATAGGGACACACGGCGTTGTATTGGAGTTATCCACCACAAGCCGATATCCCCCGACCATACCACCCTCTCCCTAGCACCGCCGCTGAAGCAAAAAAGGCTCAATCGTCTGACGATCTGCCCAGCGGCGAGACAACTGAAAGCGAGATCCCCCCGGCAGAGAAGGCAACTGAAGGGAAGGCGAACAAGAACAACTCCCTCGGATCATCCGTGGAGTTGGTGGAAGCCTTGCCATCAGTCCCTCGGAGTCATCGGGTGGTGCGCAAGCGTAAAGCAAACGTAGTCGAACCCACCAGGTATGGGGCCGCCGTCTTGTAGAATTATCAAGTCTTATGTTTGTTGGATGCTAACTTTGTCTGTGTTGCAGTCCTTCTTCTTCTCCTCCCAACCCCAAGCGCTGAAAGGTGGTCGGGACCACATTTGCTGGGGATGATGTTCCAGCAGGTGGTTCTGCAGAAACTGCTGGGACGGACCCCTCGACTACATCTGCAGGAGTCGTGACTATTGCTGTGGCGGATACCTTGCCGGGGCATCTCGCGCCCTCAGATGGTGTGACCCCCCCCCCACCGGTAATGAGTACCGTGGTTGTAAAACCACGAGCACTGAGACTGAAGAAGTCCGACATAAAGAAATCCAAACTATAAGTGCAGCTCCTTGGTCATAATGTATTGTTTGTTCTTTCGACTTGTTTGATGATATATCTGACTCTGCTTTGTTAGGACTTCAGCTGCTTTTGGGTTGGACGAGCCAGAGCCTATCTCGGGTACTCCAGCCCCCGAGCCGCCACCCCCAAGGAGGATGCGACGCTGCCCGACCCACCACCACCCGAGCCCCAGCAACTCGAAGCTAGTGCTGGTGGTGATGAACAAGTCGAGGCCACCGATGCCACTCCTGCGGATGGCACAGTTAAGTGTCTGACCCCCTACGGCTAACTGCTTAGATCGTATACTTTGTGTATTGAACGCGTTTTCGTCTTGCAGGCGCCCCGCAGCCATCAACTGAAGAGGCTACAGGTACTTCTGGTAGCCAGGAGCTCTGCTGGTGTCCGGAGAGGATACAGAACATCATCACCAAAGATCTGGTGGATGATCCTCTCCTCACAATTGACAACATGCAGTACTTCCAGAAGATCTCCAAGGAGATGTACAAATTTACCCTGGTAAGGCATGACTGCTCTTCTGCCATTATGTTTTGTCAAGTTGTGTCATCTTCTCAGTCTGCCCCCTTGTACAGGATGTGGCCAAACGCTCTCAAGAAAAATCTGAGAAGCTAAAAGTGGTCGAGAGTGGCCTCCAGGAGCTCCAAGTGAAAGATCGACGCATCTAGGAAGAACTCCAAAAGAACATCTATCTTCACAGGGAGCTTGACAAGCTGAAGCAGGAGCGGACATAGGAAACATGGCTACTCAAGGATGACATCCATAATCTTGAGAAGCCTAACTCCGAGCTCCAAGAACAGCTCAAGGAACAGAAGAAAGCGCATCAAGGCAAGTCCCTTCCTTGATCGAGTATTTTCTCTAGCATTTGATCTTGTGTTCTGAAACATTATCTTCACCGTAGAGGTTAAGAAACTCTTAACTTATAAAGAAGAGTTACTTACTGACGTGAAGAATATGCTGTATTGCCGTATAGATGACGTCGAGAAGCTACAGAAAGTGATCGCTGATACTGAACAGCAGTTCAACGAGTGCCTTCAGCAGATCAAGACGCTAGGCGAAGAGAAGGAATAGCGCCAAAACAAGCTAGAGGACCTAAGGGTGGCCGCCCAACAACTGGTTGAAGTGGTGGACCCGCAGGATGATGGCACAGCAGATGGGCAATCCCTACTGGATTGACTCCGCAGAGCTCCGCAGAAAGTCCTAAGCTTCATCGCCGAGGCCCCCACCACGTATGTTAGCCACGCCTTAGGTCTTGTTAAGTCATTTTGGCCCAAGGCTTGACTAGAAGTACTCACGCAGGGTTTAGATGCGGACTGCTCTGAAGAGCAGTTCAGCGAGTACCTTCAAGAGGCCAGGCCTGTAGTTGAAAAAATAGTAGAGAGTATAGAACAGGAGTGAGTTGTTGTAAAGACAAGTACTCTTCTCCTTGTAATATATCTGTCGATGTTGTCCATACTATCATTGCCTTATGATTTCTAGATTGCCATCCACGTTCATAGGCTAAATAGTAGACACTACCCCGGGTGCAACGACCCTGGGAGTAGTCAATATAGCTCCTCAAGTGAGCCCGTCCAACAAGTTAGATAGAATCCGATCGAGCGGATCCAACCTGTTAGGAAAAAATGCGATCATCATCGCAACGACTATCGTGCTCGTAGCAAGTAGTCGATACTACCCCGAGTGCAGCGACTCTAGGAGTAGTCGATATAGCTCCTCAAGTGAGCCCATCAAACAAGTTAGATAGAATCCGATCGAGCGGTTCTAACCTATTTGGAAAAACACGATCATCATCGCAACGACAGCTATGCTTATGGCAAGAAGTTGATTTATATAAAATATGAACATGGCTATAGCCTCCATATTTTAATAGAAAATTTACATTCCTGATTCTGTGGCATATGGCCTCCAAATTTAATCGGAAAGAAAATGCCTTGGCGATCGAAGAACAGCTATCACTGTGTGTCTTCTTATGGGTAAAACTTGCATAGGTTATGTACGTTCTAGGAATTTGGGATGTCTTGGCCCTCGGGGTGTTGTAGTCGATAAGACCCCAGTCTTGTAATCTGCTTGACGATGAACGATCCTTCCCACCTCGAATTGAGCTTGTGTAGGCGTGACTCATCTTGGATGCGGTGTAGGACCAAATCGCCTATGCTGAACGATCGTTCTCTGACATTGCGGTCATGATATCGTCGGATCCCCTATAGGTATCATGCTGACTGAACAAGAGTAGTGCAATGAGCCTCCTCGACAGAGTCAAGCTCTAGCTACCTTGCTTCATCCGCCTCACCTTCATTGTATATTTCAACCCTTAGGGATTTCCACATGATGTCAGCCGGTAAGATTTCTTCAGAGCCGTAAACAAGAAAGAACGGTGTTTGTCCTGTGGCTTTGGATGGCTGAGTCTTGAGCCCCTAGATGATATGTGGCAACTCGTGTATGCAGTTTCCGCCTTTCTTGCGGCCCTAGATTATCATGCCGTTTGCCTCTCGACTTGACCATTGGCTCTTGGGTGTGCAATGGAGACGTATTTGACTTTGATGCACGCATTTTCACAGAACTCCCAGAACTGGGTAGCCGTGAAATTCGATCCCAGGTCCGTGATGATGGTATTCGGGAAGCCAAAGCGATGCAGGATGTCGGAGATGAAATCGACGACTCTATCTGGTGTGAGCTTGGTTATCGGCTTGTACTCAATCCACTTGGTAAACTTATCAATTGCCACCAATACGTGGGTGAAACCACCTGGCGCCGTTGTGAATGGCCCAATCATATCAAGGCTCCAGTAGGCAAACGGACAGGATGGCGGTATGGTGATAAGATTGTGGGCTGGGATGTGAGATTGCTTGCCAAAAAATTGGCAGTTCTGGCATCTCCGCACCAGTCCTCAGCATCTGACACTGCGGTGGGCCACCAAAAACCAGCACTGTATGCTTTCCCAACTAGCGTTCTTGAAGCTGCGTGGTTGCTGCATACGCCCTCATGTATCTCCCGCAGTATATCGTAGCTGTCTTCTCCCGTGACACACTTCATGAGTACGCCTGATCGTGCACCACGCCAGTAGAGTTTATTGTCGACTAGGACAAAACCTTTGCTTCTGCGTGTGACACGAGCCGCCGCTGCACTTTTTGCATCCATCCCTGCTGGTAGTCTTTGGTCCCGGATGAAGCCGATGTAAGTTTCTCTCCAGTCCTCCCCGAGCATCATAACCTCCCGATCGGGCTTCTGAAGCTCGGTATCAGTGGTTATCTGAGGTGAGGACTTGATGGATGGTTGCTTCAACTCCTGGACGAAAACTCCCACTGGGACTTGTGCACAGGTGGATCCCAGCTTGGATAGTATATCTACGCCGACATTGTGTTCCCGTATCACGTGATGAATCTCCAGTCTCAAAAATTTATTTTCCAGCTTGCGCACTTCTTGTACGTAGGCGTCCATTGTCTCCTTGTTGTAGTCCCACTCTTTGTTGACTTGCTGAATGACCAGAAGCGAATCACCGTATACAAGTAGTCACTTGATGCCTAGTGATATCGCCAAACATAGCCCGTGAAGCAAGGCTTCATACTCAGCTTCGTTATTGGATACCTCCCAAAGGATCTGGAGGACATACTTCAGTTGTTCGCCTTTCAGGGAGATAAACAGGACTCCAGCACATCCGCCATCGAGCTTGAGAGATCCATCAAAATACATGGTCCAGTGCTTTGGCTTGTCGACTGGAGTTGGAATTTGGGTCTCTCTCCACTCGGCCATAAAATCGGCTAGAGCTTGAGACTTAATTGCAGTGAGTGGCTTGAAGTCGATTGACAGAGCCCCCAGTTCCACTGCCCACTTTGATATACGTCCCGTGGCATCTTGATTGTGTAGAATATCCGCCAATGGTAAATCCGTAATCACAGTGATCTTGTGCTCGTCGAAGTAATGGCGTAGCTTTCTTGATATGATCAATATTGCATATAGAAGTTTCTGAACTGCCAGGTATCATACCTTAAATTTGGAGAGTACCTCGCTGACGAAGTACATGGGCCTCTGCACTCCGAACGCATGGCCTTCCTCGCTGCGCTCGACGATGATGGCAGTGCTGATGACATGAGTTGTTGCCGCAATATAAAGTAGTAGATCTTCTCCCAGCAGTGGCACTATGAGGACCGGGGTGACTGTTGGTATTATTTCAGATCCTGCAGGGCCCGCTCAGCCTCTTCCATCCACTGGAACTTGTCTTGGTGCTTCAGGAGTTTGAAGAAGGGTAGTCCTCTCTCCCCGAGTCGGGAGATGAACCTGTTCAGGGCTGCCATACATCCTGTTAGTTTCTGCACATCCTTGATTGTGGTCGGAGCCTCCATGTCAGTGATGGCCGTGATCTTCACAGGATTGGCTTCAATTCCCCGGTTGCTAACAATAAACCCGAGCAATTTCCCTGATGGTACTCCGAATACGCACTTTGTTGGGTTGAGCTTCCATCGAAACTTTCGTAAGCTGTTGAATGTTTCTTCCAAGTCAGCAATCAGGTCCTCAGGATTCCTGGTCTTGATGACCACTTCATCCACGTAGGCCTCAACATTCCGATGTAGCGGATCAGCAAAGCACATTTGAATTGCGCATTGATAGGTTGCAACTGCATTTTTTAACCCAAAAGACATAGTTTTGTAGGCATATGTCCCGAACGGGGTGATAAACGCGGTCTTTATTTGATCCTCCTCCTTGAGCGTGATCCGGTGATACCCCGAATAGCAGTCAAGGAAACAGAGGAGTACACAACCCGCCGTCGAGTCGACAACTTGATCAATGCGCGGTAGCCTGAAGTGATCCTTTGGGCAATGCTTGTTGAGATCGGTGTAGTCAACGCAAATTCTCCTTTCATTGTTCTTTTTCTTTACAAGGATGGGATTAGCTACCCACTCTGGATGGATTACTTCTTTAATGAAGCTAGCCGCGAGGAGTTTAGCTATTTCCTTTTTGATTGCCTCTCGTTTGTCTTGAGTAAACCTTCGGAGGTGTTGTGTTTTGGGCAGAGCTTGTGCGTGTACATTTAGACTATGCTCGATCAGTTCCCTGGGCACCCCTGGCATATCTGCTGGTTTCCACGCGAATATGTCTCGGCTAGCCCGGAGCAAACTGACGAGCGCGATTTCCTATTTCTTGTGACATTTTAGGTACTTAGGAGCTAGGCACACTAATTTCTAGTATGAAGTGTGTGAAGTTTGTGTTCGTTTTGATGAATGCCTTTAAAAACTTAAATACACGTTAAGGGTATTTTTGTAATATTGGGAAAAATTAGGGTTCTTTTTGTAAATTTTGTATAAATGGGAGGCAATTTCAAAAATGTATGAAGGGTTGATTTGCAAACATGAGTTTTCACTCTTTAACCACTGTAAGAAGTGTAAATACTCCAAGGCTTCATTGAAAGGGGTAAAAATTTATTTTGGATTTATTTGAAATTGAATGATTAGTTGGTTTTTAAAAAATAATTTCAAAACCCAAACTATTTTGAAGTTGGACCCTAAAGCAAAGTGGTAGATCTTTTTAAGCTCTACACTTTTGATTTGGGTATATTTTCATTACAGCTATAGTTTGGAAGGAAATTTTACTTTACAGTGAACTCCTTGAACTTTTGCAAAATTTACGAACAGGTCCTCGTCTTCTTCCTCCTGCTTCCCCCTCTCTGTTTTTCTGCAGCGCTGCCCACCGCCCGTTGCCGGTGTTTTCCCCGGCCGCCAGCTGCCCCTTCACCTCTCTTCCTGCGCACCTAGCCCCCAGCTCGCCCGCCTGCCCGCCGCTTAACTGACCCCGTTGGCTCCTCCTCGTGCAGACGCGTCGAGCCGCTGCCCGCTTGAGCCACCACGCGCGCCGTTGACCGCCAGCAGCTGCTTACCGCCTGCCCGCACGCCTCTTTTTAGATTGGGAACATGCCCAGTAAACTTCTCATTTCTTCTATTGATGTGAACCCGTTAGAGTTTGTTCCCTATCTTTCGGTGAGAGGCGATGGATAACTCGATTGGTGGATGGAGACGATGTTCACGGTCCGACTACAGCCTTCCAAGGATGCTGCGCCCTAGCAACCGATGCACCACCTCCAATGGCTGCTGCGATCTTGTGGAGCGCAACACCCGGCCACTAGGGCACTCGTCCTGCAAGCAATCGAAGAACAAGCAAAAACAAGTAGAACAAGAAACTCAATTGCAAATATGGAGATAAGAACCAATCTGAAATCACAAAGGTGGGCTTCTGAATCAAGTAGAATGGATGGTCTAGCCGACACACGCGTCTACAAGCAAGTAGCAATGGCTAAACTTTCAACAAAACAAAGCCCAATCTGTTTGTGGTGGCTATGGAGGTATATGAAAGGGTAGAGGATGACCAGGACATGGTGGAGGTCGTCCCTAAACCCTAGGATGCACCCCTGTTGGTCCCTACTTGATACAAACCCCATCGGGCCAAAATCAGGTGACGCAGCACCATTGACAGAAAAGGTCTTTGTAGTAAATCAACGATTCCAGCCGCCTCGGAGGAGATATGGATATGAGTCCAGATCCATATGAAAGTAGACTTTATAAGCTTTCTGTGAAGTCCAAAAACTCCCCAATCGGAGTCCGTATGAAGTCGTGGCAGCCGTTACAACTTGGTTCTATCCTGCAGTCCGAATCCAACATCCAAAACGTGTTGGATTTGGACTCTTCCTTTCCTTGCACCAAAAGTGACGTGGTGGCCTGGTGGACATCACTAGCATTCCTGTTCTCTTCTCCGCTTGACTACTTCGCCGGAGCTCCTCTATCCACCGCCCTCAGCCGTCTCCGCCACTCCTCCTCTCCAAATTTCACTACCCCTTCTTGATCCACTCTTCTTCCTCCTCCCGTGTACGCACAACCCAGAATGCTGCGCCGGCGATCTCACTCTCCGCTGCCGTTCTAATTCTAGTCGAACTGAAGTTCCACCTCTTCTCCTTCCTCGCCAAGAGCACCATCAGCACCACATCTCCACGCCAAAGCTCCCTGACCAATTTCCCTTCACCTTCCTGCACTCCAGTCGCCGGAACACGTCGCCACCCTCGGAACCTCGCCACGCTGGCTCTATATCTAGTCAAACTGCCGCCTCCGAGCTTCCCTTCTATGATTCCAACCACTCCCAAGTCCGCTGTGAGCTCCTGAACCTTTTTTCCCCACCTTTCCCTCGCTGCCGGTGAGCCTCCTCACCAGATTTTAATCACCGCCGCTCGACTTCTTCTGTTCAAGTTGATTAGGGACCCAAATGCAAGTCTCTATTTCTTTCTAGTGTTTTATTTGTAAAATACACACCGGTCGGCCACACGCTCATCGACTACATGTTGATCGGCTACATCTCTATCGGCTACTTTTGCTGAAGAAAAATCACAGCCTATGCACACCCCCAAACGGCTAGATAAGCTATCTGAAAAATATGCTGTTAAGTAGATCCGATCAGCTCTGTAACCTACACCAAATAGTCATTTTAAACAAAGTTTTTACACCAGAAACTCTACTTAAGTTTATTTTCAAATCTTTTTGTTGTTTGTACAAATTAGTTAAGTCTTGAAGTCATGTATTGAATGTATTCTTGTTGGATTGCAACTTTATCATGAAAACAAAATAATAACCATTTGCTTCAAATCATTGCATATCATGTAGATTTGATGACACTCGCTGATGGTACCTACGAGCTAATCCCGAAACCCAACGAGGGTATTTCTAAAGCTCAAGTAAACATCGCCAAGGGTCTTTCTGAAGCCCCAAACCCAGATTCGGAAGATACTGACATCACTGATCCCAGCCTCACCAGTGAAGGCAAGCCCCGGTGCATAACCCAGTATTTTAAATTATGCACTTATATTGTTATATATCTATCTTGTGCATTAAGTGCTAGGAATTGTTATGAAACCCTAGTTGCATGAAACTTAGGAACCTATGTAATGTTTCCAAGTCCTTATCGAGTAGATGCTTTGCTAATAGGACCGGCAGAAGTCGAGTGATTTCCTATCACTCGCGCGATATAGGAGTTGATTGTTTACTACTTTGCAATCATTATAAGGATCACGAACGGGGTTATGTGCAGTACCATGACATGGAATGATACCCTGTCTGTGTTGATCAATTTGATAAGGCCACGATGTGTGGTAGTGTTGGTCAAGTATTTGAAAGTACTAGCCACATACCGTAAATATGGTACGCGATAAGCCTAGTACCTGATTGGCCTGGCAAGTGGACATATCCCCCACCACTCGAATTTTGGTTTATGTACACATGCACCGACGTGTGGAAGTATGTTCTGCATAGCAGACGGGAGTACGGTCATACAGTCACGCTGTAGACATACGTCCTGCACATTGGATGTGTGTATGGTCCTGCAGTCGCTTGTGGTGGCACTGATCCACAACCCGGAATATGAGGGGAATGGTTGCCCGGAAAGGAAAGTTTCCGAGCGTGTGTGTTAGGATCCCTTGCAAGGTGATGAAATTCAATTAAGGAATCATCCGTTTCTCGCGGTGATTGAGACTGCTTGATACTTCTGCCACATAGAGTAACAAGAGCAACAGTTGATGGAACAATATTGATGTATGCTCTAATACCTACCTTGCTTGTCTAGTATAGATGCTCACTTAGAATGGTTAATTGAACTAGAATTTAAAAGCCAAAATATGGAAATAAGGACATACTCTTTGTTGTTTTTCAGCAAAAGAAACCTATAGCCTTTCAACCTCTCATGGTCTAGTTATGGGCCAAGTATACCCAATTGACGGGTAAGCCTTGCTGAGTATTAGTATACTCAGCCTTGCTAGTAATGTGGTTTTCAGGTATGTCATTCGAGGACTCAGTTGCTAGTTCTCCTTGGCCCTGCACTTTACGCCTAGCTGGTCCGTGGAATGGGATCCGTCCCCGGACGGCAATGACCCTTCGGAATGACGCCATGCTTTGCGCTAAGTATGGTACCTGCTTTGTGATGAGTAGTCGCATTGTTGTATCTTTTCCGCTGCCATCTCTGAATAATGTTCGTTAAAACTTGAAGTTTCCGAACAATGTCTGTATAAATTTGTTTCAGTTAGGTTGCAGTACTCGACTAGAAACCGGTTTGTAATAACTACTATGACTATGTTGTAAAAATGTAACGGTGATTGTATCTCTGGACTCGCCTTCGTGCGAGGTACGCTTGAACGATCCGGAATCCGGTGGTTTCATCAGGATGTTACCCGACAGACCATTGGGTTATTCCGTTTGAAGTGCGTTGAGGTCATATTGCTAGTATAGCAATGATCTGCGCACTTGAGCTGGAATAATTCAAGTGGTTCTGCCATAGGCTGGTATCAGAGCTAACAAGTGTACACCGGAGATATGATTGATCTTAAAAATGTTTTTAGAATAAAACTAGACCAACAAAGTATTTTGTAGAAAAAATATTGCGTTGGTTTCGTTAAGGATTGTGCATAGTACGTAAAGCCCTAGGGGTTTATATGGGAATTATTAGGTAGCTACTAATATATATACAGTACGCTTATGGTACTACTCTAACTTCCAGTACTATATTTCTGTAAAAACTTACTTTCGAGCACAATCAACTTTATATTCTGTAACGACGCATTCGACGATAAGGTAAGAGGGTAAGGATCCTCAGCCAACTGAGACATCTTGGCCTTCCCGTCGGTGATGCGAACCGAACGCTGATTCTCAAGCAGTGGCTTACTTGAGATGCCACCAATATACCAATGATAAGTTGATTATATTGAAAGTATATGGTTAGGCACAAGGTATGGTGATCGCTGTTTATGCCCCCGTTTTATATGGTATCCCCACGAATACGTTGCGAAAGTAACGTATGTTAACGTCATCTATACGGCGGGAATTGTATGGATGCTGTTTCTATAAGTGAAAAGTAATGTTTGGGAACGCTTTCATGATGTGTTGTCATGAAAGGTTCATGATATATGTGATTTTTTCTGTAGGTACGCTAACCCCGACTCAATAGGTTCTGAACGAATAGAATCTCTCGACTAGCTATTATAGGGAGAGACGTATATATACTATGCTACCGAAACTAACCACGTAAGTCCAAAAATATTTGGCAATTGTTTTTGGTTGTGAGGACGAGTATTACATGCATGCATACATCATGATTAAATAAAGTGAATGAATTAATGGCTTGTTGTTTTAAGGCTATCTAGAGTGTTGCTTATCATAAGTGCAGTCTTGAAATGGTCATACAGATAGCCTTAGGGTTTAGTATCTCGGCATCTTTTGTTTCATCCTAAAGATCTATATCATCCATCTGATTTCTAGCCTTTGCTATTACCAGAATTGGTTGTCTCGTTCCATTTACCTTGTAAGTTCTCCGCAGGGTAGCTACATTCCAGCTATTCCATGAGTCTGACTCACATTTTTCCCGCAATTTTCTCAAAGCATCTTTGTTGAAAACTTGCAATCTTACCATTTGATTCTTTGCTTCAGATGGCGGACTTTCCGAAGATCTTTTGGGACCACGAGGGACATGCTCACACCAATGCCTTGCATTGGGAGCGTTTTCCACGTCTCTTGTGGGAGTCACTTCAGTTGTTTAGCTACACCGAGCCACCGCAATATGATGGAGTGGAGTATAGTGAAGAGGGTGTTCCTCGGTGTAGAGTGAAGATGACTATTCCCCAACATCCATCACGATCCCCGTGGCAGCCCATCGAGATTGATGTGGTTGGTCACCATCTAGCAGACACTTTTGAAGCAGCAGTTCTTGAAGCTATCAACATTTTATGTGACTAGCATCCAGATGAAGTTCTCGGGTATCCTATTGGTTTGTTCCCTGCAGCAGATTCTCGTGACCCTGAGTGGACTTTTCGAGTATCACACTTTGGACACTTATTGGGAGATTTTACAGAAGAGACACTACATGCTACAATTAGGTTTATGAATGCACAACACCGTCATCAGATACTTCAGCGCCACGGTATGAGCCAGATGACCAGTATAGCCCAAGGTTATCACAGAAACATTAACCGGCAGATTACCCAGATTGAAGAGCTCCAAGCCACGATCATCGCTAAAGATGAGGTTATCGCACAACGGGAGCCATCACTCACTGAGAGGATCAGATCGTTGAGAGTGATACATTAATTATTCAGCGCAACACTATCATCGAGTTTCTCCAAGAGCAAGTCCATGACCTTACTCTTGAGCTTGGCGACGCCATCGCCCATATCAATATGCTTCATGAGCAGCCAGCACCTCCTGTCTTACCTGAAGAGTCTGAAAGTGAAGATGAAGAAGAAGACCCGAAAGAGATTGAAGGACTTTCTGATCTTGATTCCGAGCATGGAGATCCCGAACCTAATCCTTAGCCCAATTGTTCTTCTTCTGGCAGCCAGTCATCTGTGGGCAACCTCGACGATTTCTAGTCTTTTCCAAATCATCGACCTTCTAGATGCACTTAGTGTAGTATAGTGTGACACAGGGAGAGAGCAGTCTAGTTTGACCTAAGGGCCACTTGTTGTATTATATGTGGCATGTGTAGGCATGGCTTGATTTGTAGTTAGTAGACTACCAAGATGTAACATAGTAATAACCACTAGTTTATGATCTATAACCCGAGTTTCCTATCCGGTTATTTATTGAGCTATCAAGCTGTTGCACTATTTCCATATATTTTATTTTTGTGTGGTATCTTCCTGAAAATGGAAGCAAGTATTGGTGATTTCTAATGGACATCTTCCATTCTTCAGATGGTTGGCACTACGCATGAAACCCCTGAAGGTTTCAGGACGGACATGGCTAGCGGTTCCCAATAACCGCCACCACCACCACCAAATCTAGCAGAAGTAATAGCACGACAGACTGAACTCCTTGATCAACTAGTGCAGGCACAGCAGAGCCAATTCCATCATCAGCAACGAGGTCGTGATGAACATCCCTCTGCTAGTTACTAAGATTTCTTTAGCACGCAGCCCCCACTTTTTCATAAGATCGAAGAGCCTCTTGATGCGGATGCGTGGCTCCGCACTTTTGAGTCCAAGTTTGCACTACTATCCGCACCATGCTCTGAAGCAAACAAGGCACTCTTTGCAGCATAGCAGCTTTGTGGCATTGCTCGCATTTGGTGGGATCATTATTATACCATGCAGCCAGATGGACATGTAGTCACATGGGAAGAGTTTTGGACCGCCTTTAGGGCACATCATATTCCTAAAGGGCTCATTGAGCGGAAGCTCAATGAATTCTTAACTCTTACCCAGGGAACCCGCATCGTAATGCAGTACGCACAAGCCTTCAATCACCTGTGTTAGTATGCGGGTTATCATGCAAACACCGATGCCAAGAAGCGAGATCGTTTCTGTCGTGGCCTGAACACCAAGCTCAAAGAACGACTAAATCTTGTTAAGACAGACACCTTTAATGAGCTAGTCAACATGGCAATTACTCAAGAAGATTGTATTTCAGCCCATCGGGCTAAGAAGAAGCGGAAGATACCCACTGGACCCTCGAGTGCTCAACCCCCGAGGTATCGATTAGTCCAGAATATAGCTCCACGAGCCCCACCCCGGAACAATCAGTCAGGCAGATGGGTAGCTAGACCCCCTCAACAGTCTAGATTCAACAGGCCACCAGTGCCTCAGCCTCAATAGCAGCGGCAGCAGCTTGGATTAAGGCCGAACTTTCCGCAGTTCAACCAGGGAAACAACAACAATCGTTGTTTCAATTGCGGTAGTTCATCGCATTTCATCAAGAATTGCCCTCAACCTAGGAAATCATTTCAAGGGCAGACTTCCAACCCGAGCAGCAAGGGCAGATACAAGAAGCAAACTATACAAGTCCGCCAAGGGAGGGTGAATTTCACAACTCTCTCCGAACTTCCTGAGGGTGCACCAATAATGACGGGTACTTTCACTATACCCCATCAACCTGCAGTTATACTTTTTGATTCCGGCGCAACCCATAGCTTTATCAGTCCAATGTTTGGAACAAAAGTAGGCTTGGATTTCTATCATACTAAAGGAACATATATGATAGCAACTCCTGGCGGTAAAATTACTTCAAATAAAATCTGTTGAGATGTGCCAATTCAAATGGGTTGCAACCTGATAAAGATGGATTTAATTTTGCTAAACCTATAAGGAATGGATATCCTACTAGGTATGGATTGGATGACTAGGCACCAAGTATCATTAGATATCTCTTCCCGAGAGGTTGAGATAGACTCACCTGATTACAAGGCTACTATTCTATATCTTCCACAGCGGGAATATATCAATTCTTGCATTTATACCATAGAAGGGATCAAGCTTGAGGACATCCCTATCGTATGTGAGTACCCAGATGTTTTTTCAGATGATTTGCCCGGGATGCCTCCTGATAGGGATATTGAGTTTATTATAGAGTTACAACCCGGTACAGCCCCCATCTCTAAAAGACCCTATCGTATGCCACCCAATGAGCTAGCAGAATTAAAAGTTCAACTTCAGGACCTTCTTGATAAAGGTTATTCGTCCAAGTGCTTCACCATGGGGATGCCTAGTCTTATTTGTGAAGAAAAAGGACCATAGCCTCATACTATGTGTGGACTATCTGTGACAGTTCAAGTACCTATAAGCTAGGCACATAATTTGTTTGTGTAAAGTATGTGCTTGTTAGTGTAAAGCTTGTGTATGTTTATGTGAAGCTTTTGAAAATCTAAAGTGCAAGTAAAAAGGGTATTTTTGTAATTATAGAAAAACTTAGGGTTGTTTTTGCAAAATGTAATTGGATAGGAGGTAACTTCAAAATAAGTGAAGGGTGGTTTATTAAACATGTTTTTCTTACTTTATCCCCTGTAGAAAAAATATATATATATTTATCCAAAAAGTTGCATTAGAAATGCATGTGTTGAAATGTATAAAAATTTGGGTAAAGTTGTGAAAATAGGGGTGTTTATGTAATTTTATAAAAGTACAAGTCCTTTTGTGCAAGTAGTTGAATTACAAAAGTAACTTTCAAAATTACTTAGGACTAAAGTGTAAAAGGTGCAAGTCCTCATTACATGTCATCCAATCATTATGACGTGTCTATCCCGTCATCATGACGTGTCATAAATGCTTGCATTTAGGCCCTAAATGTTATGAAATTACACTCTTCAGGACAAAAGTAATTCAAATCCAACCTTTGTTCAAGATTTCATGTGTAAAGATATAAGTTTTGAGTTTTTGAACTTGAGCCCTAAAGTAATGTTGTAGAGTTTGAAAAACTCTCCAACTTTTATTTTGGGCATTTCTCCATTAGGGTTTTAGATTAACAAGAAATTATGCTTTACAGAAAGGCCCCTGCAATTTTCTAAATTTGCGCATAAGTCCATGGGAAGTTCTATTTCCCTTCCTTCTCTGTTCTTCCTCTCTCTCTCTGCTTTATCCTCTCCCTGGCGCCTCTCTCTCTTGCTTTGGCCGGCGCCTCTTCCAGGGACTCTCTCCCTGCTTCCCTCCCTCGGCACGGGCGGCTCGACGCGCGCGTGAAGGCGCGGAGCTCGCAGCGGTGGCCGGCTGCGGCTCGGCGCGGCTCAGGCGGCGCAGGTGCTGGGCGAGCAGGCGCTGGCTCGGCGGACGCGAGCGCAGGTGCGCGGCGCGGCTCAGCTGGCGCGGAGCGTGCAGTGCTGGAGCGCGCGAGTGGAGCAGCAGCACGACGCGGGCGGAGCGCACGTGAGCCGAGCGAGCGGCTGGCGGCGGCGCAGGAGCATGGATGTGCGAGCGGCTGGTGGCAGCGCAGGAGTGTGGGCGCGCGGAAGCTGGCGGCGTTGGAGCGGGCTCGGGACCGGCGGCGCGGAGCGAGGCATCGGGTGCGCCGAGCTTGGACGTAGGGGCAGATGTGGCGCGGAGGTGGCCCGGCACCGAGCTCCTACGCAAGGGCCTGGGGCGCTCCTTCCCCGGATAAACGACGGCGACCTCCTATGCAGACGAGCAGCTGCGGCACACGCGCGACGCGGGCCAAGGACACGCACGGCTCGGGCGTGCGCGGATGGAGCTGAGGCGCGGCAGCTCGGGGCAGACCCGCCCAGGGGGCAGCGAGGCCGCGCGCAGAGATGGTCTGGCGCGGGCGAGCCTCGGTCCTCGCGGAGGCAGAGAGGGCGAGTATGGCGTGGCAAGCTCGGAAGGAGTAGCTGTACAGCGGCAAGGCGGTCAGGGCAGAAGTAACGTAGCGTGGGTTCGACGCGCAGCGCAAGACCGGCGGTGGTGGTAGGCCGGCCCTGATGGCCTCACAGCAGGTGGAGAGGGCGGCGAAGTTGCAGGACCCGGAGGTCCGGGCGGAATTGGGCTGACGCGTCCGCATGTGCGTGCGGGAGTGTTCTGCCGGTGGCTGGCTCGGCTCGATTCCGCAGGCGTGTGCGCGTGCAGGACAACAGGCCACGCGCGAGCAGGTTGAGGGCCAGTGGTGCGGGAGCAGAACTGGAACAACACGCAGGAGATGCGACCAGGCACGGCGGTCCTGCAGGAGGCTATGCGGGTGTGCCAGCTGTGTTTCAGCGGCACACGCGCGTGAGCAGAGGAAGCTCAGCCCGTGAGCAAGAGAACCCTGAGGTTCGCGGAGGAGTTGGCATAGCGAACCAATCCGGCTCCATCATCTCCTCCCATAAGTCCACGACGTCCAGCAGCTCCTACTCCTCGCCGATCGTCCGAGCAAGACCACAACACCTCATGAAAGCTCGTGAACCCTCTCATCGAGCCTCTTCGATCCCTGTATACCGGAACATCGTTGCCGTGGCAAAGTCGACTACCGCAGCCACGGGTCAAAGTGAGGAAAACCCCTCCGGCCATTCTCCACCCACTACAATCCCCTAGCAAGCTTCTTCGTCACCCACGGAACCTCGTCATCGTCGAGCTCTTCTCATCGCTGCTCCTGTTCGCCACGGGAATTCACTTTCCACCTGTTCTCCTCCACAACCAAGGCTACCCCAAGGTTTGCCTTGACCTACTGAATCTTTCTTATGCCGGCGACCCCTTTGCCGGAACGTCGTCGTTATCTTCCTATTCTCTGTTTTCCCCGACCAGGGACTTAATTGCTTCGATTTAGAAAGTTCTATGGTGTTCTCTGTAAAATTTCCAGAGCTTTCTTTATTTTCAAATCAGTGAACTTCTACATTTCATAGAAATTCATAGGAAATTCATAAAAATACAAAATCAGTTTTGTTTGAATCCTTAGGTCTAAATCTACAAGTTTTATGTTGTGATCTTGAGTTGAAAGTCTTTGATTTGTGGTCTAGGTTAAATATTAGGGAATGAGTGCTTTATTCGTACTTTATATTATATGCATGTGTTGTAGCTGAAAAGTAAATCATAGGATGTATGTCTCAAGTAGAGATGCGTGATATTTAGTTAATCCTTTCACTCGAGTGCTCATATCATATCCCTGCCATGTCCTTGTTTTGATTGCTGTTTCCTTAAGGTCCTTTTCGTATAAGAATCCGTGTTAGTCCGTGTGTATCTGCTGCTTATCCAATACATCTCTGCAGCTATGCTTCAGCAACGGCTATCAGCTCAGCCGCTAAGCATCCGTTTCCTTTGAGTCTATGATGTTTCTGTGTAACAGCTGTCAGCCGATGCATTTCTTTTGATATGCTTCTACCATCGGCTGGTTAGCTGATACGGTTGTTATCTTTCTAATACCGGCTACTGCCGATACAATTCTTTTGTTCTGTCCTACATCGGCTGCACATAGTCGATGCATCGGAGATGCACATACGATCTTAAGATTCTTGCTATCGGCTGATCTAAGCTGATTCTAGTTGTTTTCCATATCGGTCAAATATGACCGATCAATCCTTAGTTTTCCCATCCTTATCCCCACACTTCTATCAGCCAATTTATCAGCTAAGAGATCGGTGATATATCTATCGGTCACATACCCTTAACCCCACTCCAATCAGCGGCACATCTGTAGAACATATCCCCATCGGCACAAACACATCAGCCACATCCTCCTCAATCTAGTTCCGCACTTGTGGTCTCATCAGCCCAATCTGATATTAGTGTTCTATTTCACCTAGTTCTTGTAACAGGTCTAACTTAAATAACCCCATCGGATGTACGTCACTCAATTGTTGTGCTGACGTAATCAAGCCGATACAACCACACCTAGTTACTTAGGATAACACTTAAGCACATTTCAGTTAAGACACAGCTGCTTTAGAAAACACCCCTCTGCTAAAGTAATAGATGCTTTTATCGATCAATTAGGAACCCGATGCACCTATCAATTGGCTACACAGGCCAAAGTACACAACCCTAGATCAATAAGCTAACACAGTAGACACGCCTCTGTTAGACACGACCAAAGCACATCAATCGGCTAAACCTGATGCATCCTCATTGGTTAAGGCCAAGACCAATGCATCAACCCATCGAATAGACCAAAGACATGCTGATAATCCAATCGGCAAGATCCTTCCTTATTCTATCCTTGGAGTACTATACTTTCAACATTCCTCTCCATATCAGCCGATTTGACCTCAGGTGAACCCAAATCGGCTAATCTTTTCTACTCATACACAAAGATTGCTCCTGCTGATTTCTCTTCTAAACAGGAATGAGCAGATTTCCTAATACTGTGTAGATAGCTCCCTCCTTTGCCAATTCTATCGGCTGAACCCTGTTGTTTTCAATCGGCTTTGTTGTAATCTTCAACAAATAGCCGATCTTAATTAGTTGTCCACCTAAAGCTCTATCCAAGTTTAGTTTCAGATCTTTTTGGTTGTTATATGAGTAATATATTAAATAAGTGTTGGATTGCAACTTTATCATGAATTAAGATAGTTTTATGTGCACATTTTGAATGTAATGTTGCATTGCATGTAGATACGACTACTTCCGTAGGCGGTACCTACGAGATCTCCCAGGAGTCTGCAGAGGATGTTTCTGAAGACCAAGTGAACGTCACCAAAGGATTTTCTGAAGCCCCGAACCAAAGTTCGGAAGATAACAATACTAACATCCCTGACTCTAGCCCCACCAGTAAAGGCAAGCCCCGGACATATCCCACTACTTTATTTACACTGCAATCTATGTCTATTTATCTATACTTATGCATTAAGTCTAGGAGTTGTAATGAAATCCTAGATGCATTGATCCTAGGAACCAATGTATTGCACCTGAGTCCATATCGGCTAGATGCTCTGCTAATAGGACCGGTAGAAGTCGGGTGATTTCCGGTCACTCGCGCGATATAGGAATTTGAATGTTTACCTTTTCGCAATCACTGTAAGGATCATGGACGGGGTCATGTACAGTGGCATGACCTGGAAGTTTACCCCGTCTGTGTTGATTAAAGTTGATAAGGTTGAAGTGTGTGGTAGTGGTGGCTAAGCGTTTCAAAGTACTAGCCACATGCCGCGAAATATGGTAAAGCGGTAAGCCTAGTAACCAATCGGCCCGTCAAGTGGACATACCTTCCACCACTCGTAATTTGGTTTTTCTCACGCACCAACATGTGGGAGTACGTTCTGCAAGGCAGACAGGAATACGGGATCATGTAGTCACGCTACAGACGTATGTCCGGCACAATTGGTGTGCGTACGGTCTTGCAAGTCACTTGTGGTGGCCTGTTCCACGACCCGGAATGAAAGGCAAACGGTTGCTTCGGAACGATCTTTGGATGTTCCAAGCGTGTGTGTTAGGTTTACCTTGCAAGGTTGAAATTCGATTCAGAAATCATCCATTTCTCGCGGAGATTGAGACTGCTTATCCCTTTTACCACATCGAGTAAAAAGTGTAATTATTGATGGAATAATCTTGATGGATGATAATCTCTATCTTGCTTGTTTAGTATAGGTGCTTACCTAGAATGGCTAATCAAGCTAGAATCTGAAAGCTAAAACTTGAAAGTAGGTTATACTCTTTGTTGCTTTTCAGCTGAAAATGAACCCAGAACCATTATAATGCCTTCATGAGTCTAGTTATGGGCTAAAGTATACCCAATCCCGGGTAAGCCTTGCTGAGTATTAGTATACTCAATCTTGCTAGTTATATGTTTTTCAGGTAATGTCTTTGAAGACCCTACTCTTCCCCTGTCATGGCCCTGTGCTCTTCCAGACGGTTGGTTCGTGGAATGGGATTCCGTCCCCAGCCAACACTGATGATACCGAGTGATGTCGTGCTCGGGCTTAGCATGACATCCGTCTTGACGACGTGTTGTAAATCATCGCATATGTTTTCCGCTGCCAAAAACCATAACTTTAACAGTTTGTAATGTTTTCTCTAGATTTGAAACTTCGTACTACTTTTAGGAACTCTTGTAATGTAATTCCCTGTGATGTAAAATATGACGGTGACTGTATCTCTGGACTCACCTTCGTGTGAGGTAACCTTATTTGATCCTGTATCGGTGGTTTATCGGGACGCTACCCGACAGGCCAAGCGATTATACCGTTTGAAGCACGTTGAAGCCCTCTGGAGTGGACTCGCGTACTTGAGCCGGTATAATTCAGGTTGGTTCTGCCACACTATCGCCCCCTCAATATAGTAAACATCAAAAACAAATATCCTCTCCTCCGCATTGACATCTTGTTCTATCAATTAGCTGGAGCCAAGGTATTCTCCAAAATTGACCTTCGCTCTGGATATCACCAGATAAAGATTAAGCCCAGATATGGACAGCATTCTCCACCAGATATGGACTTTATGAATATCTGGTTATGTCTTTTGGTCTTACCAACGCCCCAGCATATTTCATGTATCTCATGAACTCTGCTTTTATGCCGGAGCTTGATAAATTCGTCGTAGTATTCATCGATGATATTCTGATCTATTCTAAAAATCTAGAAGATCATGCTAGACATCTTCATATTATTCATCAGAGATTGCGAGAACACCACTTGTATGCCAAATTCTCCAAATGTGAATTTTGGCTAGATACAGTTAAATTTTTGGGTCACACCATCTCCAGTGATGGCATATCTGTTGATCCGAGTAAAGTCCAGGAAGTGATGGATTGGAAGCCCCCTACTTCAGTCCATCAGATCTGTAGTTTTCTTGGTCTTGATGGCTATTATCATCGTTTCATCCCAGACTTCTCTAAAATAGCCAAGCCAATGACAGAATTGCTGAAGAAAGGAGTTAAATTCTCCTAGAATGAGAAATGTGAAGAAGCATTCCACACTCTAAGAGCACACCTCACTACTGCTCCAGTTTTGGCTCAGCCAGATAATTCCAAACCTTTTGATGTCTATTGCGATGCGTCGGGCATCGGACTTGGTTGTGTACTCATGAACAGAACTATCCTACCCATGATCTTGAGCTTGCAGCCGTTATCCATACACTTAAGATCTGGAGACATTATCTTATGGGTACTAAGTGCAATATCTACACTGACCATAAGAGTCTCAAGTACATTTTTACACAAGAAGATCTAAATATGAGACAAAGACATTAGCTAGATCTTATAAAAGATTATGATCTAGAAGTGCACTATCATCCAGGCAAGGCCAATATGGTTGCGGATGCACTCAGCCGCAAAGCACATTGCCATTGCTTATCAATAGAAGCCTTCAGTGAAACTCTTTGCTGGGAAATGAGAAAGCTCAATCTTGAGATTATTCCTCAAGGTACTTTGAATCATATAGCAATTGAACCCACACTTCAAGATAGTATTATTAGGGTGCAACTACATGATGAAGGAGTCAAAATCATCAAGCAACAACTCGCCCAGGGTGAAGAAAAGTATAAGTGTTTTCAAGTAGATCAAAAAGGAATTCTATGGTTCAAGAGACGTATTGTTGTACCCAAGGACCATCAGCTTCGTAAGCAGATTTTGGACGAGTCACATCTGTCCAAGTTCTCTATACATCCTGGCAGTACCAAAATGTACCAAGACCTGAGACAGAACTTTTGGTGGACTCGCATGAAAAGAGAAATTGCAAGATATGTCTCTGAGTGTGATATTTGCCAAAGAGTTAAAGCCAGTCACTTAAAGATTGTTGGTGTTCTTCAACCTTTACCCATTCCTTCTTGGAAGTGGGAAGATATCAGCATGGATTTCATCGTTGGCTTACCCAACACTTCCCAAAGACATGATTCTATTTGGGTAATCGTTGATCGATTAACCAAAACCGCTTATTTCCTTTCCGTGCATACTACTTACAATGCTAAAAAGTATGCCGAGATCTATCTAGACCAAATCGTTCGTCTCCATGGAGTACCTAAGACGATCATCTCTGATCATGGAGCACAGTTCATTGCTCATTTCCGGGAACAACTCCAACATTCTCTTGGAACCAAATTAATTCGAAGCTCCGCGTATCATCCGCAAATAGACGGACAAACGGAAAGAATAAATCAAATCCTAGAGGATATGCTTAGAGCCTATGTGATCCAGTACGACAAAAATTGGGACAAATGCTTAGCTTTGGCAGAATTCTCCTACAATAACAGTTATCAGTCGAGTCTCAAAATGGCTCCTTTTGAAGCATTATACGGTCGCCGATGCTGAAATCCTTTGAGTTGGTCTTAAACCGGTGAACGTAAAATCTTTGGACCCGATCTTGTCATTGAAGCAGAAGAAAAAGTGAAGATCATTCAAAATAATCTTAAGGCAGCCCAATATCGACAAAAGAGCTACGCGGACAAACGAAGAAAACTATTACAGTTTGAAGTTGGTGACTTGGTATATCTAAAGGTGTCTCCTACCCGTGGTGTTCAACGGTTTGGTATGAAAGGAAAACTCGCTCGTCGGTATGTTGGACCTTTTGAAATTCTTGAAGTTTGTGGACCCGTAGCTTATCGTCTTCAACTTCCTCCTCAGCTAGGAGCCATTCATAATATCTTCCATGTATCTCAGCTTAAGAAATGCATCAAAATCCCTACCGAGGTCATCAATTTCCAAACCATCAAAATCGAGCCAGACCTATCTTATACCGAACATCCGATCAGGATACTAGATACCAAAGAGAGAAGCACAAGAAGAGAAACAGTCAGGATATTTAAGATTCAATGAAACCATCACACTGAAGAAGAAGCGACTTGGAAATTGAGTCTTATCTTCAGCACAACTTTCCAGACTTCCTTAGAGCCAAACCAAGTATCTAATCTTCCAATTCCATTCTCATCCAGAATCTCGGGACAAGATTCTTTTTAGGGAGGGAGGCTGTGACATTTCAGTTACTTAGGAGCTAATTTCTAGTATGAAGTTGTGTGAAGTTTGTGTTTGTTTTGATGAATGCCTTTAAAAACTTAAATACACGTTAAAGGGTATTTTTGTAATATTGGGAAAAATTAGGGTTCTTTTTGTAAATTGTGTATAAATGGGAGGTACTTTCAAAAATGTATGAAGGGTTGATTTGCAAATGTGAGTTTTCACTCATTAACCACTGTAAGAAGTGTAAATACTCCAAGGCTTCATTGAAAGGGGTAAAAATTTATTTTGGATTTATTTGAAATTGAATGATTAGTTGTTTTTAAAAAATAATTTCAAAACCCAAACTATTTTGAAGTTGGACCCTAAAGTAAAGTGGTAGATCTTTTTAAGCTCTACACTTTTGATTTTGGGCATATTTTCATTAGAGCTATAGTTTGGAAGGAAATTTTAGTTTATAGTGAACTCAATGAACTTTTGCAAAATTTATGAACAGGTCCTCGTCTTCTTCCTCCTGCTTCCCCCTCTGTTTTTCTACAGCGCCGCCCACCACCCATCGCTGGCGTTTTTCCCGGCCGCCGGCAGCCCCTTCGCTGCTCTTCCTGCGCCACCTGGCCCCCAGCTCGCCCGCCCGCCGCTTAACCGACCCCACTGGCTCCTCCTTGCGCTGACGCGTCGCGCCGCTGCCCGCCTGAGCCGCCACGCGCGCCATCGACCGCCAGCAGCTACTTGCCACCCACCCGCACGCCTCTTTTTAGCTTGAGAATGCACCCAGTAAACTTCTCCTTTCTTCTATCCCCTCGCGCGCACCCGCATTCCTGTTCTCTTCTCCGCTCGACTACTTCGTCGGAGCTCCTCTATCCACCGCCGTAAGCCATCTCCGCCGCTCCTCCTCTCCAAATTCGTGCTCCACCAGCACCGCCGCATTTCACTACCCCTTCCTGATCCGCTCGTCTTCCTCCTCCCACGTACGTGCAGCCGAGAACGCCGCGCCGGCGATCTCACTCGCCGCCGCCATTCTAATTCTAGTCGAACCGAAGTTCCACCGCTTCTCCTTCCTCGCCAAGAGCACCATCAGCACCACATCTCCATGCCGAAGCTCCCTGACCCATTTCCCTTCACCTTCCTGCACTCCAGTCGCCGGAACACCGTCGTCACCGTCGGAACCTCGCCGCGCCGGCTCTGTCCCTAGTCGAACCGCCGCCTCCGAGCTTCCCTTCTATGATTCCAACTACTCCCGAGTCCACTGTGAGCTCCTGAACCATTTTCCCCACCTTTCCCTCGCCGCCGGTGAGCCTCCTTGCCAGATTTTAATCGCCGCCGCTTGACTTCTTTTGTTCAAGTCGACTAGGGACCCAAATGCAAGTCACTATTTCTTTCTAGGGTCTTGTTTGTAAAATACACGCCCATCAGCTACACACCCATCGGCCACACGCTCATCGACTACATGTCGATCGGCTACACCTCTATCGGCTACTTTTGCTAAAGAAAAATCACAGCTGATGCACACCCCCAATCGGCTAGATAAGCTATCTGAAAAACATGCTGTTAAGTATATCCGATCAGCTCTGTAACCTTCACCAAATAGTCATTTTGAACAAAGTTTTTACACCAGAAACTCTACTTAAGTTTATTTTCAAATCTTTTTGTTGTTTGTACAAATTAGTTAAGTCTTGAAGTCATGTATTGAATGTATTCTTGTTGGATTGCAACTTTATCATGAAAACAAAAAATAACCATTTGCTTCAAATCATTGCATATCATGTAGATTTGACGACACTCGCTGATGGTACCTACGAGCTAATCCCGGAACCTGACAAGGGTATTTCTGAAGCTCAAGTAAACGTCACCAAGGGTCTTTCTAAAGCCCCGAACCCAGGTTCAGAAGATACTGACATCACTGACCCCATCCTCAGCAGTGAAGGCAAGCCCTGGTGCATAACCCAGTATTTTAAATTATGCACTTCTATTGTTATATATCTCTCTTGTGCATTAAGTGCTAGGAATTGTTATGAAACCCTAGTTGCATGAAACTTAGGAACCTATGTAATATTTCCGAGTCCTTATCAAGTAGATGCTTTGCTAATAGGACAGGCAGAAATTGAGTGATTTCCTATCACTCATGCAATATAGGAGTTTATTGTTTACTGCTTTGCAATCACTATAAGGATCACGGATGGGGTTATGAGCAGTACCATGATATGGAATGGTACCCCGTCTATGTTGATCAATTTGATAAGGCCACAGTGTGTGGTAGTGGTGGTCAAGTGTTTGAAAGTACTAGCCACATACCGTAAGTATGGTACGTGTAAGCCTAGTACCTGATTGGCCCGGCAAGTGGACATATCCCCCACCACTCAAATTTTGGTTTACGTACACACGCACCGATGTGTGGGAGCACGTTCTGCATAGCAGATAGGAGTACGGTCATACAGTCGCGCTGTAGAGGTACGTCCTGCACATTGGATGTGCGTATGGTCCTGCAGTCGCTTGTGGTGGCGCTGATCCACAACCTGGAATATGAGGGGAATGGTTGCCCGAAAAGGAAAGTTTCCGAGTGTGTGTGTTAGGATCCCTTGCAAGGTTATGAAATTTGATTCAGGAATCGTCTATTTCTCACGGTGATTGAGACTGCTTGATACTTGTGCCACATAGAGTAACAAGAGCAACAGTTGATGGAACAATATTGATGTATGCACTAATACCTACCTTGCTTGTCTAGTATAGATGCTCACTTAGAATGGTTAATTGATCTAGAATCTGAAAGCCAAAATATGGAAATAAAGACATATTCTTTGTTGTTTTTCAGCAAAAGAAACCTAGAGCCTTTCAACCTCTCATGGTCTAGTTATGGGCTAAGTATACCCAATTGACGGGTAAGCCTTGCTGAGTATTAGTATACTCAGCCTTGCTAGTAATATGGTTTTCAGGTATGTCATTCGAGGACTCAGTTGCTAGTTGTCCTTGGCCCTGCACTTTACCGCGTGGCTGGTCCGTGGAATGGGATCCGTACCCGGCCGGCAATGACCCTCGGAATGACGCAATGCTTTGGGCTAAGTATGGTGCCAGCTTTGCGACGAGTAGTCGCGTTGTTGTATCTTTTCCGCTGCTATCTCTGAATAATGTTCGTTAAAACTTGAAGTTTCTGAACAATGTCTGTATAAATTTGTTTCAGTTAGGTTGCAGTACTCGACTAGAAACCGATTTGAAATAACTACTATGACTATGTTGTAAAAATGTAACGGTGATTGTATCTCTAGAGGTATGCTTGAACGATCTGGAATCTGGTGGTTTCTGATGTGAACCCATTAGGGTTTGTTCCCGATCTTCTAGTGAGAGGGAATGGATAACTCGATTGCTGGATGGAGACGATGTTCACGGCCCGACTACAGCCTTCCAAGGATGCTGCGCCTTAGCAACCGATACACCACCTCCAATGGCTGCTGCGATCTTGTGGAGCGCAACACCCGGCCACTAGGTCACTCGTCCTGCAAGCAATCGAAGAACAAGCAAAAATAAGTAGAACAAGCAACTCAATTGCAAATATTGAGATAAGAACCAATCTGAAATCACAAAGGTGGGGTTCTGAATCAAGTAGAACGGATGGTCTAGCCAACACATGCATCTACAAGCAAGTAGCAATGGCTAAACTTTCAACAAAACAAAACCCAATCTGTTTGTGGTGGCTATGGAGGTATATGAGAGGGTAGAGGACGACCAGGATGTGGTGGAGGTCATCCCTAAACCCTAGGACGCACCCCTGTTGGGCCCCACTTGATACACACCCCATCAGGCCAAAATCAGGTGATGCAGCACCGTGGATAGAAAAGTTCTTTGTAGTAAATCAATGATTGCATCCACCTCGGAGAAGATATAGACAAGAGTCTGGATCCATATGAAAGTAGACTTTATAAGATTTCCGTGAAGTCCAAGAACTCCCCAATCACAGTCCGTATGAAGTCGTGGCAGCTGTTACAATTTGGTTCTATCCTACAGTCCGAATCCAACATCCAAAACGTGTTGGATTTGGACTCTTCCTTTCCTTGCACCAAAAGTGACATGGTGGCCTAGTGTAGAATATTGGGAAGACTTAGGCTTGGTCCCCAATCAATTTCTTTGGTCCTCCATGTTTTCCATATAATTTTCACACATGGCTTTATCCAGTCAAGTAATTCCGAAAACGAGAATGCACAGAAATCATAGTGCAGCATTAATTGTTCAAAAGTATCAAATTTAATCTTGATATAGAGTTGATTCACCTTTGGACAAGAAGGCACTAATATGGTCGTATCCATGCTAGTGATGTCCTCATCATTCTCCCCTTCTTGGCTGCAAACCATCCTCGGTTTGGCGTTACGAGTGTTGTTCAGTAATGGAGTCTTTTCAAGTTCTTTCAAATATAATCCTGAAACTCCCAATAAAATACAAGGCAGCAAGATTTGCACCCCTTCTTGAAAATTGGCCTGCAACATGTTATCAATAGCAAAGAAACTCGATATGGTATAATTAGTTTCAATGCAATTCATTTGCTGATCGCTTTGAAGCACTCTTGAAGGAGGTTTCAAATCTAAATAAATATACAACCGACGCACCATGTACTCTCCCTGAGTGTTATATTTTCCAATTCCATAGAATGAACAATGATCAAAACATGGCGAAATGCAGTTCTGAAATAATTTCTTCTCTAAACAATCTAGATTACAAAGAATATCAAACTCAATATAACCCAAAGTACTCAAAGATGATATGAGTTTCAGCTCTTCATTTTCATTATTAACGCAACGAACATGAGGAAAAGCAACATGTTCATCATTCAAATTAGATTGCACATGTCCATGTACTAGTTGTGTGGTAGATTTGAGTGATGTATGATCACACAACTCCTCTTTATCACAAGGATCAACAAGCAAATCACCATGTAACAAAGGCAAATCAGCAATGATTTCCAATATTTGTTGTTCTCTAGTAGCATGATAAGTAGACAATTGTGTTTGATCTTGATGGCACTCACCTCTAGTATCTGAAGCACTCCATACATTAGCTATATGAGCCTCCTTAGGGAAGGATGGCAGAAGAAGCTTGTCTTCTTGATTATCCATTGATGCACATGGCAGCTCATCTCCCAAGTTGGTGATGCGCCTAATTTCCTGCAAATTATTAAAACCATACACAGGAACAAAAGGAAGCTCCTCTGCTGAAAGCACTTCTTCATTGCAAGTATGCAAGGCTAACAGCAGTGCAAGCTAATTTTAACAATTGAGGCAAGGAAGTATATGTTTCATGAACAAGAATATCATATATTTCTTTGTTCAGCCCTCTCAAAAATCTGTTTTCAGTAGCATCTTCGCATTCTATCAAACCACATTGCAACATAAGAATCTGGAGATCTAGATAGTATGTTTCAATGGTGTTATTACCTTATTTCAAACTTTGTAGCTTAGCAAGCAAATGATCAGTATAATATTCAGGAATAAAGTACTCTCTAAAAATAGTTTTCAACGCATTCCATGTTTTAGGTACCTTATCATATCTACATAAGTGTTTCCAAACAGCCAAAGCATAATCAATAAGAACTCCAGCAACAACTAGAATTTTTTGCTCTTCTGACAAATCATGTTTGCAAAATTCTAAATGTACTGCTAGTTCCCATTTAACATATCTTTTAGGATTAAACTTACCATCATATAACAGCAAGTGTTGAATGACATCCTGAATCTGAAGGTGTACTTTCATTAGCTCAAAAATCTCCGAATCACCTGCCATAATTAGTAGAAAACAAGAAACACAAATAATATGTACCCTCCTGTCAACTACTAGGATGTGTCGTTTGTAAAACTCTCAAACTCAACTTGTTTAAAATAAGTTCTTACCAAGCCAAAACAGGACAGGTCGGCAACCAACAAGTCAAGCACTTGGAAAGAAGTGTATCGGTGCTGCAGCAACAACGCCTATCAAACCATAGTCGGATACGTGGAGCTATAGGTGGGCTAAAAAAAAGAAGCACAAGGAAATACTAGCACCACATTAGTCACAAAAGCAAGCTCAGTAATCGTTAAACGGCAGGAGTGTGCTGGTCCTAACCTAGACCGTGCTAGAGGCGTGAGTCTGGACACAAAGGAAAGTCACAATACACCACCAGAATCAAAACAGAAACACAAAGAACAACCCCTTTCCTTTTCCTTTTCTCTTCTTCTTTTTTTCTTTCTTTTCTTTATTTTCTTTTGTTTTTCTTTCTTCTCTTTTCTTTTCAGGGGAATAAAATCTTTTGTTTGACAACCAAAATAAAAAGATTACTGCATACAACCTCTACCAACTTAGAATGACAAATCTTATTTCAGATAGCCAGACGCACAAATCTCCAAGTCAATTCTGGAGCGCTCAGATGGAGTTTGTGACCAACGTCAGATCCGTTGGAAAGAGCACGAGTTAAGCTCTCTAGATTGTATTAAAACTCCCAAATTGGATACCGAATACAGAAACTACAGCAGTTTTCTTCCCGGGCTGAATTGAAACTCCGAAACAAAATTTGGTGACAAGAACTCGAAACTCTAAAGGACTACAACTAAGACCAGCAACTCAACACAACCGATGCAACCGAAAACTCAACAAGCCCTAACTAAGAAGTACTAGTAAAGGCTTAAAAGGGTCTATAGGACTGCGGCAGGGGGAAAAAATTTCTACTATTTTTGGCTTTTTCTAGACTGTAGGAAAATAAAAATAGCGAAGGATTGGAAGTCTCTCACCGAACAACCTTGCTCTGATTACCAACTGATGTGAACCCGTTAGGGTTTGTTCCCGATCTTTCCGTGAGAGGGGATAGATAACTCGATTGGTGGATGGAGACGACATTCACGGCCTGACTACAGCCTTCCAAGGATGCTGCGCCTTAGCAACCGATACACCACCTCCAATGGCTGTTGCGATCTTGTGGAGCGCAACACCCGGCCACTAGGGCACTCGTCCTGCAAGCAATCGAAGAACAAGCAAGAATAAGTAGAACAAGCAACTCAATTGCAAATATGGAGATAAGAACCAATCTGAAATCACAAAGATCGGGTTCTGAATCGAGTAGAACGGATGGTCTAGCCGACACATGCGTCTACAAGCAAGTAGCAATGGCTAAACTTTCAACAAAATAAAACCCAATCTGTTTGTGGTGGATATGGAGGTATATGAGAGGGTAGAGGATGACCAGGATGTGGTGGAGGTCATCCCTAAACCCTAGGACGCACCCCTGTTGGGCCCTACTTGATACACACCCCATCGGGCCAAAATCAGGTGACTCAGCACCATGGACAGAAAAGGTCTTTGTAGTAAATCAACTATTGCATCCGCCTCGGAGAAGATATGGACATGAGTCTGGATCCATATGAAAGTAGACTTTATAAGCTTTCTGTGAAGTCCAAGAACTCCCCAATCGGAGTCCGTATGAAGTCATGGCAGCTGTTACAATTTGGTTCTGTCCTGCAGTCCAAATCTAACATCCAAAACGTGTTGGATTTGGACTCTTCCTTTCCTTGCACCAAAAGTGATGTGGTGGCCTGGTGGAGAATATTGGGAAGACTTAGGCTTGGTTCCCAATCAATTTCTTTGGTCCTCCATGTTTTCCATATAATTTCCACACACGGCTTTATCCAGTTAAGTAATTCTGAAAACGAGAATGCACAGAAATCGTAGTGCAGCATTAATTGTTCAAAAGTATCAAATTTAATCTTGATATAGAGTTGATTCACCTTTGGACAAGAAGGCACTAATATGGTCGTATCCATGCTAATGATATCCTCATCAGTTTTATCGGGACGTTACCCGACAGACCATTGGGTTATTCCATTTGAAGTGCGTTGAGGTCATATCGCTTGTATAGCAGTGATCCGCGTAATTGAGCCGGAATAATTCAAGCGGCTGCCACATTTCTCACCTAAGCCTGCACCGATGACAGCGGTCTTACATGAGTCACCCTCCTGAAGCTGGATCGTCTTGAGAGCCACGTCGCCAGTTGACTGGATGCTCGACTTGTTTGCCTTCCTCGTTGGGATTTCCAGCCCGGCTTGAGAGAGTTGTTGCGCGACTGTGAGTACTTCTCCTGAAGCATGTGGCACATGCGTAGTCGAAGCGTACTGGATGGCCTCCTGGTTGCAGTCATACGACTTCTTCAAGTCGCCTCGGAGAGTGAGTACCCCCACTTCATCCTGGTATCTTGAGAAGTAAATAAACATAGTGTGGCACTGCCATGAATTTGGCCAGTGCCGGCCTGCCCAGTATGGCATGATATGAAGATTCGAAGTTGGCAACCTCGAATTTGATGAACTCGGTATGGTAGTTCTCCCTCGTGTCGAAGGTGACTGGAAGGACCACTGTGCCAAGTGGTTGCGCTGCGTTGCCTGGGACAATGCCATAGAAGGGAGACTTGCTTGGGACGAGCATGTCCGTTAAGTCCAAGCCCAGCTTTCTCAACGTGCTGGTGAAGATGAGGTTAAGACCGCTTCCGCCGTCGATAAGTACTCTGGTGAGCTTGACCTCTGCCACCACCGGTCCAGGACCAGGGGGAATTTGCCGGGCTCCAAAAAGTTGGTCCACTGATCATCTCGTGAGAACGAGATGGGGACCTCCGACCACCGGAGTGGTCGTGGTACCACCGGCTCGATGGACATGATTTCTCGGAGAAGCAGTTTCTGTTCCCTCCTGGAACTGATCTCTTCATCATCTCCGAAGATGACGTTGATGTTTTTGGAGGCATCTTGGAACTTTGCGTTGTGCGATTTGTCCCCTTGGTCATCCTCTTCGGGCTCTTTATCCGCTGGCTTGTTCTTCTTGTTGCTACTGGGATTGCTAAATGTCCTTCGGAGGTGGTAGCAATCAATTGCCGCATGATTAGCACCTGGATGCCATGGGCATTTCTTTTGCAGGAGTTTTTTGAACTCCTCCTGCGTCGTTGTCTTCCTGCCTCGCAAAGGGCGATCCACAGCCTTGACTAGGTCGTCTGGCTTGCGCTTTTGGGATGGACCCGAGTAGTCCCACTGGCTCTTGTCGGTACGATTGTCATTTGTGCACCTCATGTTTTTGTCATTGCGCCTCGGGAACCGCTCACGCATCTTATCCTCTTGCTCAGACCAATCGTGCATCATGTCATGAAGTCCTGCAAAAGTTTTTGGTCTGTTCCGCCCAAAGTCTCTATAAATGCCTGGGTCAGTGAGGCCATTGTAGAAGCAGTCCATGATGTCCTCTTCCGAGATGTTCGCAATGGTGGCGCGCACATCGAAGAAATGGTGTGTGTATGATCGTAGGAGCTCGTTGCGTTCCTGTTTACACTGGGCAAGGTCATGACGAGTACCTACGCGGGTGATCGCCCCCTGAAAGTTATCGATGAAGACTTTCTTGAGTCACTCCCAGGAGTCGATCAAGTTGTTGCTGAGGCTCTCCAGCCATGTGAGCGGCACAGGGTCCAAAGCAATCAGGAAGTAGAAGACCTTGGTGATGTTGGAGCCTCCTGCGACTTCTATGGCGGTGGAGTAACATCGTAGCCATTGCTGAGGAGCTTGTTTGCCATCATACTTGGTGATCCTGTGACAGTTTGAGTACTTGTAAGCTAGGAACATTATTTGTTAGTGTGAAGTATGTGCTTGTTAGTGTAAAGCTTGTGTGTGTTTATGTGAAGCTTTTAAAAACTTAAATGCAAGTAAAAGGGGTTTATAATTACGGAAAAACTAGGGTTGTTTCTGCAAAATATAATTGGATAGGAGGTAACTTCAAAATAAGTGTAGCTTTGCTAACATGTTTTTCTTACTTTATCCCCTGTAAAAAAAATATAATAAAAAAAATAAAAAATATAAAAATATGTATATATCCAAAAGTTTCATTTGAAATGTATGTGTTGAAAAGTGTAAAAAGGTGAATTGTAAAAGTAACTTTCAAAGTTACTAAAGGCTAAAGTGTAAAAAGGTGCAAGTCATCATGTCATAAATGCTTGAGTTATCCTGTCATAAATGCTTAAGTCATCCTATCATAAATGCTTGAGTCAACCTGTCATAAATGCTCGAGTCATCATGACATGTCATAAATACTTGCAATTAGGTCCAAAGTTATAAGAAATTTACCTCAGTAAGGACAAAATCTATTCAAATACCACTTTTGTTCAAAATTTAAAATGTAAGGCTGTATACTTTGGGTTTTTGAACTTGAACCCTAAAGAAATATTGTAGGATCTGAAAAACTCTCCAACTTATATTTTGGGCATTTCCTCATTAGGGTTTTAGATTAATGAGAAATTTTACTTTACCGAGAGGTCCTTGTATTTTCTGTAATTGCAGAAAAGTCCCTGGATGCATCCCACTTTGCTTCCTCTGTTTCTTTTCTGCGAGCTCAGTGCCACCCCTGCCACCACCCACCGCTGTTCCCTCGCCACCACGCCACCTCCTGCTGCACCTCACTCCACGCGTCGCTCGTCTCTTATCTTGCTCCCCGGACGCTTTCTATAATCAACTGCAACACCACGGCACGCCGCCCCCGCCGCGCGTGCTTTCCTTGCTCTCAACGTCGTCTCGCCGTGTCCCTCCAACACCACGACACGATGTCGTCCACGTTCAACGGCTACTCCACTTCACTCCAGGCCGCCTCGCCTCGCTTCGCATCTGCTCCACTTTTCTTAGAGCCAATCCGAGCTCCTGCCCTCGCGCCAGAGGCGCCACCGCATGCCATGGCCGCCGTCGCCAGCTCCTGCTCACGCGCGCAGCACCCCTCTCGACCTTAACACTTGCTCCACAGCTGCTCCACGATCTCCTTTACTCACTCACGCGCTTCTCTTCCACGGCAATTCCTTTCCCCGAGCGTAGCTCCTCGCCGGACTTCCGCCGCAACCACTGCTCGCCGTCAACAGCCACCGCTGCCGCCTCTCAACCCCGATCCAATACTCTTGCAGCACCACGACAACCCACTGATGCTCCCCAGCCCATCCAATTTCATTCTTCCACTCTCGAACATCGTCTCCCACAGCGCCGGCAAGCTCAAGCTCTACCGCCGCTCGGCCTTACCGTCGACTCACTGCCACAGAGCCCCTCCGCCTTCGCCAAGAGCACCAACAACACTACATGATTCCGCAGAAGCTTCCCAGCAGCTTCTTCACCATCCTCAGGCACCACAGTCACTGGAACCACCTCACCGTCGCTACCTCCTCGCTGGTGAGCTTCTGTTTCCGTCGAGCCCGGCCTTCCGCCCTTCCTCCGACCGGTCCAACCACTCCAGTAGCCTCCTCTCCTCCTACTGCAGCTATTAGACCAGGGCCTGGCCGCCCTCCTCGCCAGGAAGCATCCTGCCGATGAGCTCCCCTCTACCGCTGCCTCGGCCACCGTGAGAAATCCACCTCCGATCACCCTCTCTTCCTCCCAAACCCACCCCTGGACGCGCCTTGAGCTCCTGATGCTCGTGGACCAGTCCTCCTCCACCCCTGACGCCGCCCCTCGCTGGAATTTGGCCGGCGATACCCCTGCCCCTTCTTCCCCGATGAGCAAGGACCCAATTGCTCTGATTTCAAACTTTCTAGGGTCCTGTCTGTAAATATCCAGTCCCTCCCCCTCCAATTCAAAGCTGTGAAATTCAAAAATGTGTAGAAAATTGTAGAAAATTCAAAAAAATGCCAAACCAGTTTTGTTGGAATCCTTGACTTAAATTTGACTACTTTTATATAGGGCTTTTGAACTTAATATGTCTGGTTTTTGATCTAAATTAAATAATAGGAAATAGGTGCTTTAATTAGATCTTTTGATCCATAGTTGTGCTATAGCTGAATTTTGGAACTTAGGTTGTATGTCCCATGTGTAGTTCTATGTAAAAGTTTCGAGTTCTTTATTGCTCAATTGCTTAGAAATTCGAGTACCTTTGTTATATGTTGATGAAATGCTTAGATTTTATTTAAGGATGCTTCTATTAGTGTTTGTATCTGAAATTTATACCCTAACTTCCTTTTTGCATGTGTAATCCATGATAAAAATATTAGGATTAGTAATAGGCTATACATCAAGTTATGGACTTATGCTTGTTTTCAAAGATAATTCATTTATGCTAGTTCTTGCGTATGAAAAATTATGAAAATATTTTGAGGTGTTTCTCTAGGGTAATGTAACCTGTTCACAAAATTTCAGAACAAGATCTTATATATATCTGCAGTTATAAATAACTCTTAATCTGTTAGTGCTGTTTTGTTTATTTTTGTGGTATAATTTCTATGAAGATAAAATCTTGATAAATTTACAGTAGCCTAGACATAGCTTTATCTATAGCTGATAAAAGTTTTAACCCCAGTGCTATAGTGGTTTGTTCTGTAAAAATAATTCATGTTCTAGGTGTTGCTTGTGTGAAGTGATTATTCTGATTTATATAATATGGAAAATGTTTTAACAATTTTAGGGTAGATTAGTCTCTGTTAGATCTGTTTAGCATAACGGTTGTCCAGCCGATGCCCTTCCTTAGATATGCTCCTACGTCGGCTAGTTCGCCGATACCTTATTCTTTGTATCGGCTACTGCCGATGCAGCCTTCTGTTATGTTTTACATCGACTGCCAAATAGTCGATGTATCGGAGATGGACACACGATCTTAGGGTTCTTGCTATCAGTTGATCCAAGCCAATTCTAGTTGTTTTCCATATCGGTCAAATATGGCCGATCAATCCTTAGTTTTCCCATCCTTATCCGCACACTTCTATCAGCCGATTTATTGGCTAGGAAATCGGCTATATACCTATCGGTCACATACCCTCAACCACACTCCAATCGGCTACACATCTGTAAACATATCCTCATCCGCACAAGCCCATCAGCCACATTCTTTTTAGTCTAGTTCCGCGCTTGTGATCTCATCAGCCTAGTCCGATATTAGTATTCTGTTCCACTTAGTTCTTGTAGCAGGTCTGATTTAGATGAACCCATCGGCTGTACGTCAATTGATTATTGTACTGACGTAATCAAGTCGATACAACCACACCTAGTTACCTAGAATAACACTTAAGCACATCTTAGTTAGGTACAGTTATTACAGAGTAGGACAATCAGCTACACAGCTGATAAGACCCAGTAAATATAGGAGAACATTAAAGGTGAAAACCGGCTACACATCTAACCAACCAATCGGCTGAATACGTCGAGGCACAGACCGTACGGATACATAGTTCGACTAGTCTACCAATACACCATCGGCTAGTTACTCGCACTAGTCAACTAGCTATGCTGATACATCACTCGACTAGTTCTACCCGATGTGTAAATCGGCTAATGTGCCGATGCACTAAATCGGCTAGTAGGCCGATTCACCGATCGACTAGTACACGTACATAAGTCGGCTCAGCCGATGTTCACACAATCAACTAGTTTTATTAAAGCATAGATCGGCTATACCGATACTCACGTGATCGGCTAGGTACGCCGATACTCACACAGATCAGTTAAGACAAAGCTACTTTAGGAAACACCCCTCTGCTAAAGTAATCAATGCTTTCACTGATCAATTAGGAAACTGATGCACCTATCAATCGGCTACACAGACCAAAGTACACAACCCTAGATCAGTAAGATAGCACAGTAGATACGCCTCTGTTAGGCACGACCAAAGCACATCAATCGGCTAAACCTGATGCACCCTCGTTGACTAAGGCAAGCCGATACACCAACCATCAGTTAGGTAAAAACATGCTGATAACTAGATCTAATCAGCAAGATTCTTCCTTGTTCAATCCTTGAAACACTGTACCTTTAACGTTCCTATCCATATCATCCAATTTGACCCCAGGTGAACTCAAATCGGCTAATCTCTTCTGCTCATGTACAGAGACCGCTCCTGCCGATTTCTCTTCCAAACAGAAATCAGCAGATTTCCTAAAACTGTGTAGATAGCTCCCTCCTTTGCCAATTCTATCGGCTAAACTCCTATTGTTTCCAATCGGCTCTGTTGTAATCTTCAACAAATAGCCAATTTTAATTAGTTGTCCACCTAAAGCTCTATCCAAGTTTTGTTTCAGGTCTTTTTGGTTGTTATATAAATAATATGTTAAATGAGTGTTGGATTGCAACTTTATCGTGAATTAAGATAGTTTATTGTGCACACTTTGAATGTAATGTTGCATTGCATGTAGATACGACTACTTCCGTAGACGGTACCTACGAGATCTCCCAGGAGTCTGCAGAGGATGTTTCTGAAGACCATGTGAACGTTGTTGCAAGATTCTCTGAAGGCCCGAACCCAGGTTCGGAAGATCTTAACTTTACTGACTCCAGCCCCACCAGCAAAGGCAAGCCCCGGTGCATAACCCAGTATTTCAAATTACTACATTATGCAATCTTATACTGATATATTATATCTTGCATTAAGTCTAGGAGATGAAATGAAACCCTAGATGCATGAATCCTAGGAACCTATGTATTGCACCTGAGTCCATATCGAATAGACGCTCTGCTAATAGGACCAGTAGAAGTCGGGTGATTTCCTGTCACTCGCGCGATATAGGAGTTGCAATGTTTACATCCCTGCAATCACTATAAGGATGACGGACAGGATTTATATGAAGTATCATGGTTGAGATGATACCACGTCTGTGCTGATGAATTTGATAAGGACGCAGTGTGTGGTAGCAGTGGTTAAGCGTTTGAAAGTACTAGCCACATGCCGCGAAATATGGTAAGCGGTAAGCCTAGTAACCAATCGGCCCGAGGAGTGGACATACCTCCCACCACTCGTATTTTGGTTTTTTCTGTTACTCGATTCGACGTGTGGGAATACATGTTGCAGGGCAACCAGGAGTACGGTCGTGTAGTCACTCTACAGACGTACATCCTGCACATTGGATGTGCGTATGGTCCTGCAGTCGCTTGTGGTGGATTTGATCCATGAGTCGGAATGAAAGGCAAATGGTTGCTTCGGAACAACCGTTGGATGTTCCAAGCGTGTGAGTTAGGTTTACCCTTGCAAGGCTGAAATTCGATTCAGGAATCGTCCGTTTCTCGCGGAGATTGAGACTGCTTGATCCCTTTACCACATAGAGTAACAAGAGAAATGCTATGGTTATCAAAAGTGATGTTTGGCCAAAGATTCTACCATGCTTGATTAGTTATAGGTGCTTATCTAGAATGGATATTCACATAGAATTTGAAAGCTAAAATTTGAAATTAAGGATCTACTCTTTGTTGCTTTTCCGTCGAAAACTATACCCATAACCATTAAAGCCTTCATAAGTCTAGTTACATGGCTAAATATACCATGAACGGGTAAGCCTTGCTGAGTATTAGAATACTCAGTCTTGCATTATGACTTTTTGGTTCAGGTAATCCCCCTGACGACCCTGCTCTGCCTATGCCATGGCCTTACCCGCTGCCCGAAGGTTGGTCCGTGGACTGAGACCTGTCCCCGGCCAACACAGATCCCTCTGAGTGATATCATGCCAGGGCTAGCGTGATATCCGTACTGACGATGTATACAGTGTCCGTACTTTAAACTCCGCTGCCATGAAACTTAAACTATTTTGTAATAATTCCCACCAGTTGGGAACTGATGTTACTTTTAAAACACTCATGTAATATATCTACCTGCGTTGTAAAATATGATGGCATTTGTATCTCTGGACTCGCCTTCGTGCGAGGTACCTTGTTTGATCCCGCATTCGGTGGTTTATCAGGACGTTACCCGACAGACCAAGGGATTATACCATTTGAAGTACGTTGGAGCCCTCAAGAGTGGACTCACGTACTTGAGCCGGTGTAATTCAGGTTGGTTCTGCCACAGATCCCAATCGGCTTGAACCCCTCAGGGTACTTGTAACTGCTGAACCGTGTTGTGAATGCTGGAAAGCAATCATTGCAGTCGGTACCCTCTGGATCAGCTACCTCACGCTCTCTGCGCCTGGAATCAATTATGGATTGGGCATCGCGTCCTTCATTGATTCTCTGGCGCAGGTCTTCTTGAGGATTCCGATGATTAGGTTGTCGCGGGTTGCCTCCTGGAGGTGGCTGCTGCCTCCCACCAGTGGCCTGACTCCCGCGAGCGTTGTCGTTGTTATTGCTTCACTGAGGTCGAGGACGGCCGCCTGCCGTTCGACTGTTAGGCTGGCTACGGCTTTCGCCCATGTGTTCTTCTCCCATGGCGGAGGGTTTTGTTGATCGAGCTGAATCCATGCCCTCTGCGCGTACCGAAGTACTTTGCGCAGGTTTGGATCGTTGCTGCATTCGAGTATGGCAGTTACCCTGGCGATGTTAGCCACCGGGGTTCTGAAGCCCCGCTCGCTCACGGCGGCGAATTCGGCGTCTAGCTCATGATGCATAGATCGCATGCGCTCGTTGACCCTCCTTCGTCGGGCTGTGCGGGCTCTGTTTCTGGCCCTTCGTGCCTCACACTCGGTGTCGTTTTCGTCACCGGCGTTGACTGTGGCCTCATCTTTGGATATCATGTCAAGTGCCTCGTTGGGTGAGATGCCATCATCCTCGCCCTCTTCCGCCATCAACACTTGGCATGATATGAGCTCGTTGGAGCTTGCTTTGACTAGCTCGGTCGATTCTTCTGCCATGGTGGCTAATGGCTTGCCCTCATAAAAAGGTAAGGGCTCGAGGTGTGCCATGAGTCGGTCTTCGTCTTCGAGTAGATCGGAGAGCTTCATGCCCTTCCAATGCATGAAACGGCCTTCTGGAGTGCAGGTGATCATCAGACCATTGTCACCAAGGCAACCCGCAGCCCCCCGACGTGCGGTGGCTTCGGGTTTTTCGATTTGGAGTAAATTGTCCAAGTCCTTTTCCAATGCGGAGAGGGACTCAGAATTGTTGGCCTCCTGATGTTCAGTGGCCGAATTGCGTAGACCGAGTCGTGATCGGTTACGCAAGTTCTCAGATTGGAGCGAGTCCGATCCGAGCGTGGTCGTTGCAGCGCGGGGCTTAGTCGCGTTGAAAACGGACTCCTCCTTGGTCTTCCTGGCGGAGCCATGGGTTGACCAGTTGTCAAGATTGTCAACGAACTCATCAAGCTTGCTATGAAAACTTGCTGCAAGAGATTTTGGCTTCATGACATCAATGGTGAAGCGACAAAAATCGCCCGCGCCGTCTGCGATGCAGACCCACGAGCCAAAAACGAACGTCGTGCCCTGGGAGGCACAACACTGGTGAACTTGAACGATGCCATCGAGTTCGCCGGTGAATCTTCGATGCGCTCCCCTACCTGGCGCGCCAGCTGTCGGTGTTTTACCGCCTGCCCACCGAGGGGTATACCCGAGGTGGTAAGTTTTAGGTAGGGTGACGCCGAGATCAGGAACTCGAAGGTGCAAGCAACACAAGATTTAGACAGGCTCGGGCCGTGATGTGCGTAATACCCTACGTCCTGTTTGGTGGTTTGTATTACCTTGGGTGTTGATGTGTTTTGAGAGGGTCCCTACCCGCCCTTATATATCCGGGAGGACAGGATTACATGAATCCTAGTCCGACACTAGCCTAGGAATCGTACTCGAGTACAACTCGAGTAGCTTCCTTCTGTATCGGCTAGTTCTACCTCGCATGCGAGTAGAATACAACACAGATAAGGTATAGGACATGTCCTATCCCCTATTCCTATATGAACTACGTTATGTACATAGTCCCGTAGTCCCGGGTCTGACAATCACCTCTTGAACTTTACTAGGGTTGACTGAGATACCATTACTAGAGATAGTATGGCCCAAGAATTTCACACTACCCATCCAGAATTCACATTTGGAGAACTTAGCATATAACTGATGGTCTCTAAGGCGTTGGAGATCAATGTGCAAATGTTTAGCATGGTCCTCCTCGTCCTTATAATAAATAAGAATGTCGTCGAGAAAACCACGACAAACTTGTCAAGCTCCGGCATAAAAACCGAATTCATGAGATACATGAAGTAGGCAGGAGCATTTGTGAGACCAAAAGACATAACTAAGTATTCATACAATCCATATCGAGTGGAGAAAGTGGTCTTTGGAATATCATATGGTCAAATCTTGATTTGATGATAGCCTGAACGAAGATCAATCTTGGAGAAGATTTTTGCTCGAGTCAACTGATCGAAAAGAACATCAATGCGAGGAAATGGATATTTGTTTTTGGTTGTCACCGCATTAAGAGGCCGGTAGTCTACACATAACCTCAAACTATGATCTTCTTCTTCACAAATAGGGCTGGGCAACCTCAAGGTGAAGCGCTTGGATAAATATAGCCTTTGTCTAGAAGTTCTTGCAATTGTACTTTTAATTCTGCTAATTCCTTGGGTGGCATTCGATAGGGTCGTTTAGAGATAGGTGCAGTGCCTGGCTGCACTTCAATGACAAACTCTATATCTCAATCTAGGTGTAGTGCCTGGCTGCAGTTCAACGAAAAACTCTATATCTCGATCTGGTGGCATGCCTTGTAAGTCATCTGGGAAAACATCGGCATACTCACGTACCCCTGGAATTTCTTCTATTTCGGAGCGGACCTCATTGAGAGCACATGAATTTGTGCATTCTCGGAGTGGCGAATATAGAGTAGTAGCTCCTTGGGTCGGGGAATTGATTTCAACGGCTCGGGAGGAAAGATCTAAGGTTACTCCATGCCAAGTCATCCAATCTACTCCCAAAATGATATCGATGCCTTCAAGTGCCAAGAGAATCAAACCGGTTTTGATGATTTTGCCACCCAATTTAATTGGCACGTTTCTTATGAGTTGATTTGAACCAACTTTACCACCCGGTGTAGCTATCATATAAGACCCTCTTGTGTGATAGAAATCCAAACCCACTTTTGCACCGAATTTTGCACTAATAAAACTATGTGATGCACCAGATTCAAATAATATAACAGCAGGCTTGCGGTGGGTACAAAATGTACCCGTCATTACTGGTGCACCATCAGGAAGCTCTGCAAGGGTGGTGAAATTGATCCGCCCTCACTTGACCTGAATAGTCTATTTCTTGCCCTGGTTTCTGTTGTTGGTATTGAAGCCTTTGGCCCTGAGCTTGCTGTCTGGACTGACGGCATTCTCGAGCAAAGTGAGTAGAACTCCCACAATTGAAACATCAGTTTGTGTTACTCTAGCGGGGTGGCTGCTGTATATTTGGCCTTGTGCCATTTGGCTGTGGAGTAGGGGGTCTTGCCACACCCTGTTGGTGAGGGAGCCTGAAAATCCAACGCCCTGGCTGAGGGGCATTCTGAAGAGGTTTAGGTGTCGGTGTTTTACCGGCTACCCACCGAAGGGTATACCCAAGGTGGTAAGTTTAGGTGAGGAGACGCCAAGATCAGGAACTCGAAGGTGCAAGAGATTTAGACAGGTTCGGGCCGTGAGGTGCGTAATACCTTACGTCCTATATGGTGGTTCGTATTCCCTTGGGTGTTGATGTTATGTTTTGAATGGGTCCCTGCCCCCTTATATATCCGGGAGGTCAGGGTTACAAGAATCCTAACCGGTACTAGCCAAGAAATCATACCAGAACATATCTCAAGTAGATTCCCTGTGTACCGACTAGCTTTATCTCCTATTCATACGAAATAAATAAGAGATAAATAAGATAAATAAGAGATAAGACGGGCTTTATCTCTTAAGCCTGTTTAAACTACGTTATGTACACAGTCCTGTGGCCCCGGGTCTGACAAACCCCCGAGCTCTTCGTAGCTGAGTACTGCAGGCTTATCGAGTACTTTCGAAATAGTCTTCGGCTTCTTCTGAAGGTCCGTCTTGAAGTTCTTCTTCGAGTATTTTATTGGCTGCATCGAAGCTATGAGGTGCTCATGCCCCGAATTATATCTTTGATATGGTGTGCGATTGAAAAATCGCACTCCATATGGAGTAGCCCCCGAGCCTTAAGTTGAATCGGAGAATCAGACTGAGGGTCGCATTAAACTTGAATCCTCCTTACTTACTTTTTCAAATAGATTTGAAAAAATAAATAGTCGATACCACGTACCCCGCAGCCCCGAGCCTTGAATCCAAATCTCTCACGTTTGGAAATAAGGATCCAAAAGTCGTAGCATGCAGTGTAAAAATATCCACATGGTAAATAACTAATGTGATGGTACAATGATGGAAATTAGATCTGGATTTCGAAAAACCCCTTTTTTCGGGACAATTAACCCTGAAAAAATGATTAATCAAATATTTTATCTAAACAATCCATCAAATGACCCCTCAAATTCCGAATACTCCCTGAAATGACTCTTCAACTTCAAAACAGTAAAACTATCCCCGGCCGCTGGTTATTTAACCCCACGGTAACACCGAGTAAAAACTGCGCTTCCAATCTGCAATTTGCCAAAAACCACCAAAATCCCCCAAATAGAGCCGCACTCCACCTTCATCCTCTTGAAGAAATCCCAATCCACCCAAATCTCCCTGCCCCTCTCCCCGCAGCCCCCGAGCAACTCATGGCGAGTAAATCTAGAGATGGCACCCAAAAGATCGGAGAAGGATGGGAAGAAGAAGGAGGCGCAGCCGCCGTCCGGAGAGTGGACACATAGTAAGTGCTCCCTCAACGACCTCAAGAAGCTTGTTTCCGAGGGGTTGCTCAAAGACAAGAATCTTGTCAATTGGCGCCCCTCATTCCGCGAACCTTAACCCATGGAAAATGTGGATGAAATCGTCATATTTTACCATTTTGCTGAACGGGGTTTGGCCCTCCCCTCTTGCTCCTTTTTCTGGGGTCTTCTTTACTACTACGGGCTTGAGCTCCATCATCTCAACCCAAATTCCGTTTGCCATATCTCAATCTTCATCCATTTCTGCGAAGCCTTCCTAGGAATCGAACCCCACTGGGATCTTTTCCGCTTCCTCTTCCGGTTGAAACCACAACCCACATCAAAAAATCTATCTGTTGTAGGGGGCGCCGGCATCCAACTTAGACAACAAGCCGGCGACAAGTACCTCTCGTACAAATTCCCCTCCAATATTCCCGGGTGGAAAAATCATTGGTTTTATATCAAAAATCATGCCCCCCAACTCCCAAAAAAATCAAATAGACCACCTGTTGTAAGGCCGGAGTGGAATACCAAACTTCCCAGGGGGGACATGTATCAAGTCGAAGAGTTGCTAGACAACATAGCGGCTCATAAGGAGATGGGAGTGACTGGCGCATCTGTGATGTTCTCCTTCTTCAAGCGCTGAGTCCAGCCAATTCAGCAACGCCATATACTTAGATTCGAGTACAAGGGCGCTGAAGATCCGTCTCGCATGTGCGCAGAGAAGCTGACGGACGAAGTTGCACTCACCCAGGTCAAGCGGGTGCTACTGGATGTGGACGCAGTCCCCTACGTCCTGCAACCTTTTTCGTCATAAAATCCTCCAAAACCGGTAAGTATTCAACTACTTTATGTTGAAAACAAACTCTGTGTCTACCACTGCTAACTGAAGACCTTCTGTAGGGGCACACAGAGTTGTGCCGGAGCTACCCGCCACAACCCGACATCCCTCGGCCGGACCACCTCCTCCCCAGCGCCGCAGCCGAAGCCAAGAGGGCTCGAGTAGCCGAGACACTACCCGGCAGCGAGTCCACCGAAGGCGGAAGCCCCCTGGCGGAAAGGGAAACTGAGGGGGAGGCGAGAAGGGGCGACTCCCCCGGACCAGCCGTGGAGTTGATTGACACAATACCTTCGATCCCGCAGGGTCGCCGGGTTGTGCGCAAACGAAAAGCGCAAGAAGTCGAGTCCTCCAGGTATGAACATGCTGCCCTATTGTCATACATCAATGTTGTTTGATGCTGACCTTTTCCGCTTACAGTCCTCCCGCTTCTCCACCCGGGCCTGGGTGCCAAGAAATGGGAACGGATCCAATAGCTTCAGCGGCAGGATCGGTTACCATTGCCGTGGCAGGCACCACCGCCAGTTGGTGTCGCCCCGCCACCAACAAAAGGTACCGAGGCTAAGACACCATGGGTCATGCGGGTGAAAAAGGCTGTCATGAAGAGGTCCTCACTGTAAGTACACATCTTGTTACGTAATGAACAGTCTGCCCTTTTCGACTTGTAATGATAGAACTGACTCTGCTTCATTAGGTCTGCAAGCGCCATGAAGCACAAGCCAAAGCCAGCCGCAGCTACTCCAGCCCTCGAGCCATCGGCCTTGGACGAGCCCGCGCCCCAGGAGCCAGCCCCCGAGGCGGACATGACGCTGCCCGACCTACCGCCAGCCCTCGAGCCCCAACAAGCCGAAGCCAGGGCTGGTGGTGGGGAACAAGTCGAGGCCCCTGGTGCCGCTCCTGCAGATGGCACAGGTAAGTGTCTGACTACCCACGTCTAGCTGCTTGGCCCGAGGCAATATGTACTAAGTGCATCTTAACTTGCAGGTGCCCAGCAGCCGCCTTCTGAAGAAGCCGCAAGGACCTCAAGGCGTCCTGGCGACCTACTGATGGCCGGGCCCGGGTACCAGAACGTCATCACCACCGATCTGGTGGATGATCCAATGCTGACGGCCAGCAACATAAAGACCTTCAAGAAGGCCTACAAGGAGTTGTACGATTTTGCCATGGTAAGACATGATCGCTCTTCTGCTTGCATACGTTGTCAAGTTGCTTATCGTAATCTTCTCATTTTATGCAGAATGTGATCACGCACTCTTAGAAGAAGTCCGAGAAATTGAAAACAGTTGTGAGTGGTCACCAGGAGCTTGCTGCTATGGAAAAAAGCATATCCGATGAGAAGATGAAGAACTGCTATCTTCAGAGAGAGCTTGACATGCTGAAGCAGGAACGGACTTGAGAGACATGGCTTCTCAAGAATGATCTGCGCAATCTCGAGGAGCAGCTCAAGGAATAGAAGAAGGCGTACCAAGGTAAATCCTTGTTTCCCTTGAGTACTTCCACTTAATAGTTTATCATGTATTCTGAAAATACCTTCACCACAAAGCTTAGGAAAATCGTAACATATAAAGAAGAGCTACTTACTGACGTGAAGAATATGCTGTATCACCGTACAGATGACATCGAGAGGCTGTAGAAGGTAGTCGCCGACACTGAAGAACAGTTCGCCGACTACCTTCGGCAAATCAAGACACTGGGCGAGGAGAAGGAGCGGCGGCAAAAGGAGTTGGAGGACCTCAGAAGAGCCACCAAGAAGCTGGTGGACATGGTGGATGCACCAGAAGAAGGCGAAGTAGGCAAGCGGCCCTTGCTGGAGCGACTTCTCGGGGCGCCACAGAAGGTCATCAAGTTCCTCACAGAAGCTCCAATCGCGTGTGTCGGCCACGCCCTCGCCTTTGTAAAATCTTTTTGGCCAGAAGCTCAACTAGAAATGTTTGCGCAGGGGGTGGTGGTGGAGTGTACTGAAGATCAATTCAATGAGTACCTCCGAGAAGCCCAACTTGTAGTAGAACAAATAGTAAAAGGTGTACTGCAGGATTAGAATGTAAAAACAAGTACTCGATTTCCTTGTATATATTTTTATCTGATGCCTCTACTTGTATGTGTCGTAGCTGAATTGACATTCAGACTTAAAGGCTAAGTAGTAGACACTACCCCCGGGTGCAGCGACTCTGAAAGTAGTCGTAGTAGTTCCGAGTAGGAACTCAACGAACGAGTTAGATATAGCCCGATCGAGCGAGTCTAACTAGTTAGGAAAGAACGCGAGCATCGTCGCAAGACTATCGTGCTTATAGCAGAAAACGAAGCTACCACGAGTGCAGCGACTCTGGGTGTAGTCGAGATCGCTCCTCATGTGAGCGCGTCCAACAAGTTAGGTAAAAACCAATCGAACGGATCGAATTTGTTGGGAGAGAACACGAGCATCATCGTGTGACTGCCATGCTTATGGCAGAAAACAAGGCTACCCTGAGTGCAACGACTCTGAGTGTAGTCAAAATAGCTCCTCCTGCGAGCCCATCCAACAAGTTAGGTATAAACCAATCGAACAGGTCGAATTTGTTGGGAAAAATGTGATCATCATCGCGAGCGACCATCAAAGATCACGGCGGGAGTCGATTGATATAAAGCATGAACGTAGCCGAGGCCTCCGTTAAAACTTTATAACACGAAGTCAATAGAAAATGAACGTGGCCGTAGCCTCCATCACAACTCATGGCAAGAAATTGATTTATAAAACATGAACGTGGCCGGAGCCTCCGTCTGTTAATAGAAGAATTTACATTCCGAATTTTGTGGAACAAAGCCTCCAAATTGATTCGGAAGGAAAAGGCCGTCTAGGCGCCCTGAGAACAGCTATCCCCGCATGCTTCCTCATGGGTAGAACTTGCGCAGGTTTTGAATGTTCCAAGAATTCAGGACATCTTGGCCCTTGGGGTATTGTAGACGATACGACCCTGGTCTTGTAACCTGCTTGACGATGAAAGGACCTTCCCATCTTGAGTTGAGCTTGTGTAAGCTGGACTCGTCTTGGATGCGGTGTAGGACCAGATCACCTATGTTGAACGACCGTTCCCTCACATTGCGGTCGTGATATCACTGGATCCCCTGGAGATATCGGGCTAACTGAACAAGAGTAGTGCAGCGAGCCTCTTCGACAGAATTGAGCTCTAACTGCCTTGCCTCATCCGCCTCGCCTTCATTGTATATTTCGACCCTTGGTGATTTTCACATGAAAGGGGCTTGTCCTGTGGCTTTGGACGGCTGAGTCCGGAGCCCCCAGATGACAGCGGCAATTCGTGTATCCACTTGCCTCCTTTCTTGTTGTTTTCATCATAGAGTCTTTTCTTGAGGCCATCAATTATCATGCCATTCGCCCTCTCAACTTGACCATTGGCCCTTGGGTGTGCAACAGAGACATATTTGATCTCGATGCACACATTTTCACAGAACTCCCAGAACTGGTTGGCCGTGAAGTTTGATCCCAAGTCCGTGATGATGGTATTTGGGAAGCCAAAGCGATGCAAGATATTGGAGATGAAATCAACAACTCGATCTGGTGTGAGTTTAGCTATCGGCTTGTACTCAATCCACTTGGTAAACTTGTCGATAGCCACCAACACATGGGTGAAGCCGCCTGGCGCCATTGTGAAGGGCCCAATCATATCGAGGCTCCAACAAGCAAATGGCCAGGATGGCGGTATGGTGATGAGACTATGGGCTGGAACGTGAGACTATTTGCCGAAGAATTGGCAGTTTTGGCACCTCCGCACAAGATCCTCAGCATCGGAAACTACGGTGGGCCACCAGAAACTAGCTCCGTATGCTTTCCCCACCAACATTCTTGAAGCTGCATGGTTGCAATAAACACCCTCATGTATCTTTCGCAGTATGCTGTAACCGTCTTCTTTCGTGACACACTTCATTAGAACGCCTGATCGAGCGCCACGTCGGTAGAGCTTGCTGTCGTCTAGGATGAACCCCTTGCTTCTGCGCATGACACGAGCTGCCTCTGTGCTCCTTGCGTCCATCCCCGCTGGTAGCCTTTGATCCCTGATGAAATCGATGTAAGCCTCTCTCCAGTCCTCACCAAGCAACATAACCTCCCGATCAGGCTGTTGAGGATCCGCATCGGTGGTTACCTGAGGTGAAGACTTGATGGATGGCTGCTTTAACTCTTGGACAAAGACTCCCGCTGGAACCTGTGCACGAGTAAACCCCAGCTTGGATAGTATATCTGCGCCAACATTATGCTCCCGTAACACATGATGAACCTCCAGACCGAAAAACTTATTTTCCAGCTTGCGAACTTCTTGTGCATAAGCATCCATCGTCTCCTTGTTGCAATCCCACTCTTTGTTGTCTTCCTGAACCACAAGAAGTGAATCACCATATACGAGTAGTCGCTTGATGCCCAGTGATACTGCCAAACGTAGCCCGTGAAGCAAGGCTTCATACTCGGCTTCATTGTTTGATACCTCCCAAAGGATCTAGAGAACATACTTCAGCTGTTCACCCTGTGGAGAAATAAATAGGACTCCAGCGCCGCCGCCGTCAAGCTTAAGAGACCCATCGAAGTACATGGTCCAATGCTCTGGCTTGTCGGCTGGGGTCGGGATTTGATTCTCTCTCCACTCAGCCATAAAATCGACTAGAGCTTGAGACTTGATTGCAGTGCGTGGCTTGAAGTCGATAGACAAAGCCCCCAGTTCCACTGCCCACTTTGATATACGCCCCGTGGCATCTTGATTATGGAGAATATCCGCCAACGGGAAATCCATAATCACAGTGATCTTGTACTTGTCGAAGTAGTGGCGCAATTTTCTAGATGAAATCAAAATTGCATATAAAAGTTTCTGGACTGCTGGGTATCGTGCCCTGGATTCGGAGAGTACCTCGCTGACAAAATATGCAGGCCTCTGCACTCCAAATGCATCACCTTCTTCGCCTCGCTCGACTACAATAGCACTGCTGACAACATGAGTTGTTACCACAATGTAGAGTAGTAGATCTTCTCCTGGCAAGCAATGGTGTTGTAAGGACCGGAGGGGACTGAAGGTGATGCTTCAGGTCTTGTAAGGCTCGCTCGGCCTCCTCCGTCCATTCGAACTTGTCTTGGCGCTTCAGGAGCTTGAAGAAGGGTAGTCCTCTCTCCCCGAGCTGGGAGATGAACCTGTTCAGGGCTGCCATACAGCCTGTTAGCTTCTGCACATCTTTGATTGTGGCCGGAGCCTCCATATCAGTGATAGCCAAAATCTTCATAGGGTTGGCTTCAATTCCTCGGTTGCTGACGATGAACCCGAGCAATTTCCCTGATGGTACTCCGAAAATGCATTTAGTTGGGTTGAGCTTCCACCAAATTCTGCGTAGGCTGCTGAATGTCGCTTCCAAGTCTGCAATCAGGCTGCCAAGATTCCTGGTCTTGATGACCACGTCATCCACGTAGGCTTCAATGTTCCGATGCAGCTGATCCGCAAAGCACATCTGGATCATGCGCTGATAGGTTGCTTCTGCATTTTTTAACCCGAAGGACATAGTTTTGTAAGCATATGTCCCATACGGGGTGATGAACGCGATCTTGATTTGGTCCTCCTCCTTGAGCGCAATCTGGTGATATCCTGAATAACAATCAAGGAAACAAAGAAGTACACAACCGGCCGTTGAGTCGATGACTTGATCTATGCGCGGTAGCCCGAAGTGATCTTTTGGGCAATGCTTGTTGAGATCGGTGTAGTCAACACACATTCTTCATTCATTATTCTTTTTCTTTACAAGGATGGGGTTAGCTACCCACTCTAGATGGATTACTTCTTTAATGAATCCAGCCATGAGGAGTTTAGCGATTTCCCATTTAATTGCCTCACGCTTGTCGTGAGCAAACCTTCGCAGGCGCTGCTTTTTGGGCATGGCCTGTGGGTGTACATTCAGACTATGCTCGATCAATTCCCTGGGCACCCCTGGCATGTCCGCTGGTTTTCACGCGAATATGTCTCGGTTGGCCCAAAGGAAACTGATGAGCGCGAGTTCCTATTTCTCACCTAAGCCCGCGCCGATGACGGCGGTCTTGGATGAGTCACCCTCCTGGAGCTGGATCGACTTGAGGGCCACGTCATCAGTCGACTGGATGCTCGACTTACTGGCCTTTCTCGAAGGGATCTCCAGCCCGGCTTGGGAGAGCTGCTGCGCGGCCATGAGTACTTCCCCTGAAGCATCTGGCATACGCATAGTCGAGGCGTACTGGATCGCCTCCTGGTTGCAATCATACGACTTATTCAAGTCGCCTCGGAGAGTGAGCACTCCACTTTGTCCTGGCATCTTGAGAAGCAAATAAACATAATGCGGCACTGACATGAATTTGGCAAGTGCCGGACGACATTCGAAGTTAGCAACTTCGAATTTAATGAACTCGGTGTGGTAGTTCTCCCTCGTGCTGAAAGTGACTGGAAGAACCATCATGCCAAGTGGGTGCACCGTATTACCTGGGACAATGCCGTAGAAGGGAGATTTGCTTGGAGCCAGCATGTCCATGAAGTCCAGACCCATTTTCCTTAGAGTGCTAGAGAAGATGATGTTGAGACCACTCCCACCGTCGATGAGCATCTTGGTGAGCCTGACTTCTGCCACCACCAGGTCCAGAACCAGGGGGAACTTACCGGGCTCCAAAAAGCTTGTCCACTGATCATCGCGGGAGAACGAGATGGGGACCTCCGACCAGCGGAGTGGTCGTGGTGCCGCCAGCTCTATGGACATAATCTACGAAGAAGCAGTTTTTGTTCCCACGTGGAACCGAAGTCTCCATCCCCCCCGAAGATGATGTTGATGGTCTTCAAAGCATCCTGGAACTTCAGGTTGCGCCCTTGGTCCCCTTGGTCATCATCTTCGGGTTCATTGTCCATGGGCTTCTTGTTCTTCTTGCCACCGCCGGAATTGCTGAAAGTCCTCCGGAGGTGGTAACAATCAATTGCCGCATGATTGGCACTTGGATGCCACGGGCATTTCTTCTGTAGGAGCTTCTCGAACTCCTCCTACGTCATCGACTTCTTGCCACGCGAGGGACGATCCACAGCCACGATGACATCATCTAGCTTGCACTTTTGGGGTGGACCCGAATAGTCCTGCTGGCTTTTGTCGTTACGGTTGTCATTAGGACGCCTCAGATTGCTATCTTGGCATCTCGGGAACCGCTCCCGCATCTTCTCCTCCTGCTCGGACCAGTCGTGCATCATGTCACGCAGTCCCGCAACAGTCTTTGGCCTATTCCGCCCGAAGTCTCTGTAGATGCCTGGATCGGTGATGCCATTGTAGAAGCAATCGATGGTGTCCTCTTCCGAGAAATAGCGTGTGTAGGATTGTAGAAGCTCGTTACGTTCCTGTTTGCACTGAGCAAGATCATGATGAGTACCTGCACGAGCGATCGCCCCCTGGAAGTTGTCGATGAAGACCTTCTTGAGCCGTTCCCAGGAGTCGATCGAGTTGTTGCTGAGGCTCTCCAACCACGTGAGCGGTGCTGGGTCCAAAGCCATCGGGAAGTAGATGACCTTGGTAATGTTGGAGCCCCCTACTACTTCAATGGCGATTGAGTAGCAATGTAGCCATTGCTGAGGAGCTTGCTTACCATCATACTTGGTGATGCCAATCGGCTTGAAGCCCTCAGGATACTTGTAGCTGCTGAATCGTGCGGAGAAAGCTGGGAAACGGTCAGTGTAATCAGTACCTTCCGTGTCGACTTCTTCGCGCACTTTGCTCCTGGAATCGATCACGGACCGTGCATCGTGGCCTTCATTGATATGCCGGTGCAGGTCTTCTCGAAGAGGCCGGTGATTGGCCTGTCGCGGGTTACCTCCCGGATGTAGCTGCTGCCTCCCGCGGGCGTTGTTGTTGTTGCGGTAGTGAGGTTGAGGATGGCCACCTGCCGTTCGGCTGTAAGCCTGGCTTCAGCTCTCGCCCACGTGCTCCTCCCTGAGGGTAGATGCCGAGTTTTGCTGATCAAGCTAAATCCAGGCCCTCTGCGCGTAACGAAGTGCTTGACGCACGTTCGGATCGTTACTACGCTCGAGTATGGCCGTAACCATGGCGATGTTGGCCACCAGAGTCCTGAAGCCCCGCCCGCTTACGGCGGCAAATTCGGTGTCAAGCTTGCGATGCATGGATCGCATGCGCCATTGACCCTCCTTCGGCGAGCTGCGCGAGCCCTGTTCCGAGTCCTCCGCGCCTCACGACCGGCATCATCTTCATCGCCGGTGTTGGTTGTGGCTTCGTCGTCGCCTTCTTCCGCCATCAGCACCTGGCGGGAGATGAGCTCCTCAGAGATTTCGTCGACTAGTTCAGTCGACTCCTCCACCACGGTGGCTAGCGGCCTGCCCTCCTGAAAAGGCAAAGGTTCAAGATGGGCAACAAGTCAATCCTCATCCTCGAGTAGATCAAAAGGTTTCACGCCCTTCTAATGCACGAAACGGCCCACTGGGGCGGAAGTGATCATTAGATCACTGGCACCGATACAGCCCGAAGCCCCCCAACGTGCGGTGGCTTCAGGCCCTCCAAGTTGGAGCAGAGAATCCAAGTCCTTCTCTAATGCGGAGAGGGACTCAGAGATGCCGGCCTCCTGGAGATCAGTGGCCAAATTGTGTGGACTGAGTCGTGATCGGTTACGCGAGTCCTTAGATTGGAACGAGTACAACCCAAGGAAGGTTGTCGCAGCGCCGAATGAAGTCGTGCCGGAAGCAGACTCCACCTCGGTCTTTGCGGGGGATGCATGGTTTGACAGGTCATCGAGATCATCAACGAACTTGTCAAGGTCATCGAGATCATCAATGAACTTACCTACCACGAAAGTTTTTGGCTTCATGTTGAGGAGGAATCGACTGAAATAGCCAGCACCATCTGCGATGCAAACCCATGAGCCAAAAACAAATGTCATGCCCTGAGAGGGAACTGACCTGATGATCTGAAACGATGCCATTAAGTTCACCGGTGGATCTTCGATGCGCTCCCCTACCTGGCGCGCCAGCTGTCGTTGTTTTACCGGCTGCCCACCGAAGGGTATGCCCAAGGTGGTAAGTTTAGGTGAGGAGACGCCGAGATAAGGAACTCGAAGGTGCAAGGAACACAAGATTTAGATAGGTTCAGGCCGCGAGGTGCGTAATACCCTACGTGATAGAGCCGGAGTGCCCGATCTTTCGGTGAGTGGGAATAAATTCGACTTGATGGAAGTAGACCCTCACGATCCGACTACGACGAGCAAACCCGAAGCGCCAATGCAATTGCTGAACTAACTTCCTGTGGTTACTGACCTTATTGGTGCAAGATCAGCCTGATCACGAAGATCAATTCCTGTTTGCAATCAAAGAACGAACAAGAACGAGAGGCGAGCAATCTATATATCACTCGAAGGTGGAGTTCTGCAATACACGAGGACAACGCTGATTTGCGCGTGTGCAAGAGTAGCTAAAGCTAGATGTAAAACAAAACTCAAGTCTGAAAATAAAAGAGGAGTCTATCTAAATAGGGGACGCAGCCCCTTGCGGCCAGGAGGGGCGGCGCGCTACAGTACCGCGGGTACTGTTCACACCTAGGGTTGCGAAGGTTGGGCCTCCTGTTGGGCCAACTGCTATTCTTCTGGGCCTTCGTTCTTCAATAGTATGATGTAGTTCCATTCCCTCGCACGGGCCCGAGTAATTGGCCCAAGTGTAGGGGATGGTGCCTGGGCCTCGAGTGGAGGTGTGCCTGGTGGTGTAGGTGGCGCCTGGAATGCTTCTGGTGCGCTGCTGATGTAGATGTTCTTGTATTGTAGTTGATGTCCTCATCATCCTCCCCTTCTTGAGCTGAAGTCGCCCTCGACGGCAACTCCTCATCTTCTCCCACGTACAGTTTCAAATCTGCTACATTAAAACTAGTGGAAATACCAAACTCCGCAGGCAGGTCAAGGATATAAGCATTATCATTAATCTTGGTTAGTACCTTGAAAGGACCAGCAGCACGAGGCATCAATTTAGAACGGCGCAAAGTAGGAAAACGATCATTTCTGAAATTCAACCAAACCATATCACCAGGTTCAAAAGTAACAAGTTTTCTACCTTTACTACCAGCAACCTGATATTTAGCATTAGCAGCAGCAATGTTTTGTTGAGTCTGTTCATGCAAATTAATCATGTGTTCAACATGGGCAACAGCATCTATGTGTGGGGCGTCCGCAGCATCAAGCGAAAACAAATCAATAGGCGCCTGAGGAATATAACCATAAACAATCTGAAAAGGGCACATCTTTGTAGAAGAATGTGTTGCATGATTATAAGAAAACTCAACATGAGGCAGGCAATCTTCCCAACGTTTCAAATTTTTGTCTAAAACAGCCCTAAGCATGGTTGACAAAGTTCTATTAACCACTTCAGTTTGTCCATCAGTCTGAGGGTGACAAGTTGTGCTAAACAGCAATTTAGTTCCCAATTTATTCCAAAGTGATCTCCAAAAATGGCTGAGAAACTTAGCATCATGATCAGAGACTATTGTATTCGGAATACCATGCAAACGAATAATCTCTCGAAAGAACAATTCAGCAACACTGCTAGCATCATCAGTCTTATGACATGGTATAAAATGAGCCATTTTGGAGAATCTATCAACAACCACAAAAATGCTATCCCTCCCCTTCTTAGTTCTAGGCAATCCCAAAACAAAGTCCATAGAAATATCAAGCCAAGGGGAAGTAGGGATAGGCAAAGGCATATACAAACCATGGTTGTTCAGTCGTGACTTAGCTTTCTGATAATTAGTGCAGCGGGCAACAAGGCGCTCGACATCACGGAGCATCCGGGGCCAAAAAAAGTGGGCAGCCAGCACCCATGCGTCTTGTAGACGCCAAAGTGTCCCATGAGACCGCCTCCGTGTGCTTCCTGTAACAACAAAAGATGAACCGAGCTTGCTGGAACACACAGCTTGTTATCGCGAAACAGGAACCCATCCTGCATGTGAATTTTGCCCCATGGTTTGCCATTCATACAATGAGCTAAGATATCTTTAAAATCAGCATCATCGACATATTGATCTTTCACAGTTTGCAAGCTAAAGATTTTAAAATCTAACTGGGACAGCATGGTATATCGACGAGACAAAGCATCAGCAATGATATTTTCCTTCCCATTCTTGTGTTTAATAATGTAAGGGAAAGACTCAATGAATTCTACCCAATTAGCATGACGATGGTTCAGATTTGTTTGGGTACGAATATGTTTCAAAGCCTCATGATCAGAATGGATTATAAACTCGCGATGCCAAAGATAGTGTTGCCATGTTTGCAAAGTGCGAACTAAAGCATAAAGCTCCTTATCATAAGTAGAATATCTCAGGCTAGCACCGCTTAATTTCTCACTAAAATAAGCAACCGGTTTTCCTTCTTGTAACAAAACAGCACCTAGCCCAATACCACTAGCATCACATTCAAGCTCAAACACTTTATTAAAATCAGGCAATTGCAAGACGGGAGCATGTGTTAACTTATCTTTCAAAGTGTTGAATGCTACCTCCTGCGAGTCGCCCCAAGCAAATGGCGTACCTTTCTTTGTAAGCTCGTGCAAAGGGGCTGCAATGGAGCTGAAATCACGGACGAACCGACGGTAGAATCCTGCAAGTCCAAGAAAGCTCTGAATCTGTGTGACAGTCGTCGGTGTAGGCCATTCCCGAATGGCATCGATCTTGCTGCTGTCCACCTCAATTCCCTGTGGAGTAACAACATAGCCAAGAAACGAGACACGTTGTGTGCAAAAGATGCATTTTTCTGTGTTGCCAAACAAGTGAGCAGCACGCAACGCATCCAAAACAGCACGCAAATGTTCAAAATGTTCTTGCATAGACTTGCTGTAAAGCAGGATATCATCAAAATAGACAACAACGAACAATCCTATGAAAGGCCTTAGAACTTCATTCATTAAGCGCATAAAGGTACCGGGAGCGTTAGTCAATCCAAATGGCATAACCAACCATTCATATATCCCAAATTTCATTTTAAAGGCCGTTTTCCATTCATCACCCAGTTTCATTCTAATCTAGTGGTAACCACTACGCAAATCAATCTTAGTGAAAATAATGGCACCACTAAGCTCATCTAGCATATCATCAAGGTGTGGTATAGGATATCGATAACGAATGGTGATATTATTAATAGCACGACAGTCTACACACATACGCCATGATCCATCTTTCTTTGGAACAAGTAACACAGGAACTGAGCAAGGGCTAAGAGACTCACGGATGTACCCCTTGTCAAGCAACGCCTGCACCTGGCGCTGGATCTCCTTTGTCTCATCCGGATTTGTACGGTATGGTACGCGGTTCGGAAGCTATGCGCCGGGGATGAGATCGATCTGATGCTCAATACCACGGAGCGGTGGAAGACCCGGTGGCAAGTCTTTGGGAAAGACATCAGTGTACTCCTGCAAAAGGTTAGCAACCGCAGGGGGAATATCCAAAGACGGTGCATCATCAAGTGAAACGAGCATACTAGAGCATACAAGTGCATAGCAGGGCAAATGAGCAGCGCGGAGATCATCAAAATCAGCACGTGTAGCAAGTAAAACAGGAGCATTCAACTTGATTTCAGAATTAGAGGTCGATGGTGATGGTTCAAGTTGTTTAGCATTCCTAGCAGCTCGAGCAAGATCATCTTTAACAATTTGTTCAGGTGTCATTGGATGTATAATTATTTTCTGACCCTTAAACATGAAAGAATAATGATTCGAACGACCATGATGCAAGCTATGAGTATCATATTGCCAAGGTCTACCAAGTAACAAAGAGCATGCTTCCATGGGAATAACATCACAATCAACAAAATCAGAATAAGCACCCATGGAAAAAGGGACACGCACCGACCGTGTTACTCTAATTTTTCCACCATCATTAAGCCACTGAATGTGATATGGATTTGGATGCTTACGAGTGGGTAATGACAACTTCTCGACCAGCATGGTACTCGCCAAGTTGTTGCAGCTGCTGCTATCGATGATGATGCGAATCGACCGCTCCTGCACAACGCCCTTTGTATGGAACAGAGTGTGTTGCTGATTCTTCTCGGGCAGGATGACCTGTGTAGTAAGAACACGCTGCGCAACAAGACTTTCATACCTATCGGCGTCGCCCGGATTGACATGTACCTCCGCCTTAGCTGCATGGTCAGTGGCAAACATAGCATATTGTGTTTCCTCAGAATCACTAGCGAAAGAGTACTCACCATCGTCACGAATGAGCAAAGTGCGCTTGTTAGGACAATCCCGAATAACGTGTCCAAATCCTCTACAACGATGACACTGAATATCCCATGTCCGGCCTGTGGCGGGAGCTGCGCCTGTGGACGGTGGTGCTGCAGGTTTGGCCGGCCGCTCGCGCGGCGTAGTGCTGGTCGTGGATGGCGCAAGCAGGGCAGGCGCTGAGCTGGTTGCCGGGCTTCTTCCTGCAAAAGAGTTAGAATATGTCTTCGAGTGGCGACCCTGCACTTCACGTTCAGCTTTGCAAGCATATGCAAACAATGTGGTCATATCATTATATTCCTTATAATCAAGTATGTCCTGAATTTTGCGGTTCAAACCACCGCGAAAACGTGCCATAGCAGCGTCGTCTGTCTCAGATAAACCACAACGAATCATACCTTTTTATAACTCCTGATAGTAGTCCTCAACAGATTGTTGACCTTGTCGAAAGCACTGCATTTTTTCAAGCAAATCTCATGCATAATATGAAGGGACAAATCTGTGTCGCATGGCAGCTTTTAATTGAGGCCAAGTGGTGGGAGGGGGATGTTTTTGCTTATATTCACGCCACCAAATTAAAGCAAAATCAGTAAATTCACTAATAGCAGCTTTAACTTGAGAACTAGCAGGAATATCATGGCATGAAAATTTCTGGTCAACCTCTAGTTCCCAATCAAGATAAGCAGCAGGATCATATTTGCCATTAAAAGATGGAATTTTAAATTTAATCTTAGCAAAAGAGTCATTATGTTGATGACGTACCACACGGCGGGCACGACCGCTGTGAGTTCCCTCTTCCTGTTCCGTGTCACCGCCATAATCCTTCTGCAACTCCATGATCGTCGTGTTCAACGCATCGAGGCATGACATGATGTCGTCGAGCGTGGTCTTAGTGGCCGTCTGAGCGAGGTCTAGCTGGTCGAACCGCTCGTTCGACGAAGTGATCGTCGAGTCAAGCCGTTCATGCATCGTCTTCATGTTCGCGGCAAGTCCGTCAACCCGTGTCCGCATGTTCTGCTGCTGGTCATCCGTCGTGCCTTCGTCTCCTGCCATAGTGAGCGCAAACACAAAAACAAAGCCTACAACAACAAGGGTGTAACGGCTCACAAGGCGCTCACAGTAGTGCTGTTATCAAATTCTTATCCGTTCTTACCAAGCATACAGGGGTGAGCTGCAACCAACAGGTAGAACCGGCGCAAGATTGGAGGAGCGATTGCCTGGAGAAACAAGGTCTGCTCGTCGTAGAACTATGTGGAATTCTGGGTAGGCTGCACTCAATGCAAGGATTAGCACAATCAAACAATAATGCAAGGTTGAATTATAGTGCCAAACACGTCACAAAGCTGCTGAAACAAAGTGCAAAAGGTGGAGCAAGGTTAGAAAAAAAAGAACACAGAAAAAGAAGTGCAGCAGGGGGCGCACACGGTTTGCGCGCAGCCAGAACCGAGCCTGCCCCCAAACAAACAGATCGCCCACCTCCTTGCTGTTTCCTTCTTTTGTTTTTTTTTCTTTTTCTTTTTTCTTTTTTTCTGGAGAAACTCACAAACTGATTATATGAACAAAGAGAAATAAATGAGCAAGTTACCACACACACTTTTTCAGGAAGGGTAGGGGTATTCCGGTAACAAGAAGATCCTGATGTCCCCTTTTTTTTGTGATTGCTTTCCAAAATAAACAAACAGGAGGGCGCGATCGGGGGAATCGGCGCTCTCAGGGAAAGGGTGATCTCAGGGGAAATTGGTTTCCTCTTTTTTTTGACTTGGCACACAAGGTAGGGGAGGGCGGGTCGGCGCGAAAGGGGAGGGAGGGACGCGATCAGAAGGATCGCGCAGAACGGGAAGGGGGGGAAGAAGATCGCGAGTGGTGGAAGAAAGAAAAGAAACAAGAGACACAAGCAACCAGCAACAATTTAACGTGTAAGCACACAAATTCAACAATGCAAATTATTGAAAAAAAGTGCAAGGCTCAAAAGGTTGCTGGGACAATGATCTAACCTGAAATATATTTTTTTGCTTTTGTGGACTGTAGGAAGGGAAAGAACACTAGATAAACTCACCGATCAACCTGGAATCCTGATACCACTTGATAGAGCCGGAGTGCCCGATCTTTCGGTGAGTGGGAATAAATTCGACTTGATGGAAGTAGACCCTCACGATCCGACTACGACGAGCGAACCCGAAGCGCCAATGCAATCGCTGAACCAACTCCCTGTGGTTACCGACCTTGTTTGTGCAAGATCAGCCTGATCATGAAGATCAATTCCTGTTTGCAATCGAAGAACGAACAAGAACAAGAGGCGAGCAATCTATATATCACTCGAAGGTGGAGTTCTGCAATACACGAGGACAGCGCTGATTTGCGCGTGTGCAAGAGTAGCTAAAGCTAGATGTAAAACAAAACTCAAGTCTGAAAATAAAAGAGGAGTCTATCTAAATAGGGGACGCAGCCCCTTGCGGCCAGGAGGGGCGGCGCGCTACAGTACCGCGGGTACTGTTCACACCTAGGGTTGCGAAGGTTGGGCCTCCTGTTGGGCCAACTGCTATTCTTCTGGGCCTTCGTTCTTCAATAGCATGATGTAGTTCCATTCCCTCGCACGGGCCCGAGTAATTGGCCCAAGTGTAGGGGATGGTGCCTGGGCCTCGAGTGGAGGTGCGCCTGGTGGTGTAGGTGGCGCCTGGAATGCTTCTGGTGCTGCTGATGTAGATGTTCTTGTATTGTAGTTGATGTCCTCATAACTATGTCCTGTATGGTGGTTTGTATTCCCTTAGGTGTTGATGTTGTGTTTTGAATGGGTCCTTGCCCCCCCTTATATATCCGGGAGGTCAGGGTTATAAGAATCCTAACCGATACTAGCCAAGGAATCGTACCAGAACATATCTCAAGTAGATTCCCGCTGTACCGACTAGCTTTATCTCCTATTCATACGAAATAAATAAGAGATAAATGAGATAAATAAGAGATAAGATGGGCTTTATCTCTTAAGCCTGTTTAAACTACGTTATGTACACAGTCCCGTGGCCCCGGGTCTGACATTAGGTGCTGCATTCTACACTAAACGATACCTTAGTGGCTGAGCACTCGAGGATCCAGCTGAAGCCTTCCACTTCTTTTCTGCACGATGGGCCAAAATGCAATCCTCTTGGGTGATTGCCAAATTAACCAGCTTATTGTAAGTGTCCATTTTGATGGGATTTAGACATTCCTTGAGCTTGGTATTAAGACCTCTGCGGAAACAATCATGTTTCTTGGCATCCGTGTCAGCATGATAACCCGCGTACTGAGAAAGGTTGTTGAACGCCTGAGCATACTGAAGTACAGTGCAGGTACCCTGAGTAAGAGCCAGAAACTCATTCAACTTCCTTTCCATGAGACCTTCCAGGATATGGTGGGCTCAGAACGCATTCTTGAATTTGTCCCGTGTGACAACATGATCTGCCGGAAGCATGGCAAAATAGTTATCCCACCTTATACATGCAGTACCACGAAGCTGCTGCGCGGCAAATCGAGCTTTGTTGGCTTCAGAACATGGCAGTGTCAATAAGACAAACTTGGATTCAATGGTACGAATCAAGCGTCCGCATTTAATGGCTCCTTCATCTGGTTAAACAGAGGGGCTGCGTTCCATAGAATTCCGGGTAACCAGCAACTTGAGGTTGGGGTGCATTGTGCACACCCGCTGCTAATGATGGGGTTGCTACCCCTAAACAATCTGTTGGAGCAACTTGGCTTGAGCGGCCATCACTTTCACCAGACTCTGTGGCGATGGTGGTGTCTGTTGTGACCTGCTACCACTAGCTCCGAACCCATCAGGATTGCCACATGTTGTCCCAACCATCTAAAACATGGAGGTTTATCATCAGCAAAGGCTTCATAATTCTCCCATGATTCAAAAAGACAGTACAGGAAGATGGAGAACTTGAAAGGCTTGATACAATCGGGTGTGCGATCTGCAGCTGGTTATGAGAAATTTCATAACTAACGTTCTATTTATCTAAGCCTTACAAAGGTTGGTGGTGATTAGGAAATTTAGTGGCCTAAAACTGTGGCATTCAATACACCTCCGACTACTACGTCTCCGACTACATTTCCAACTACCATGACTACCACTCCGACTACTATGGCTGCATCATCGACTACTTCATCTACATTTCTGTATACCAGGACCACAACTCCAACTGCTACGGCTCCCTCATCGATTACATCTCTGACTGCATAGACTACGATACGGCTTCTTTGACTACATCGCCGACTGCTTCATTACATCTACAACTCCTTCGACTACATCTTCGACTGCTTGAACTGTACCATCTGCTACGGCTACAGTTCAACTATAGTGTATCTTCGACTACCTCAACTGCACATCCGACCGCTTCCACCTTATCTCCGGCTAATATGACTATACCTCTGGCTACTTCAACTATACCTCCGACTACTACAACTTAAATTTTGACTGTACTGCAATTTTTTTGACTACTTCGACTGCTCTCGGACTGACTCAGTTACACTTCCATTTACTACGACTACATCATGGCCTACTTTTACTGTATCTCCGACTAGTACGACTACTTTTGCGACACAACGACTACATTTCCGGCTGCTTGAGCGACACTTCCGACTACTATGACTACATTTGCGAACACTTCGACTACATCTTCCACTACTTCTCTGTTTCTGGCCGTTATTGTGACATTTCGGGTACTTAGAAGCTAGGCAAACTAATTTCTAGTATGAAGTTGTGCTTGTTAGTGTGAAGTTTGTGTTTGTTTTGATGAATGCCTTTAAAAACTTAAATACACGTTAAAGGGTATTTCTGTAATATTGGAAAAATTAGGGTTCTTTTTGTAAATTGTGTGTAAATGGGAGATAATTTCAAAAATGTATAAAGGGTTGATTTGCAAATGTAAGTTTTTACTCTATAACCACTATAAGAAGTGTAAATACTCCAAGGCTTCATTAAAAAGGTAAAATTTATTTAGGATTTATTTAAAATTGAATGATTTGTTGGCTTTTAAAAATAATTTCAAAACCCTAACTCTTTTGAAGTTGGACCCCAAAGCAAAGTGGTAGATCTTTTTAAGCTCTACACTTTTGATTTTGGGCATATTTTCATTAGAGCTATAGTTTGGAAGAAGATTTTATTTTACGGTGAACTCCTTGAACTTTTGCAAAATTTATGAACAGGTCCTCATCTTCTTCCTCCTGCTTCCCCCTCTCTGTTTCTCTGCAGCGCCGCCTGCCGCCCATCGTTGGCATTTCCCTCGGCTGCCAGCTGCCCCCTTGCCGCTCATCCTGCGCCACCTGGCCCCCAGCTCGCCCGCCCGCCGCTCGCCTAACCCCGCTGGCTCCTCCTCACGCGAACGCGGTCGCGCCACTGCCCGCCTGAGCCGCCACGCACGCCGTTGACCACCAGCAGCTACTTGCCGCCTGCCCGTGTGCCACTTTTTTGCTTTGGAACGCACCCAGTGAATTTCTCCCTTCTTCTATTCCCTCGCGCGCACCCGTATTCCTTTCCTTTTTCTTCTCCGCTCGACTACTTTGCCGGAGCTCCTCTGTCCACCGCCGTCAGCCACCTTCACCACTCCTCCTCTCCAATTTCGTGCTCCACCAGCACCGCCGCATCTCACTGCCCCTTCCTGACCCGCTCTTCTTCCTCCTCCCGCGCGCGCAGCCCAGAACGCCGCGCCAGCGATCTCACTCTTCGCCGCCGTCCTGTTTCTAGTCGAACCAATGTTCCACCCCTTCTCCTCCCTCACCAAGAGCACCATAAGCACCACATCTCCATGCCAAAGCTCACTGACCAATTCCCCTTCGCCTTCCTGCACTCCGGTCACCGGAGCACCGCCGCCGCCCTTGGAACCTCGCCGCGCCGGCCCTGTCCCTAGTCGAACCGCCGCCTCCGAGCTTCCCTTCTATGATTCTAGCCACCCCCAAGGCCGCTGTGAGCTCCTAAATCTTTTTCCCCACCTTCCTCTCGCCGCCGGTGAGCCTCCTCGCCGGATTTTGATCGCCGCCGGTCGACTTCTTCTGTTCAAGTCGATTAGGAATCCAATTGCAAGCCTCTGTTTCTTTCTAGGGTCTTTTCTGTAAAATACCAGGAATCAATCAGCTACACGTCTGTAAGATACGTGCCCGTCAGCTACACACCCATCGGCCACACACCCATCGACTACACATCAATCGGCTACACCTTTATCGGCTACTTTTGCCAAAGAAAAATCGGGCTGATGTGCACAACAGTAGATACACAGGGTAGCACTGTAGGCAAGTATCGGCTAGGCACAACCGATATAGAACACATCAATCGGCTAAACACAGCCAATGCAGAATGCACAGATTGGACTATGCTGATGCACAGATCGGACTTTTCCAATGCACACACGATCGACTAGTTATGCCGATGCTCACACAGATCGGCTAAGGCGAGCCGATGCACACCCCAATCGGCTAGACAAGCTATCTGAAAAACATGCTGTGAAGTAGATCTGATCGGCTCTGTAGTAACCTTCACTAAATAGCTGTTTTGAACAAAGTTTCTACACTAGAAACTCTACTTAAGTTTATTCTTTTTCAAATCTTTTTGTTGTTTGTACAAATTAGTTAAGTCTTGAAGTGTGTATTGAATGTATTCTTGTTGGATTGCAACTTTATCATGAAAACAAAATATTAAAATAATAACCACTTACTTTAAATCATTGCATATCATGTAGATTTGACGACACTCGCCGACGGTACCTATGAGCTTATCCCGGAACCCGATGAGGGTATTTATGAAGCTCAAGTGAACATCGCCGAAGATCTTTCCTAAGCCCCGAACCCAGGTTCGGAAGATACTGACATCACTGACCCCAGCCTCACCAGCGAAGGCAAGCCCCGGTGCATAACCCAGTATTTTAAATTATGCACTCATATTGTTATATATCTGTATTGTGCATTAAGTTCTAGGAGTTGTTATGAAACCCTAGTTGCATGAAACCTAGGAACCTATGTAATGTTTCTGAGTTCTTATCGAGTAAATGCTCTACTAATAGGACCGGCAGAAGTTGAGTGATTTCCTGTCACTCGCGCGATATAGGAGTTGATTGTTTACTTTTCTGCAATCACTATAAGGAACACGGACGGGGTTACGTGCAATATCATGGCTTGGAATGGTACCTCGTCTATGTTGATCAATTTGGTAAGGCCACAGTGTGTGGTAGTGGTGGTCAAGCGTTTGAAAGTACTAGCCACATACCGTAAATAGGGTACGCGGTAAGTCTAGTACCTGATTGGCCCGGCAAGTGGACATATCCCCCACCACTCGAATTTTGGTTTATGTTCACACGCACCGACGTGTGGGAGTACGTTCTGCATAGCAGACGGGAGTACGATCATAGAGTCGCGCTGTAGACATACGTCCTGCACATTGGATGTGCGTATGGTCCTGCAGTCGCTTGTGGTGGCGCTGATCCACGACCCGGAATATGAGGGGAATGGTTGCCCGAAAAGGAATGTTTCCGAGCGTGTGAGTTAGGATCCCTTGCAAGGTTATGAAATTCGATTCAGGAATCATCCGTTTCTCGCGGTGATTGAGACTGCTTGATACTTCTGCCACATAGAGTAACAAGAGCAACAGTTGATGGAACAATATTGATGTATGCTTTAATACCTACATTGCTTGTCTAGTATAGATGCTCACTTAGAATGGTTAATTGAACTAGAGCCTTTCAACCTCTCATGGTCTAGTTATGGGCTAAGTATACCCAATTGACGGGTAAGCCTTGCTGAGTATTAGTATACTCAGTCTTGCTAGTAATGTGGTTTTCAGGTATGTCATTCGAGGACTCAGTTGCTAGTTCCCCTTGGCCCTGCACTTTACCGCCTGGCTGGTCCGTGGAATGAGATCCGTCCCCGGCCGGCAATGACCCTTCAGAATGACGCCATGCTTTGGGCTAAGTATGGTGCCTACTTTTGCGACGAGTAGTCATGTTGTTGTTTCCTTTCCGCTACCATCTCTAAATAATGTCCATTAAAACTTGAAGTTTTTGAACAATGCCTGTATAAATTTGTTTTAGTTAGGTTTGCAGTACTCTATTAGTACCCAGTTTGTAATAACTACTTGTGCCTATGTTGTAAAAAAAATGTGACAGTGATTGTATCTCTGGACTCGTCTTCGTGCGAGGTATGCTTGATCGATCCGGAATCCGGTGGTTTCATCGGGACGTTACCCAACAGACCATTGGGTTGTTCCGCTTGAAGTGCGTTGAGGTCATATCGCCTGTATAGTGATGGTCTGTGCACTTGAGCTGAAATAATTCAAACGGTTCTACCACAGATTGGTATCAGAGCTAACAAGTGTACACCGGAGATATGATTGACCTTAAAAATATTTTTAGTATAAAACTGGACCAACAAGATATTTTGTAAAACTGCGTTGGTTTCGTTAAGGATTGTGCTTAGTACGTAAAGCCCTAGGGATTTATATGGGAGTTATCAGGTGGCTGCTAACATATATATACAGTACGCTTACAGTACTACTCTAACTTCCAGCACTACATTTCTGTAAAAAATATATTTTCGAGCACAATCAACTTTATATTCTGTAATGATGCATTCGACGATGAGGTAAGAGGGTAAGGATCCTCAGCCAACTGAGAGAGCTTGGCCTTCCCATCGGTGATGCGAACCGAACACTGTTTCTCAAGCAGTGGCTTACTTGAGATGCTGCCAATATACCAACAATAAGTTGATTATATTGGGAGTATATGGTTAGGCATAGGGTATGGTGATCGCTGTTCATACCCCCATTTTATACGGTATCCCCGTGAATACATTGTGAAGGTAACGTATGTTAACATCATCTGTACGACGGGAATTGTACGGATGCTGTTTCTATAAGTGAACAGTAATGTTTAGGAACGCTTTCATGACTTGCTGGCATGAAAGGCTCATGATATATAATTGTGATTTTTCTGCAGGTACGCTAACCCCGACTCGATAGGTTCTGAACAAATAGAATCTCTCGACTAGCTATTATAGGGAGAGACGTATATATACTATGCTACCAAAACTAACCACGTAAGTCCAAAAATATTTGGCAATTATTTTTGGTTGTGAGGACGAGTAGTACGTGCATCCATACTTCATGATTAAACAAAGTGAATGAATTAAATGGCTTGTTGTTTTAAGGGTATCTAGAGTGTTGCTTATCACAAGTGCAGTCTTGAAATGGTCATACAAACAATCTTAGGGTTTAGTATCTCGGCATCTATTATTTCATCCTCAAGATCTATATCATCCATCTGATTTCCAGCCTTTGTTATTACCAGAATCGGTTGTCTCATTCCATTTACCTTGTGAGTTCTCAGCAGGGTAGCTGCATTCCATCTATTCCATGAATCTGACTCACATTTTTCCCGTAGTCTTCTCAAAGCATTTTTGTTGAAAATTTGCAATCTTACCATTTGAATCTTTGCTTCAGATGTCAGATTTTCTGAAGATCTTTTGGGACCACGAGGGACATGCTCGCACCAATGCCTTGCATTGGGAGGGTTTTCCATGTCTCTTGTGGGAGTCACTTCAGTTGTTTAGCTACACCGAGCCACCGCAATATGATGGAGTGGAGTATAGTGAAGAAGGTGTTCCTCGGTGCAGAGTGAAGATGACTATTCCCCAGCATCTATCTCGATCTCTGTGGTAGCCCTTCGAGATTGATGTGGTTGGTCACCGTCTAGCAGACACTTTTGAAGCAGCAGCTCTTGAAGCCATCAACATTTTCTGCGACCAGCATCCAAATGAAGTTGTCGGGTATCCTATTGGTTTGTTCCCTGTAGCAGATTCTCGTGACCCCGAGTGGACTTTCTGAGTATCACACTTTGGACACTTACTGGAAGATTTGACAGAAGACACGCTACATGCTACAATCAGGTTTATGAATGCACAATACCGTCATCAGATACTTCAACGCAGCGGTATGAGCCAGATGACCAGTATAGCCCAAGGTTACTGTAGAAACATTAACCGGCAGATTACCCAGATTGAAGAGCTCCAAGCCACGATCACCGCTAAAGATGAGGTTATCGCATAGCGGGACGAAACCATCACTCACCGAGAGGATCAGATCATTGAGAGTGATACATTAATCATTCAGCGCGCCACTGTCATTGAGTTTCTCCAAGAGCAAGTCCATGACCTTACCCTTGAGCTTGGCGATGCCATCGCCCATATTGGTATGCTTCATGAGCAGCCGGCACCTCCTATCGCACCTGAGGAGTCTGAAAGTGAAGATGAAGAAGAAGACTGGAAGAGATTGAAGGAGTTTCCGATCTTGATTCCGAGCATGGAGATCCCAAACCTAATCCTCAACCCAATCATTCTTTGCAGCCCAGCAGCATCGTGGCATTGCTCTCATTTGGTGGGATCATTATTATGCCATGCAGCCAGATGGACATGTAGTCACATGGGAAGAGTTTCGGACCACCTTTAGGGCGCATCATATTCCTGAAGGGCTCATTGAGCAGAAGCTCAATGAATTTTTAGCTCTTACCCAGGGAACCCGCACCGTAATGCAGTATGCACAGGCCTTTAATCACTTGTGTCAGTATGCGGGTTATCATGCAGACACCAATGCCAAGAAGCGAGATCGTTTCCGTTGTGGCCTGAACACCAAGCTCAAAGAACGACTGAATCTTGTTAAGACAGCATTCTCCACCAGATATGGATTTTATGAATATCTGGTTATGTCGTTTGGTCTTACCAACGCACTAGCATATTTCATGTATCTCATGAACTCTGTCTTTATGCCAGAGGTTGATAAATTTATCGTAGTATTCATCGATGATATTCTAAGCTATTCTAAAAATCTAGAAGATGATGCTAGACATCTTCATATTATTCTTCAGAGATTGCGAGAACACCACTTGTATCCCAAATTCTCCAAATGTGAATTTTGGCTAGATACAGTTAAATTTTTGGGTCACATCGTCTCCAGTGACGGCATATCTGTTGATCCAAGTAAGGTCCAGGAAGTGATGGATTGGAAGCCCCCTACTTCAGTCCATCAGATCCGTAGTTTTCTTGGTCTTGCTGGCTATTATCGTCGTTTCATCCCAGACTTCTCTAAAATAGCCAAGCCAATGATAGAATTGTTGAAGAAAGGAGTTAAATTCTCCCCGAATGAGAAATGTGAAGAAGCATTCCACACTCTAAGAGCACACCTCACTACTGCTCCAGTTTTGGCTCAGCCAGATAATTCAAAACCTTTTGATGTCTATTGCGATGCGTCGGGCATCAGACTTGGTTGTGTACTCATGCAAAACAACCGACTAATTGCTTATACCTCATGAGCACTCAGGACTCATGAATAGAACTATCCTATCCATGATCTTGAGCTTGCAGCCGTTATCCATGCGCTTAAGATCTGGAGACATTATCTTATGGGTATTAAGTGCAACATCTACACTGACCATAAGAGTCTCAAGTATATTTTTACACAAGCAGATCTAAATATGAGACAAAGATGTTGGCTAGAGCTTATAAAAGATTATGATCTAGAAGTGCACTATCATCCAGGCAAGGCTAATGTGGTTGTGGATGCACTCAGCCGCAAAGCGCATTGCCATTGCTTATCAATAGAAGCCTTCAGTGAAACTCTCTGCTGGGAAATGAGAAAGCTCAATCTTGACATTATACCTCAAGGTAATTTGAATCATATAGCAGTTGAACCCATACTTCAAGATAGTATCATTATGGTGCAACTACATGATGAAGGAGTCAAAATCATCAAGCAACAGCTAGCCCAGGGGGAAGAAAAGTGTAAGTGTTTTCAAGTAGATCACAAAGGAATTCTCAAGGAACGTATTCTTGTACCCAAGGACCATCAGCTTCATAAGCAGATTTTGGACGAGGCACATCTGTCCAAGTTCTCTATGCACCCTGGCAGTACCAAAATGTACTAAGACCTGAGATAGAACTTTTGGTGGACTCGCATGTAAAGAGAAATTGCAAGATATGTCTCTGAGTGTGATATTTGCCAAAGAGTTAAAGCCAGTCACTTAAAGATTACTGGTGTTCATTCCTCAAACTAACTATCCACTGGAAGGACTGAGCAAGGTCTGTCACCTGTGCCATCCCCTTACCCTGAAGAGCTTGTAGGCGGTAAAGTGCATTCATGCACCGGACTGAAAAGACTATGGTCTCGACAGGAATCTGATCTACCAAGTGGCCTAGATGTGCCAACCTGTCAAGCCACAGAGGGTCGCTCTCGCTGACTGGCAGAAATAGCCCAGCTACAGCCAAGATCACCTCCAATGGGTGTTGCTCACAAAATGTGGTGATCGCCTTCATCGCTGCTGTTTTCCATGAGTCAATGAGGTGATGTTTGACAATCTCGGTCTCCATGGTGAGCCACGCAAGATTGGGTGGATGCTAGGGAATGGTCATGCGCACACAGCACTGACGGACACCCATCTCAATGAACTCCTGCCCCACAGAAAAAGGTGGATTCGGGTACCCAGCGGTGCTCAACACGCCCCACAAGATGGAGGGAAAGCCCTCCCGGTGTAGGCACGCTGAGTGCGCATGTCCTTCCTCATCCACCACCATAAGAACCGGATCAGCCATCTGATTCAAAAGCTTAAAGGGTGAGATAACGAAAATTGATGCTCAATCAAATAAACAGATTCTGAACAGTGCACAAAACTAAGCATTACTTCTGCAGGTGATGTGCAAAAAGTCTCAAATGTTACCAGAGCATACCTAAGGTACTTGTGCACAACTTTGCTGGTCAACCCCAAAGCTTGATCAGACTCTAAGATAACTATATCCTTACATTTCTAACTTATTGCCGAGTCTTAAATTCTAGGTAACAGAGGGCTAACGTTTTGTAAACCTGGGAAAAAAACTATCTAGCCAAAAATTACCAAATTTTAACGGTAGCTTAATTACACAATTTACAACAACATTCATGTTGAACTCTTGTAGATAAGGTCATTTGTTATGGTTAATAAATTGATTTCCCTAGATTGGATAGAAAACAACAAAAACCTAGATGAACTTTGGTTAGTGATTTAGCTATTTTGGGGGTGAATTTTGGCCGGTTCATCCATATCTCAATTGTTTTATTTGAATTTAAAGATATGCAGTATGCATGACATTTCCGTCCTCACAACTTCATAGTTGCCATTAACTTGGCCTTACGGAGTTATTTTGGTGGCTTAATTTAGCACGTCTCTCCCTATAATAACTAGTCGAGCTCTCTTCATTCTTAACCGATCGTACTCGCGGTTAGTAAACCTGCAGAAAACTCATATAGATATATAAATTCTAATTTACATTGCCGCCTAGTTATATCCCCATATTCTCATAGGCTTTACGAGCTAAATATAATCCTTAATGAGTCCAATGCATTTTTCAAATATGAGTTTTGTGGTCAAGTCTTATAAAACTTATTTTTAAGGTTTGTTGCATACTCTGGTGTACACTTTTCGCTCTGATACCAGCTGTGGCAGTACCGTTCGAATTAATTCAGCTCAAGTGCACTAACCATCATCAATAAAGGCAAAACGGCTACCATGCACTTCAAACGGAGTAATCCGACAGTCTGTCGGGTAATTCCCGATACGACCATTTGAATATTTTGATCGAAATAAAGTGTACACTTAACATGCAGGATGGTAAGTCCAGAGATTACAATATTTCACAGCTTTTACGTCACAAGTCTGGCAATTATTTATTACAAAATAAGTTCATAAAACTAGTACTTCAGAGTTCAAACATAAAAACTTTATTCAGAGTTTAAAAGCAGCAGAAAGAAAATACGATCATCTATCGTCGATTTGGATACCACGATGAAGCACATACGTGGCATCACTCAACAGAGTTCTCGTTGGCCAGGGATGGATCCCACTCCACGGACCAACCAGGCGGCAAGGTACACGGCCATGTCAAACCAGCTATCATTTCTACAAAAGACACTCCTGAAAATAATGCCACAAGCAAGGCTGAGTATACTAATACTCAGCAAGGCTTACCCGACTAATGGTATGTAAAAATAACCGACTTCTAAGCATGCATGGCTCTAAGGCTCTAGGTTTTCTTTTTGCTGAAAAGCAACAAAGAGCAAGTCTTTAATTTTATATTTTAGCTTTCAATATTCTAGTTCAATCAACCATTCTAAGTGAGCATCTATCTCTAACCAAACATGGTGGAAAACAATTAATCATCCAACAGGTTTCATCATAGTCGTAGTTCCTCTTGTTACTCTATGTGGCAGAAATATTAAGTAGTCTCAATAACCGCGAGAAATGAACGATTCAAATCAAATTTCTTAACCTTGCAAGGCAAACCTAACACACACGCTTAGAGTACCGAAAGGGTCACCCCAAGCAACTTTTTCCCTTTCTTTCCGGGTTGTGGATCAGGGTCACCCTCCCTGACTATAGAGCCACGCTCTGTACTCACATGTGTATACGCATCTGAACTTCGTTCAAGTAGGGTGAAAGTAAAGTCCACTTACCGGGCCAATCATGTACTTAAGCTTATCGAGTACCATATTTTCAGCATGTGGTCAGTATGTTCAAACGCTTAACTGCCACTACCACACATTGCTGTCTTAGCATTTTTCTCTACTCAAGGGCCTCAACCACAAGCATCATACCACAGCCCCGCCCATCGACCTTATACTTGCAGTATGTGGTAAAACATTCAACTCCTATAATTCTCGCAAGTGGCAGGAAACCACTCGACTTTTACCAAACCTATTAGCAGAGCATCTACTCGAACTTACAATTCTAGTATTCATTACATAGGTGCCTAGGATCATGCAGGGGATCATGCAGTTAGGGTTCCAATCAACTCCTATAAACTTAAATGCACAGGTAAAAAGGAACAGTAGTTGCATAAATTGAAACACTGGGATCATGCATCAGGGCTTGCCTTCCTAGGCAAAACTAGTCGGGGGTTCTTCCAAACTTTGGTTCAGGTCTTCAGTTAGATTAAATTGAGCTTTGCGCTGCTCACTCTCGGACTCGGGCACCAGATCGTAGGTTCTGTCGGCGAGAGTAGTCGATTCTATATGAATGCACATGTATGAGTGGTTTTAATGGTACAAGATAAATAGTCATTTCACTATAAAGTAGTCATTCAACAAAACTCAAGTTAAGTTGTCGAGTACTTCATTTTCTTTTCGTTGGGCAGTCATTTATCGAGTATTTATCTGGATTAACTGACTTCATTAAGTAAATAAGTGGTTTTGTCATGGTTTAAACGGCCATTTTCAACAGTAAGCATGGGTTAAACAAACCTACTCATAGAGGCAGTTTCTGAGGTTGAGATTTTTATGCAGAGCATGTTACTTAAGTGCAAACTCACCGTAAATTTTTAGCCATTTTCATTTATAGCAGGTTAATCATGAAAAACATTAAGCAGCTACTGCTAGGATTAAGATCTATTTGTGCAGAACAAACCATGAAAGAACTGGTACTTATATTTTTACTGAACAAACTTACTTGCATGAGTAGACTACTGTAAATTTTGTAGATTTTTCCTATGCAAGAATCAGAGGCTAAATATTCTAGTTTAAATGGATCTAGCATATAACATAAGTACTCGAAACATCTAGTTGTGATTGGATACAGAGCATGACATTTTTATGAAAGACTTTACTCTTAGTACTGAAGCTACCATCCAAAACTCATGAGCAATTCTTTCCTAAAACTCTTTGAACAATTAAAAGATATTTAAACTTGATTTAAATCTACAGCTAAAATTATGTGGAAACAGTCCAAGATCCTTTTACAAAGTTGTTGATCTTAACTTAAGGAGTCCAGAACATCTTTGTTTGTATTTTTAGGATTTTTCTGTGAGTTGTCTTGCATTTTCAAATTTCATAGATTGGTTTACAAAGTTCTAGTTTCTGGTTTACAAATGAGTCCCTGAGATTTTATGGAAATCTTCTCGGAAATATTGAAATCGAAGCAAAAGGGTCCTTTGTGCAGGGAAACAGCGACGGCCGGCCAAATTCTGGCGAATAAGGTTGCCGACGGCGAGGGGCGAAGGTGGGAGAGGCAAGAGGGAAACAAACCGCACCTGTTTGTGGCCTTGGGTGGCGAAGTGGTGGACCGAGGCGGCTTGCCGGCGGTGGCACGGAGCCGACAGCGGGTGCGGGTGGTGGTGGCAGCGCTCCAGTGAGGAAGAGGGCGCGGGGACCGGCCGTGCAGCTTTGGTGTGAGGTAGAGAAGGTGATGGGAGGGTTGGTTTGGGCAATGTGGAGGCGGAGCGATGCGTCCACGTGCGGGTGATGGCTCGCCGGAGTTGGGGCTGGGGCGGCGAGCTCAGGGCCTCGGGTAGGGCTTTTATAGGTGCGAGAGGGAGGATGGCGGCCTGGGCATGAGCCACTGGGGAAGGTGTGACTAGGGGGATAAACCAGGGGTGCGGCTGCCTCGCTGTCGCGGGCGGGGCTCGCCGTGGCGCCAGCAGCGCCCGTGGCAAAAGAATGCCGCTGCATGGAGGCTTCCTAAGGGGGAAGAGTGAGATTTTGTCGGCTAGCGGGGGATTTTCCAGGTACAGGCGGGTCCACATGGCCGGATGGCCTCAGTTGCACCGGGGTGCACTAGCCAACTGTCATGCCGGTGATGGGACAGGGCAGAGGGAGGAGAGAGGAGGGAGAAGGTGATGGGACTTAAGCGCAAGAAGCAAAAACAACAAGGGCCTGGGTGAAAAGAAAGATAAAACTCATTCTTCCCAAGGTCAAATAAAAAACATTTGAATACCATTTTTGCTCAAATTTTCAAGATATACATTTTCTCTGTCATGATTATGTTCATTTGAGCAATGTATAAATAGTTATTTTGAATTTCCGAAAACTAGTATTTAAATGACATGTCATTTCATGTAAATTTTTGCACTTTTAGCTCTTGAGTTCAACTAGACTTTTGTGCTCTTGTTATGGCAGATGCACCATTAAATTTTTAGATTCATTTGTGATCAACTTTGAAAGTTACAAGGGTTTGTTTGCAAGGGTTCACATGTATATGCATATATACATATACATATACATATACATTTGCTTGAAAGGTATATTTTGATAGGTTGTTGTATACTTTTATTGCTCTTTTATGCCTGATTTCATGTTATAGATCTTTCTTTAGTCTTTTAGACACCAAGGGTGTCACAATGCTGCTCCCCGATCTCGCTAGGGAGATCGAGAAGATGTCCGTTCTCGACGTGACTTCTACTTGTGTTGCACCAGGACTTCCGGATCGGACTCAACCCGATCTAAGGAGGCCCATACCCGATTCCTACTCGGGTTACGCAATGCCACCTCGATCTACCAGGAGGCTATGCAGTTTGAGCCCCTCTCCGACCTGGAGGAGGACTTAGATCGTCTGCTCAAGATTGGAGATGAGGGAGCCACCACTTGCCGGGGGGCCTATTTTCAACAACTACTCTAATTCAGACGACGACCACGAATCCTTTTCAGGTAGTCACCTGGGTTTGACCATAACTACTACGCCGCAAGGCCGGTTCGTGTACTAGAAGGGCATGAAGCCCTCTAAGCTACTCGAATACGAGTCCCACCTTGTGGCCTTCATGCAGGAACTACCTTTCCAAGAAGGCAAGCCCCTTTCTTGCATAACTAAAGAGGAAGAGTGCAGCACAGAGCTAGTCGAGTATAGCCATACAGCTGAAACCTCGCCGGATCGCCAAGTCTACGTGGCTTCCCTCCGCAACACGGAGGACAACGAGCCAGTTCCAGAATGCGACGCTGAACTACTCGCGAACGTATCCACTGATGAGCGCATGGTGGACGCTTCCCAGGACGAGAATAAAGAGCACAGGAGGATCTGGGAGTTGAAGAACACCAAGCGCGCCAAGCGCAGGCAAAATGCAAAAAACTACGCACGCAACCCGTTGTACCACAGGAACCTCAACAACGCCTTAGCAGCAGCCGAAGATCGGGAGTACCGCACCCCGATCAACGCTATTGCAAAGGCAGCGCTCATAGTTCAACAACTGCAGCCAAACCAACAGGTGCAAAGGTTGCAGTACCTGACCCTGCGCATGCTCATGCAACTCGATGAGCAAAATCCAATGTCTTCGACATGGAACACACTCTCGAGATCCGAATGTCACGGTGACTCTGCTCAGGTCAGTTGCACCCCCGGAGGTGGACTCAGACCCCAAGGGGGCGACAACTGCCAGCGCAACCAGGACAATCAAGGCGATCACGGCAATTGGCAAGGCCAGCAGTCCACGTGTGGAAACATCGACCAAGAGGTACAACAACCTCCACGACCACTCTGCAGCCAGCACACCGCAAGGCCTCAGTGCGAAGCCTAGCCTGAGGCCAGCCTATAGAATGCCCCTACGGCTGATCTAAGCCAGAACAACAATGATGGTCATGACTCACGGCGCATCATTGAGGCAAAGAGAAGGGACCGACCTGACAGATACCATGACGCTGATGATAGCAACTGTTTCCACACATTCACCTCCAACATCATTGATCATTCCTACCCCAACAACTTCAAACCTATCAGCATCCCCAAGTACGATGGCAAGCAAGACCCACGCCAGTGGATTCGCTACTACTCTGTTGCCATCGAGGTGACAGGTGGATCCAATAACAACAAGGCGCTATACTTCCCGATAGCCTTGGAATCTGCGCCTCTCACTTGCCTCGAGAGTCTCAAGCTGAACTCCATCGACTCCTGGAAGGATCTCAAAAGGGCCTTCATCGACAACTTTCAGGGATCCAAGATCCGAGCAGGTACTTGTCATGACTTGTCCCAGGTTAAGCAGAAGATGAATGAGACCTTGAGGTCCTACACCTGGTGCTTCTTCGAGATGCGAGCCCCCATCACCAACATCACCAACAAGGACGTCATCCGCTGCTTCTAGAATGGTTTTTTCTCGAAGCACACTTACCACGACTTCGGATGCAACTGCCCGACTACTGCCGTGGAACTCTGCGACATGATGGTGTTGGTATTTTACCGCCAAGCCCACCGAGGGATACCCCCAACATGATGAGTTGTAGGTGGGGTGTCCCCCAAGATCAGGAACTCAAAGGTGCAAGGAACATAAAGTTTAGACAGGTTTGAGCCACCGAGAGCGTAAAACCCTACATCTTGTGTGGTGGTTTGTATTGCCTTAGGTGTGTCTATGTTTGGAGGGGGTCCCTGCCTGCCCTTATATAGTCTGGGAGGACAGGGCTACATGGAAATCCTAGCCAGATACAAGCTCAGGAGTCCTACTCGAGTACTTTTCGGGTAGTTTCCTTCTGTTCCAACTAGTTCTACTACGGTACGAGTAGTTCTACTGTGGCACGAGTAGTTACAACTGATGTAGGGTGTGGGCCATATCTCATCCCTTATACTAGAATATGTACACCATGTGCGCAGTCCCGTGGCTCCTGGTCTGACAAGCCCCGCTCTTCATAGTCGAGTACTGCAGGCTTCCGAGTACTTCTGAAGGCGTCTTCGAGTTCTCCTGAACTCCATCCTTAAGGTGTCTTCCGAGTACTTCATTGGCTGCTTCGAGGCTGTGAGGTGCTCATGCCCCGAGTAGTTGTCAAGTCTTCTTTTACATGGGGTGCGATTAAACTCGCACTCCATATGGAGTAGCCCCCGAGCCTTAGGTTGAATCGAAGAATCAAGCCGAGGGTCAAATTAGCCTTGAATCTTCTATCCTTATCTTCCAAAAAACTTGATAAATAAGTCGCTGATGACATGTGTCCCGCAGCCCCCGAGTCTTGAATCCAAATCCTCAAGGTTTGGAAAAAAGGATCCAAAGAATCGTGGCATGCAATATATGACGGTAAGGATTTGATGATTAAGATGGACACATTGGTTCAGAAATTCCAAAACCGCTTTTTCAGAATAAATTCCCCGAAAAAATGGTTAAACAAATAACTTCTCCAAAAAGCACCCTCAGTTACCACTCAAATCAAACCTTTTTCCTTGATTTAATGGCAAGATAGGACTTCTAGGTTAAAAATTTGAAAACCCCTTATTTTGGAAAAAATCCCCAAAATAATGGTTAAACAATTATTGTCCCGAGATAAATCCTCAAAAGCCTCTTAAATCGGGTTCTTCTACGAATCTTCTGAGTAGTTTTGCAGCGTCTAGCCTCCAAGTGTGAAAGCTTAAATGATCCGCCGGAGGCACACTGAGTACCATGTTGAGCCCAACCCCCGAGCGTGGGAGCTAGAGGAGTATGCCAAAAAAGCGCTTGGAATGTGTTGTTTGTAGTCAAAACAAGGAATCAAGATAGTTGACTGCGTGTAATACTAGTCGGGAACTAGTAAACGCAGTGTTATGGGAGCAAGGCCCCTTCACTAAACTACGCGTAGTACTAGTCAAGAACTAGTAAATGGAGTGTTACTAGAAGTATGGGATCGAGGCCCCTTCAGTAAACCACGCGTAGTACTAGTTGGGAACTAGTAAACGGAGTATTACTGGAAGTATGGGAGCGATGCCCCTTTAGTAAACCACACGTAGTACTAGTCGGGAACTAGTAAACAGAGTGTTACTATAAGTATGGGAGTGAGGCCTCTTCAGTAAACCACGTGTAGCACTAGTCAGGAACTAGTAAACAGAGTATTACTGGTAGAATGGGAGCGATGCCCCTTCAGTAAACTACGATGCGCTGCAGCTGACAACTTGGGATACAAGTTAGCTAAGGGTGAAAATAGCGTAATTGCTCGATATTCCAGGAGTTTGGGACCTCCTGGCCATTAGGGTACTGTAAGCGATACAACCCTGGTCATATAACCTTGAGCATGATGAAGCGTCCCTCCCATCGCGAATTAAGCTTATGCAGCCCGGTTTCATCCTGGATGCAGCGAAAGACCAAATCTCCAACGTTGAAAGATCTTTCTTGAATGTTCCAGTTGTGGTAACGATGGACGCCTTGTAAGTAGCGGGCTAACTGAAGAAAAATAATGCATCTGACTTCTTCTGCCGAGTCAAGTTCGAGATATCTTGCATCATCAGCCTCGCCTCCTTCATACATCTCCAGTCGAGAAGATTGCCACATGACATCAGCTGGTAGTATAGCTTTGGACCCGTAGATGAGAAAGAAAGGTAATTGTCCTGTGGCATTGCTTGGTTGTGTGCGGAGCCCAAAAACTACTAACAATATCTCATTAATCCATTTGCCACCCTTTTTGTTGTTCTCGTTGTAGGGTCTTTTCTTCAGACCATCCAGGATCATGCCGTTGGCGCGCTCAACCTGACCGTTGGCCCGCGGGTGAGCCACTGAAACATACTTGACCTCAATGGCACTACACTCGCAGAAATCCCAAAATTGATGCGAGTGGAAATTGGATTCCAGATCTGTGATGATAGTGTTGGGGAAGCCAAATCGGTGCAAGACGTCGCAGATGAAGCTAACCACTTGATTTGTAGAGAGCTTTGTAATTGGCTTGTACTCGATCCACTTCATGAACTTGTCGATGGCTACCAACACATGAGCAAAACCCCAGACGCAGTTGTCAAGGGCCCTATCATGTCTAGGCCCCAGCAAGCGAACAACCATGAAGGTGGTATTGTAATAAGGTTGTGGGCCGGGACGTGGGGCTGCTTGCTGAAGAACTGGCAGTTTGTACACCGATGAATGAGTGCTTCGGCATCTGCCAAAGCAATCAGCCAGTAGAACCCGGATCTAAAGGCTTTCCCGACCAGCGTGTGAGAAGCAGCATGGTTTCCGCACGCGCCTTCGTGAATCTCCTGGAGTATTTCTCTGCCTTCCTCCATGCGGACACACTTCATGAGTATACCTGATGCTGATCCATGCTTGTATAAGTTGTCCCCGACTAGAACGTACCCTTCGGATGCGTGGGGAAGGTAGTTTGTGCTCCTTGATAAAGTCGAGAAAAGTCACCCGCCAGTCGACCTTGATCAGCAAGACCTCTCGGTCGGGTTCTATTGGACCCTGAGCAATGGCGCTTCGATTTGGTATCTTGATGGGTGGGTGATGCAACTCGTGGACAAAAACTCCTAGTGGGACATTAGCTCGATCGGAACCTAGTTTTGAGAGAACATCCGCTCCCACATTATAGTCGCGAATCACATGATGAATTTCCAGGCTTGAGAACTTGTTCTCGAGCTTGCGTATTTCTGTGACGTACTCATCCATGGTGTCCTTTTTGATATCCAACTCTTTGTTGACTTGTTGGATCACCAGCAAGGAGTCGCCGTAAATAAGTAGTCGCTTGATGCCTAGAGAGACTGCCAGGTGTAGCCCATGCAGTAGTGCCTCGTACTCGGCTTCATTGTTTGAGACCTCAAATAGTATTTGGAATACATATTTGAGTTGTTCTCCTATTGGAATGATGAAGAGTACTCTAGCACCACTGCCTCCGAGCTTGAGTGAGTCGTTGGAGTACATCACCCAATGCTCTGGCAGGTTGGCTGGGCCTTCCACTTGGTTTTCTCACCATTCTGCCATAAAGTCAACTAATGCCTACAACTTGAAGGTAGTTCGGAGCTTGAGTTGAGAGTAAGAGCCCCCAGTTCCACTGCCCACTTGGAGATGCACCTAGTGGCATCCTGATTGTGGAGAATATACGCTATTGGGAAATCAGTGAACACCGAGATCTTGTGTGCATCGAAATAGTGGTGAAGCTTCCTGGAGGTGATGAGTATAGTAATGAGGACATCAACTACAACACGAGTACGTCTACGCCAGCAGCACCTTTTCCGGCGACACCAGATGCTCCTCCACCCCAGGCGCCACCTCCTTTTGGGCCAATCACTCGGGCCCGTGCAAGAGAACTAAACTTCGTCATGCTACTGAAGAACGAAGGCCCAGAAGAATAGATGCTGGCCCAACTGAGTCCTTTGCGTGGGCGCCTAGGGCTGACCACCACTAGGGGCTGCGCCCCCTTCCTGGCCGCCCTTTCCTAGGGTTGCGCCCCTCTCTTCCTCTATTTAGATAGAGTCATCATTGTTTTCCAGACTTGAGTTTTGTTTTACATCTAGCTTTAGCTACTCTCGAACACGCGCAAATACGCGCTGTCCTCGTGAGATTCAGAACTCCACCTTCAAGTGATATTGTGATTGCTCGCATCTTTTTCTTGTTCGTTCTTCGATTGCGTGCAGGAAACGATCTTCGTGATCAGGCTGATCTTGCATCAACAAGGTCGGTAACCACAGGAAGTTGGTTCAGCGATTGCATTGGCGCTTCGGGCTCGCTCGTCGTAGTCGGATCGTGAGGGTCATCTTCCACCAGATCGAAATTAACTCCACTCACCGAAAGATCGGGCACTCCGACTCTATCATATAGCGTAAAGTAATTTCTGAATTGGTAGGTAACAAACCTTGGATTCAAAAAGAACTTCGCTGACAAAGTATACTAGCCGCTGCACAGCGAAAACATGGCCTTCCTCCTGGCGTTCCACCATGATTGCCGTGCTGATGACGTGAGTAGTCGCGGTGATGTAGAGTAACATGTTCTCATCTGATTATGGAGCTGTCAAGATGGGGGGCGACTACAGATGAAGCTTGAGATCTTCCAGCGCCTGCTCTGCCTCCCTGGTCCACTGGAACTTGTCATGTCGTTTGAGCAAGTTGAGGAAGGGTAAACCCCGTTCTCCAAGTCGCAAGATGAATCTATTCAAGGCCGTTGTACAGCCTGTGAGCTTCTGGACATCTTTGATCGTTCGAGGAGCGCCCATTTCCGTAATGGCGGTGATCTTCTCCAGGTTTGCTTCAATGACTAACAATGAAACCAAGTAGTTTCTCTTGTGGTACGCCGAAGACGCACTTGGTTGGGTTGAGCTTCCACCGGAACTTGCGTAAGCTGTTGAAGGTTTCCTCAAGATCGGGGATAAACTCGTCGTGGACTCTGGTCTTGATGACCACATCGTCCATGTAGGCTTGAAAATTGCGATGTAGCTGGTCAGCAAGGCATAATTGGATAGCCCGCTGGTAGATGGCTCCTGCGTTCTTCAACCTGAAGGACATAGCTGTCTAGGCATATGCTCCAAAAAGGGTGATGAATGCTATCCTGATCTGATCTTCTTCCTTGAGAGCAATCTAATGCTAACCCAAGTAGCAATCAAGGAAAGAGAGCAGGAAGCAGCTAGCCATAGAGTCAATGACTTGGTCGATGTGTGGGAGTGTGAAGGGATCCTTCGGGCAATTTTTGTTGAGATTAGTGTAATCCAAAGACATCCTCCATTCATTATTATTCTTTTTTAGAATTAATACAGGGTTGGCTAGCCACTCTGGGTGGTAGACTTCTTTAATGAAACCAGCCGCGAGTAGGTTTACTAACTCCTTCTTGATGGCCTCTCTCTCGTCTAGGGTGAAGCGTCGTAGTCGCTGCTTCTTCGGAGTGGCTTTGGGGTCAACTTTTAGGCAATGCTCAATCAACTACTTGGGCACACCCAGTATATCCGCTGGTTTCCACGTGAATATGTCACAGTTGGCCCTAAGGAAGCTGATGAGCACCCTTTCCTATTTGTCGCTCAAGCCACCTCTAATCAAAGCAGTCTTGGATGAGTCATCTTGTTGCAGCTGGATGGTCTTGATGCTGATGTTGCTGGAGTTGGGTTTTACCCTAGACTAGCTAGGCCTCTAATTGGGGATCTCCATCTCTGAGTCGGTGAGCTTTTGCGCGGCCACGAAGACTTCTACAGACGGTTCTGGCATGCGTGACGTTGCAGCGAACTCGATCGCCTCTTCGTCACAGTCGTACGACTTCTTCAAGTCACCACGGAACGTAAGTAGACCTGTCTTGCCTGGCATCTTGAGTAGTAAGTAGACGTAGTGAGGCACGGCCATGACTTTGGCCAAAGCTAGTTTGCCGACGATGGCGTGGTATGACGACTCGAAGTCAGCCACCTCAAACTTGATGTACTCCATGCAGTAGTTGTCTTTCATCCCAAAGTTGACTAGCAGGACCACTGAACCGAGTGGTGTAGCCACATTTCTTGAGATGATGCCATAGAATGGAGCTCTGCTGGGGGTAAGCATCTTGGAGATGTTCTGCCCCATCTTCTTCAATGTACTCACAAAGAGTAGGTTGAGGCCGCTCCCGCTGTCGATGAGGACTCAAGTCAACAGTGAGCCTGCCATGACACGATCTAGGATGAGCAGGAATTTTCCCGGCTCGAAGAAGCTGGTCCACTAGTCTTCCCTAGAGAAGGAGATCGGGACCTCGCTGTATCTCAAAGGTTTCAGTATGGCTGGCTCGATAGAGAGAATTTCGCGCAGGGTCAGCTTCTACGCGCGCCTTGAGGGGAAGTCGTCGTCTCCACCGAAGATGACGTTGATAACATTCTTCAGGTCTTGGAAATCTTGAGCCCCTGACTTGTCACCCTCGTCGTCATCCCCCTGATCCTTTCACTTTTCATCTTGAGGAAAGATTGGAGTGTTGAGTGACTTGTGAAGGTTGACACACTCGAAGAGCGTATGATTTTACTTCAGGTGCATTGGGCATCGTTTATGCAGGACTTTCTCAAACTGTGCTTGATTCTTCCCGGACTTCTTGCCCATTGGATTGCGCTCAACAGCCACGATTTCTTGGTCTAACTTGCATTTTGGGGATTCCCCTAGTCGTTCTGCTGGCCTTTGTCGAAGTGGTTATTGTGGTTGCCCTGCTTGTCATTGTTGCGCTTAGGGAAGTTGTCGATGAAGGAGCTCTTGAGGTCCTCCCAAGAGTTGATGGAGTTTGGTTTAAGGCTTTCAAGCCAAGTGAGGGGCACGGATTCCAAGGCTACCGAGAAGTAGAGTCCCTTGGTGGAATTGGATCCCCCTGATACCTTGATGGCGACGGAGTAGCAATGAATCCACTGGCGTGGGTCTTGCTTGCCATCGTACTTGGGGATGCCGACTGGTTTGAAGTACTTGGGATAGGACCGGTCAGTGACGTTGGACGTGAACGCGGGGAAGCGGTCACTATTGTCAGCATCATGATATCTGTCGGGTCGGTCCCTTCTCCTAACCTCAATGATGCGCCGCGCATCGCGACCGTCATTGATCTTTTGCCTTAGATCAATCGTAGGAGCATTCTGAAGGCTGGCCTCAGGTGCAGCTTCGCCCTGAGGCCTTGGATCGTGCCAGCTGTGGGGTGGGTGCATAGGTTGTTGCACCTCTTGAACAATGTTGCCATGCGCGGACTGCTCGCCCTGGCGATTGCCATGGCCGACTGGATTGTCCTGGTTGCGCTAGCGATTGTCATTCCCCCGATATCCGAATCCTCCTCCAAGGCTACAACTAACCTGCATAGAGTCACCATGGCACTCTGGTCTCAAGAGTGTGTTTCGAGTTGAGGACATTGGGTATTGCCCATCGAGTTGCACGAGCGCACACCGGGTTAAGTATTGCAACCTTTGTATCTAGGGGTTTGGTGGAAGTTGTTGAGCTAGGAGTGCTACTTCTGCAATGGCGCTGATTGGGGTGTGATACTCCCAATCTTTAGCTGCTGTGAAAGCGTTGTTAAGGTTCCTCTGGTACAGTGGGTTGCATGCGCAGTTTTACATTTTCCACCTGCGCTTGGCACGCTTGGTGTTCTTCAACCGCTAGATCCTTATGAACTCCTCGTTCTCATCTTGAGGGGCGTTCACCGTACGTTCGTCGGCAGATACGTCCTCAAGTACTACGGCGTCGTACTCAGGACCCGGCTCGTCATCATCCGCATTGCGAAGGGAAGCCATGTAGACTTGACAATCTGTAACACCCTAATTTTTAATTTAGAAATCTAAATAAATTTTGCTAGAATTCCTTTTAGAATCCATAAGGTTTTTATTCTATCATTTTGGTTTTAGCGCATTTACCATGAATTAATAGCAATTTAATAAACCATAAAAAGAAATATAAGGAACTATAGGTTTTGTGCATTTCATGCTCCATGGCATTGTTTTATTGTTTGGCTTCCATTTTAATTTAAATTTCAAATTCAAATTCAAATACATTTCAATGCAATCCTTTTTCTCCCACTTTTTCTAATTGGGCCCGATCCATTCTCTCTTTTTCTTTTTCTTCCCTTGCAGCCCAGCCCAGCTAGCCCAACTTTTCCTCCTTTCCTTTCTTTACTGCGCAGCCCAGCAGCCAACCGGCCTTCCTTTCTCTTCTCCCCGCGCGCGGCCCAGCTCCCCCGGCCTAGGTCACCCGTGCGCTAGCCCCTTCCTCCTCTCTCTCCCCCGTTCTCTCGCTGATGGGTGGGTCCCGCTTGTCGGGGTCTTCCCCTTCCCCGTGCCCAACTCGGACTCGAGTCCGAGTCCGGCCGGCGTACGACGCCGCTCTGCGTTGTGCGGAGCCTTGGGCCACCACGCTTAGGCACCCGGCTGCCCTATTTAAGCCCCCGTGCCCTAGCTCCTCGCCCCCAAGCCGCAGCCACCGCCTTCGCTAAAAACCCTAGGCGCCCAAAGCTTCCCCGCCGCCGCCGCCATTGCCATGCTTCGGCCGCTCGCCGTGCCGCTATTCCGCCACTTCCCGGTGTCAAGCAAGCACTCCAGGAGTTTCGTGTTGTGGTGAGGATGCACGCCCACCACTTCTTCCCCTCTCCCCCACTTTCCCGTGCTCACCAATCGCTCACCGTCATTTCTGAGCCACCCCTTGCCGCCGGCCGCTGTCTCCAGCTGCTTCCACCGCCTCCCGAGCCTCTAGATGGATTTCCCGTACCGCCCACAACCTCCTAGTGCAAACCGCGTTCAAAACTGAGGCGAGAACGCGTTTATGTGTTACCCCGATGAAGCGCCGCAGCTCGCCGCCGCACCTCCTCGCCGCCGGCGCTTCGCACCGTCACCTCCCGCGCCGTCAGCCGATCCCTGCCGTTAGATCCAGATCTAATGGGTTAGATTAGATCTAACCCGAGTCAATAGAACCAGATACCGGTCAACTTGAGGTAGTTTTGCGCTTTAGCCCCTGAGTTTCATAGAAATCAACCCGCTGTCCACGGTAGTTCAAAAGTATTCACGAATAGATCTTTTTTCTTCTGTTTAGGCCCCTAGCTTTTCTAAAAATAGAACCCGCCATCCTAAACCCTTCTGTTTTACAATCTAGACCCTAGATCTAAGGTTTAATTATGATCTAACCCTCGGATTCTTTGGTCAGAGCCCTTTTAGTTTCAAATCTTCTACAAATAAGCCTCTAGAATCATATTTTAGCCCTAACATCTCCGTTTTAGCTCCTTTTTCAACAATTCTCGTGCTCACGCGATCCTTGTGACATATATAGTAGCTTTATAATATTATTTTGCTCTATTTATATTGTTTGGTGTACTGTTTCTTATTTATTGTATTTGTTTGCTTGTATGTACTTGTGTGTTACGATAGATGGTGCGCAGTTCGAGGGTCTGCAAGAGCCGAGCCTTGAAGACGTTCTCGAGCAGCAGCAGTTCTTTGACGAAGGCAAGTGGTCCTTGATCATACTCCAGTCCCAATAACTTTATAAATACATACATTTACTCCTAGTTTCTATTGAACTTTCTTGATTAAACCGGTTATAATATTTATGTTGTAGCTATGCTAGTTGCTTTTACTTAGAATTTGGTTGGATAACCTGAAATCATGCTACACTGGTTTACTCATGTTCTAGAATTCCATTATAGTGATAATTAAGATCATTGCATTAATTGGAACATGGAGAACCACCCAGGAAAATAGTGCAACCACTCTAGTCTTGGCTATTTAATTAGAAACTTTAACTTGTGATAATCTTACCGAAAGGGCAAGAGGGGTTGCATCATCGGGGTATAGCTCCGTTCTTTTGAGGCATATTGGTATATGGTCTTGGCTAAGACACTACCTCATTAGGGAGGGTTATGACCACTTTGACTTGAAACCTTAGCGGATTGTCATAATTAGGAAATCTTTGTAAAGGCCTCATAGTGAATCCCTACCACTCAACTCGGAAGTGTTTAAGGGCCTTGCAAACCCGAGCATCAAAGGAAACATGAATTGTGGGTAAAGCGTACAACCTCTACAGAGTGAAAACTAATATATCAGCCGTGCTGACGGTTAAGAGTGGCTTGGACACTTACATGATAATTGAACTTAAAGATGATCTAAATCGATGTTTTTTATTTATTTATGTTATTGATTAATTACATCTGTTATTTATTTAAGGGTTGATATATATTTACATTTAGTTAATGCTTGCTAAATAAAACTTGATCAACTAAAAATGCTTATCGCAGTCAAACCATGTCAGCTTTTCCGTGATTACGGCCTTGCATGTCATATAATTTACTCCACTTGCTAAGTACCAACCATAACTGTACTCACACTTGCTTCATTAAAACAATGCTGCTCAGAACAAGATAATTGTCCGGAGTTCCCTGAAGATTTCGAAGAGTACTAGGCGTATGTCTCCCACTCATCTGCCTATGAAGTCGAAGTCCGCTGCTAGTTATTAACATTTATGTATTCGCTTAAGATTAAGACTGTCAGTCAGGTAATAAAAGTACTATTATACTCTATTTCATTAATGCATTATTTCGGGTATACACTTGTGACGTCTACTATATGTGCGGAACTTGATCCTGGCGCACATATGGGATGCATTCGGTTACCTTTTCAAAACCGGGTGTGACATGATCCAACGAGCTCTCAGCCGTATGGCTGTACTCGACTAGCTCCATGCTGCCCGCTCCCTCATCAAAGATGCGAGAGGGGGGTTTGCCTTCCTAAAAAGGCAGTTCCTGCGGGAAGGCCATAAGGCGAGAGTCGTATTCGAGTAACTCAGAGGGCTCTAAGCCCTTCCAGTACATGAAATAGCCTTGTGGCATAGACGTTATGGTCAAACCCAGGTAGGGATGGCAATTTTACCCGCGGGTACGGGTACCCGTCGGGTACCCGACCCGAGTTCAATTCGGGTCGGGCGCGGGTATCACTTCTTACCCGCGGGTAACCGGTCGGGTACCCGAATAGTACTGTGCATATTTTTTTTGGCCCATAAAGCCAACAGCCCAGTGGACCACTGCCTCAGACAGCCCAGCTAGCCGCCTGGCCCAGCAGTCCAGCACCGCCCCACCGATGTTGCCCTACTCCCTGGCGGCCTGGCTCCCTCTCCCAGTCTCCCTCATTCCCTCCCGATGTTGCCAGCCGCCGGCTCTAGCCCTAGCACCGCCGCCGCCACAGCATCTCGGCTCCCTAGCGCCATCGACCCTGCGCTGCGCCGCTCCTCCTCCTTCTTCCTTGCCTGCGTGGGCGTCAGGGCGTGGCCGCATGGCTCGCGAACCAGAGCCTAGCGCCGCCGCCGCCGCCGCTGGTCACGCGCCCCGGGCTCCAGCCACCGGATTAATTTCCCTTGGTTTCTCACAGCATCCGTGGGTCAAGGACGTCAAGGTGTAGGAGGGCGGTGTCGGTCATCCTCATCCATGGCGTCTTCTAGCTCGCAGGCTTCTCGTCCACCTCGTGCTACAGCAAGAAGGACGACCTCAGGTGCTACTGCTGCTACTACCGGTGGTGTTCCATCTTCAAGTGCTGGAACTACAACACCAACCCCAACCCCATCCAGCAGTACACCCGCCTCAAGTGCTGCTGAAGCTCAACCTGCTGCACCACAAGATCAACAACAAGGTACAACTCCAGTAATTATAGATGATGAAACTGATAATGATGTCCCTGTTGGTGGTAAAAAGAAGCTTAAATCTGATGTTTGGTTAGAGTTTGAAAAAGTAACTGTTAGTGGAAAAGTAAAGGCTGAATGCAAATGGTGTAAGAAACACTTAGGAGGGGGTAGAGATGGTACAACTCACTTGCGTTCTCACCTTGCAAGTTGTCAATCTAGGCAAGTGAGAAAAGGCCTAAAGCAAACAACCTTAAAGTTGGGCAAAGATGAGCATGGGGCTGTTATAGTGGATAAGTATGTTTTTGATCAGCAAGTTGCTAGGAAAGAACTTGGACTAATGATATGTGCTCATGACTATCCACTTTCTATGGTTGATCATGCTGGTTTTAGAAGATTTTGTGCAGCACTTCAACCCCTTTTTAAAGTAATGTCTAGGAACACTATTAGAAAGGACATATTGGATATGTATGAGGTGCAAAGGTGTTGTATGGTTGATTTGTTCCAACGTTGCCAATCTAGAATTGCTGTAACTACTGATATGTGGACAGCAAATCATCAAAAAAAGGGATATATGTCAGTTACGGTACACTTTATTGATGAAGATTGGAAGCTGAAATCTTTTCTTTTAAGGTAATTGATGCAATGATGCATATCATACATTTTCTTACTCATCTTTGTGTGCTGAAAATTGTGTTATTGTAGCTGAAAATTATTTGATTATTGCTGTTTGTAGGTTTATTTATGTGCCCGCTCCACATACCGCTGAAGTCATAAGTGATGTCCTTTATGAAGTCCTACAAGATTGGCAAATTGAGAAGAAGATCTCGACAGTTACTCTTGATAACTACAGCACCAACGACAGTTTGATGAATATTATGCAAGATAAGTTGCCCCTTTCCTCCCTCATCTTAGGTGGTAAACTCCTACATATGCGTTGCGCAGCACGCATTATAAATCTGATAGTCAAAGATGGAATGACTGTTATGGATGATGGTATAGAAAGGGTGCGTGATAGTGTTGGATTTTGGTGTGCCACACCTAAAAGACACGAGCGTTTTGAGCGGACAGCAGCCCAAATGAATATTAAGTACGAGAAAAGGATAGCTCTAGATTGCAAGACTAGATGGAATTCAACCTACATTATGCTTAGCACTGCACTAGAGTATCAACTAGTTTTTGATCGCCTAGCAAGTAAAGAAAAGTTGTGTGCTCCTTTTAAACCAACGGAAGATGATTGGAAATTTGCTAGGGAGCTATGTGGTAGGTTGCAAATTTTCTTTGATGCAACTGAGTTATTATCGGGATCCAATTATGTCACAGCAAATCTCTTTTTCCCCAAGATACGTTTGATTTATTTGGCTATTGAGAAATGGAGAACCAGTGATATCCCCAAGGTAGAAGATATGTCCTCCTTGATGAAAGATAAATTTAAAAAGTATTGGACAGATGTGCATGGTCTTATGGAAGTAGCTATGGTTTTAGATCCTAGGTACAAATTGATATTCATGAAAGTATTTTATAATACTATTTATGGGGAAGGTTCTTCAATTATAGATGATGAGCTGTCTAGAGTTAAAAGTTTGTTGTATGAGCTGCTGTTGGAATATCAAGAATCAATGGAGGGTATGGCAACAACTGATGGTCTAGGTGCTGCTAGTAGAAATATTGCTCCAAATGAAGGTTTTGATGCTCTTTTTGGTATGTTTGACAAGTTCGTCTCGGAAGCACCCGGACAATCAAGTTATTTGCGCACTGAGTTGGATTTGTATTTAGAGGAGCCAACGCTACCAAGAACTCAAGAGCTTGATATTATTAATTGGTGGCAAGTTGCAGGAATCAAGTATCCAACTCTTAGAAAAATTGCTCGTGATATCATGGCAATATCCGTTACAACAGTAGCATCAGAATCAGTTTTCAGCACAGGAGGGAGGGTAATAAGCCCGCATCGAAGTAGACTTGCTCCAAAAACAGTTGAAGCGTTGATGTGTATGCAAGCTTGGTCTCGTGCTGATATGTTAGGTGATCAATCTTGTTTTATGAATGCACTAATGACATGTTTGGAGGATGAAGAGGAGGAAATGGTAATAAACTTTAGTACTCATTTTCTTAGTTTTTGTTAACTGAATAGTTACATTTGTTTGTCTATTTCACTTTTTCTCTTGCTAGGATGAACTAGATTCTACCATTATTGATTGAAGCTTCAAGGCATGTAAATCAAGTGATGTGGGCAGCGGGCTATGTTTGGAGGATGAAATGGTAATACTTGTAAATTTTAGTACTCATTTTCTTAGTTTTTGTTAATTGAATACTTACATTTGTTTGGCTATTTCACCTTTTCTCTTGCTAGGATGAACTATATTCTACCATTATTGATTGAAGATTGATGGCTTAAAAGCAAGTTGAAGTTGAAGCTTAAAGGGCTAAAGGCTTAAAGCAAGTGGTGTGATCAATTGATCATGTGGACTGTTATTTGTGTTTTATTTCAGCCGTAAACATGTATTATTAATACTTTGCATTGTGTGTATGGGTTGTCAACTATGGACCGATGGACAATTGGACATGTCTTATTTCTGTTCTGTAATTGTGACTACTTAATGTTGCTTGTGTCATTGTGTGATTGTGGGCTGATGGGCAGCCATAAATTTTATTGTTTGGTCATTTTGGTTAACTATTGGATACATTATAAGTCTCCTGTGTGAATTGTGGGCTGATGGGCAGCCATAAATTTCAATTGTATATATGCAGAATTTTTTTTGAAAGTATATACATGGCACATGCATAATTGTTGTATAAACTGCTATATAAACTGCTGTTTGTGTCATACCCGACGGGTACCCGATACCCGACCCGATACCTGTCGGGTACGGGTACGGGTAGGATTTTGTACCCGCGGGTACGATTCGGGTCGGGTACAGCCTGCTGTCGCGGGTACGCTCGCTGGCGGGTATTTGCTTTACCCGACCCGAACCCGACCCGTTGCCAACCCTAAACCCAGGTGACTACCCGAAAAGGATTTGGGGTCGTCATTTGAGTCCAAGTAGTTGTCGAAAACAGGGGCCTCCCAACACGCGGTGGCTCCCACATCTCCAAGCTTGAGCAGACAATCTAAGTCCTCCTCCAAGTCGGATAGGGACTCAAACCGTGTAGCCTCCTTGTTAGCTGAAGTTGCATTGCCTAACCCAAACGGGAATAGGGCACGCGCCTCCTTAGATCGGTTTGAGTCCGATTCGACACAGCCCACGAGCAAGGGAGCTAGACGAGTCGCCAAAGGTACGCCGAGTGCCCTGTCGTGCCCGTGCAAGGTAAACATAAAAATATGTTGTAACTGATATACATGATACCGAATTGGGAGCAGATCCTGGCATTGTAAAATGAATGATAAAAAATCACGTCTTGCTCTTGTCAGGCCATGTAATTACCCCAAGTAGTTAGCCTATTATATTTAAGCATGTTATCACTAATAGCTGTAGCCCATAGCACAGGAAGCTGATCATGTGCACGCGTAGGAACATAGGCGTACAGAAGAGTCAAGGTTTCACGGATTAAGGCGCATGCTACCCGGGTACTTTAGCAACCGTTAAGAGAAGGCAACGAATGCAAAAATAAGTAGTCAGCATGCGACAAAGAGAATGCGCGTTGCGCATAAAGTAGTCAGCAAGAGCGCATGTTGCAGCACGCATGTTGCAGCGCGCAGTCTCTGTGAGCCCGACACAACTTGGTGTACCAAGCATGTGGTGTTAGTCAGCAAACCCTAGAAGTAGTCGATCATGGTGTAGCCCCTGAGGGTAACTCCCTTCGAGAGGCGTACCCAAAATAGTATACGATGCTGTGAAGAACAAGTCGGAACAGGTACAAGTGACTTATCTTGATTTGTGAACGATTGTCGACGAAAATGTAGTGGTCGTCGGTGGAGCCGTGGCGGTTTGCTGATGAAGCCTTACTAGTTGGAATCGATTCCGACTAGTTGTTGACAGTGTGAGGCCCGCTCCCGACTACTTTTGCAGTCGCGACGAGCCGTCGAAGTAGTCATGGCATGTCGATATTGCAATGCTAGCTGAAGTTGAGCTGAGTAGATGAGATCTTCGGCGGCGCATCAATCGACGGTGGCCGCATCTCCTACACATAGGTTGTGGTGGCCTTTAGTGACGGCACGAGCGGCGCTTGACCAAAGGGCGGTCTGCATGTGCGTACTTCTCCGGCCTCTTCGATGCATGCATACATACAGCAATGGAAATTGCATGTATCGTATCCATGGAGCTCCGTCACGTCTTGTCACCATACATATTTTCCACCGGAGATCGCGCGGCTGCCTTGCCTGGTGCTAGCGTGCTTGCTTGCTGGTTGGTGCAATCCTGCTGCGAACTCGTGTGACCTTGTAGATCATGTAATCTTCATGCTTTCTTTGTATGGGCTGACATCATGCATGCATCATGCATGCATAGGCTTGCAACAGCCCGAGCACCTACCGCCCGCCTGTGAGATGGCTATTGCGGCCTGCGTGCGCTGCAGGGCCTGGCCGCCTGCCTGTCTCCCGCCCACGAGCACACGGGCTGCTTGGTCACGATGGGCCGCGCGCCCCCACACCGGCCCCATGCAGCTGGCCCGGTTGAGCGGCCTGGTACGAGCGGAGCGCTCGCAGGGATAGAGCTGCTTGCTCTGCCGCATCTGTGCGCTGCCTCGGGCAACGACGCGTCAACGTGAGCTGTAGTCGAACTATATAGTCAAGGTCGTCACTGACGAGAGCTGGAGTCGAGCCGATCCCGAGTACGAGCCGAGTTGGATATAGATCGGAAAGTCAAATTTCACCGAGATCAACGGCGAGGTCATCGATGTCGCAGCATGATGCTGGAGAAGATGCCTCCGGCTCCCTGGTATCGGCGAGGTGGTTGTTGAAGCCACTGCGGCCGTCGGTGATGAAGACCCAGGAGCCGAAGTTGAACGTCATGCCTTCATCGAGCACAGCGCTGGTGAAGTTGAATGATGCCATCAGTTCACCGGTAGATCATCGATGTGCACCACACTACCTGGCATGCCAGCTATCGGTGTTTAACTTTCAATCCCACCGAGGGATACCCCCGAGGTGGTAGATTGTAGGTGGGGTGTCACCGAGATCAGAAACTCGAAAGTGCAAGGAACACGAAACTTTAGACAAGTTCGGGCCGCCGAGAGAGTAATACCCTATATCTTGTGTGGTGGTTTGTATTGTTTTAGATGATGTGTCGTTGGATGATCCCTTGGAGGAGGTCCCTGTCTGGCTATATGTAGTCTAGGGGGACAGGGTTACATGGAAATGCTAGCCCGATACAAGCTTAGGGCTCCTACCCAAGTGCAACTTGGGTGGTTTCTTTCTATTCCGACTAGTCCTACTCCTGTGGGTAGTTATAATTGGTGTAGAGTATGGGCCATGTCCCATCCCTTATCCTAGAATATATACGCCATGTGCGCAGTCCCGTGGCCCTGGGTCTGACAACATGAACGAACAGGGAGCATTCGGGTCAAGGCGCCGAGAAAGCACGCCAGCTAACCTTCTACGCGAGTCCCTGACTCACCTAGAGGCTCGGGGCCTACACCCACTGGGTGCGCTCGCGTGCACCCACGTCCACCTAGCTAGGGGAGATTGCATCCAGTCACGTAAACCTGGATACAGGACCAAGCACCAGAAGCTAACCCCCTGCATGAGTCTCCAAGACTCCTCTAGGGGCTCAAGGGTTAGGCCTATTGGGTCCGCTCAGGCAAACCCAATGGAAGACCATCTGATCTAGCATGCCGAGCTCAGGGGGCCAAAAACCCAAAATAAAGCATAGCCTGCACGTGGCTTGTGGCAGAACCGTCTGAATTATTCCGGCTCAAGTGCGCTAGTCATCGCTATACAACCGATAATAACTCAACGCACTTCAAACAGAACAACTCATTGGTCTGTCGGGTCTCTGCCCGATACAACCACGGTTCAACAGGATCGAGGCAGGTTTACCTCGCACGAAGGCGAGTTTACAATCACAGCACAGCTCCTCAACTTTTAATTCTCAGACACGCAAATGTTATTACAAACCTTTTTCAAACTGAATGTAAACTTATACAAACTGTGTTTAACAGGACAAGCTACATAGCTTGCCCAAGTTCACAGCGGAAAGAACATAAACACGCGACTACGCACGTCGCAAAGGTTGACACCGTACTCGTGTCACTCCGGAGGGTCACTGCCAGCCGGGGACGGATCCCACTCTACGGACCAGCCAAACGGAACAGAAGTTGGCCATGCAGAAATATCCGTAGGGTTCTCATGGGTTATACCTGAAAGATTCACTAGCAAGACTAAGTATACTAATACTCAGCAAGGCTTACCCGGAATTGGGTATACTTAGCCAGTAATTAGACTCATGAAGGCCTAAAATGGTTCTGGATTTCATTTCAGCTGAAAAGCAACAAAGAGTATGATCTACTTTCAAATTTTAGCTTTCAAATTCTAATTCGATTATCCCTTCTAGGTAAGCACCTACACTAGGCAAGCAAGGTAGAGATTAGCATTCATCAGGATTATTCCATCAATAGTCACAGTTCTGACTCTATGTGGCAGAAGGAATAAGCAGTCTCAATTTCCGCGAGAGACGGACGATTCTGAATCGAATTGCAAACCTTGCAAGGCAAACCTAACTCACACGCTTGGAACACCAAAAGGTGTTTCCAAAGCAACCGTTTGCCTTTCATTCCGGGCTGTGGAACAGGGCCACCACAAGCGACTGTAGGACCATACGCACACCAATTGTGCAGGACATACGTCTATAGCGCGACTACATGACCGTACTCCTTTCCGCTGTGCGAAACGTACTCCCGCACGTCGGGGCTTCAGTTAGAGTCTTGGCGACGTTTATTGGGTCCTCAGAAATTCCTTGGTCTTGTTCCAGGACTAGCTCGTAGTCTTCGTCATCGAGCGTCGTCGATTCTACATGGTATGCAATGATTTAAGTGAGATGGTGCTTGAGTTAAAGATTTTATTTCACGATAAAGTTGCAATTCAACAATTTAATCAATATAAACTCATGAAGCAAGAGGGGTTTGAATGTAAACTCATTATGGTTATTTTAATCCAATTATCCTATTTTATTAAATTAAGTTATCAAATTGGATTTTTAATTTGAAAACTATAAAGGTTCTAACCTTGTGTCTTTATAGTTAAGCTTATCTTCAATAAATAAATTTATTGTGAATTTCTCATAATTTTCTGAAAACAGAAATTAACACATTTGAATTTAAACTCAAACTTCAAGTTTAAATCCAAATACTGAGTAAATAAAACTATAAATTCTTGGGAAAATTCAATTATGAGCTAATTATCAGCAATTTAGGTTATTATAAAAAGGATCTAAACAATTAAACTACAGGATCATGTTTAAATAAATTCAAACTATTTTAAATTTGATTTGCACAAGTTAAAAAGAATTTAAACTATAAAATAGTACTAAGCTTGAAATTTTTACACTAGCTTATACATGACCTAAAGAAGCTACATACCAAAAATCATAAGAAAGTAAGTTAGTATGCAAAAGTTATGCATAAGATACTCTTTTACTTCGAGTTTAAAATAGATCAAAATGCATTTAGTTTCATACCAAACTTTATTAACAAAAGTTGTATATCTTGATTTCTAGTTTCTAACAAAACTAGCTGCTTTGCACACATGAAATAACAAAAGAGTTCACAGGGATACCCTCGGGTTCTTGCACCTAGGCCCTTAGAACAGCAATCTAAATTACATATGGGTCCTTGCCGGGGGAAGATGACGGCCGTGATATTCGGCCGGCGTGTTCTCGCCGGCGGCGAGGGTTTGGCCGGGGATGATCTGGTCCTACATGACCTACATAATCTACTGTGCTCACGGGTGGGTGATGTGCACTAGGATTAGTGACGCAGCACGGCCGGCGATGATGGATGGCAGCGGCCGTGGTGGCGCATCATCGTTCCCGGCGAGGGGCCGGCGAACGTGGGCAGGAAGGGCGCGCAGGAGCACCGTGGGAGTGCGGGGATGCTATTC